>NW_020954953.1:5688474-5751604 GCF_900497805.2 Vombatus ursinus
AAAGAAAGAAAGAAAGAAAGAAAGAAAGAAAGAAAGAAAGAAAGAAACTGTCTCAGTTTGTCCAGTTTTAAAGACATAGCCTTTCCATCCACTCAGCCAACAAAAGGAGGCTACCCCAACCCATGCAGTAGGGGACATAAGAAGACTCCATGTTAGGCAATCTGGGCATTGTCCATGACTGGTTTAAGGAACTGGGGATGGTTCAGCCTAGAGAAAAGAAGACTCCAGGGGACATAATAGCTGTCTTTTTTTTTTTTTTTTTTTTTTGCTTAGGCAATCAGGGTTAAGTGACTTGCCCAGGGTCCCACAGCTAGTAAGTGTCAAGTGTCTGAGTCCAGATTTGAACTCAGGTCCTCCTGACTCCGAGGCCGGAGCTCTAACCACTGTGCCATCTAGCTGCCCCATGATAGCTATCTTTAAGCATTTTGAGGGCTTAGCTTGAAAAAGCCAAGTTTCCCCACTGCATCCTGGCCCATCTCCAGTCATCCTGATCTACATCTGGGCACTGGACCCAGATGGCTCCAGAGAAGAAAGTGAGGCTGGTGATTTTGCACAGCCCTCCCTCACTTAAATCCAATTCATTTGCATGTCATGGCATCACCTCCCTGATGTCATGGTCCTCTTTGAGAACAAAGGACAAACAGCAAGAATTTTAAGGGCTGTTATATGGAAGGGGGTTTCACCGTGTTCTGTTTAGTCTCAGAGCAATGGATGAAAAGTTGCAAGGAGACAAATTTACGCTTTATGTTAAAAAAAAAAAACTCCATAACAGAGTGCTCCTTAATTGCAATGGGCTGCCCTAGGAGGCACTGGGTTACCCCTCACTGGAGGCCTCAAGCGGGTTGTAATGAAATCCCTTTTCAGGTCTGTGTTGGACCAAATGACTGAGGTTTCTTGCAACACTAACATTCTGTGGTTCTGCGAAAAAGAAGAGTGGTCACCTAAGGATAGAGCACAGAGCAGGCCTGTGCTGGATGGAAATACTGCCTGTCTTCAATGATGTTGGGGAAAGTACCTTCAAGCTAAGGTAGACATGAGGTGAGAATCAAGAAGGAAGCCTTGTGGGTTAGGATCCAGCACTTTTCACGGGCTGAAAGGTACAGTTGATAAGCTTGTCTAAGGATTAAATAGGATCATGCACATGAAAAAAGCTTTGGACTATTTAAGCACCATACAAACACAAAGTGATCTTATTTTTACTCATGGAATCATGGTTGCCCTTCTGTTCCCTCTGACAGATAAGAACCAATCACCGGACACATCTTGATTATCACACTTTCTTGCATTTAGAGAGAAGGCCTAGCATTTTTCTTTTTTTATATGTTGTGGGGCATAGGATTAACTATTTCAGAAAAAAAAAAAAAAAACAGTGGTCCCATGGCTTTCTGCCCTGCCCAGAGTTGTAACTGTTGTTGTTCAGTTGTTTCAGTTATATGCCATTCTTTGGGACCCCATTTAGGGTTTTCTTGGCAAAGATGCTGGTTTGCCATTTCTTTCTTTAGTAGATTAAGGTAAAGAGAGGTCAAATGACTTGCCCAGGGTCACATAGCTAGTATGTGTCTGAGCCTGGATAAGAACTTGGGTCTTCCTGACTCTAGGCTTGGCCCTCTATCCACTGTTGCCACTTACAGCTGTAGCTAGGACAGTGTAAATGAGGCTTCATTTCAGGGTGCCATGTTCAGAGTGACAATACTTGCATTCCTTTGCGGGCAGAGAAACAACAGAGCTTAACCACTAGTTAGGAATAAGTTTTTGGGGGCTGTTGCTGTGATTTTACTGCTATTAGGGAATTCTTTCTACTAATGCAGACCAGCCTCTAAAGAGCCAGTGTGCCAAAGTGGATGGAGAGCCTGTTTAGGGATTCAAGAAGACCTGGGTTCAAGTCCTGTCTTTAACACATCCTGGCTCTGGGCAAGTACCATGACTTGGCTTCGTGTGACTCAAATGTAGCAAGAACAATATGTTGAAGTATTAAGCTACCTAATAGCGCTCTGAGAAGAGTGCCTCTTCCAACTCCCCACTCATCTGCCACCTCACTCTGCCTCACCACTCAATTGAGGACTCACTTCATGCCACTTGCCCTGGGTGGGGTTTATGGTACTTAGCTCAGATGCAAAAATTCCTAGTTACAATTTTGGTTACTGGTTGGACTGGTGTTGAATTCCAGGTGCCACATTTTATTTTATTTTGGAAGCAATTGGGATTAAATGAGTTGGCCAGGGTCACACAGCTAATAAGAGTCTGAGACAGGATTTGAACTCAGGTCCTCCTGACTGCAGGGCAGGTGCTATATCCTCTGTGCCACCTAGTTGCCCCCAGGTGCCACATTTTAAAAGAGACTTTGATACATGAAGCATATTCAGAAAAGGATGATCAGGGTGGTGGGGGATCTGTTCTCATGTTCTATGAGAAATGTTTGCAAGAACGGGGGGAGGTTTAGTCAGGAGAAGAGAAGATTTAGGAGACACATATTAGCTATTTCAGATATTTGAAAGGAAGAGGGTTCATTCTGCATAGCCTCTGAGGGATGAAATATGAGTGATAGGTGGAAGTTGCAGGAAGGCATAATTCAGCTCAATTTAAGGAAGGGCTCACAATATATACTTCTCCAAACAGAAGAAGATGCCTGGTAAAACTGTGCTGTCCCTATTGCCAGAGACCTAGTAATGGCCTGTTTCATCATCTCCAGGGGGAGAAATTTAAAGTTGAAATTGGCAAAGATGGTACACTAGAAATGAGAACTAGTTGTATCCTTAGGATTCGTAGAACAATCTTGGAGAGACCACAGAGGGTGTGATTGTTTTTTGGAGGAAAAGAGGTGACTTGGTTCTGAACTGCTAGGAGGGAAGAGTCAGAGTGCCTAACACGAAATGACATGTGGCTTGTGGGGCTAGGCTGACATCACGGAGAGGGAGGGAAGTGAAATATGGCTTGGGGGAAAAGGGTGAAGATGGCAAGGGAGAACACTGGCTGTCATAATGGAAGCAGGCACTTATAATCATCAATGACCCCTAGTCTTCCTTGTGGAAAGAGGCAGATTTTACCATCACTGTCTGCTCTCAAGGCACTGGGGTTATTTCTGGCCCCAGGGAGACAATGGCCCTGATCATGTCCCTCCAGGGAAGGTCTAAAGAAGAAAAGGCTATGAGGATATGTACCACTGAGGGGGAGGATGGCTTTCAAAAATAGAAGAGGACAGGAGTAACAGCAAGCTACAGCCAGACAGCAGACTAGAAAAAAAAAAAACTCAAAGGAAAACACATGAAGGAGGCAGGGAGAAGAGATTCTGGGATAAGAAGAGTGTCGCAAACAAGGAAGAAAGCATCAAAACCTGCTCTGCTTCATTAAGCTGTCTAATTTGAAGTAACATGTTCAGAAAATATGTGCATTTGTATGGGGTGCCAGAAACACAAATGTGCATGCTCTCTTCCTCTCTCTCTCTCTCTCTCTCTCTCTCTCTCTCTTTCTCTCTCTCTCTCTTTCTCTCTCTCCTCTTTCTCTTCCCCTCTCCCTCTCCCTTTCTCTCTCTCTCTCCCTCTCCTGTCCGTCTTTCTGTTTCTATCTCTGTGTCTTCCTCTGTCTTTCTCCACCTCTTTCTCTCTCACTGAGATGACAGTTAATGGCCAGCAAGAAGCTGTCATCCTTGTTGGAAACTACCATCTTAAATCACATGTTTTCTTGGAGGAGAAAGAGGTCTTGGCTTCATTTACTTACCAATTTGATTTGATTATTGACCTGAAGAATAAATCCTCCTTAGCCCCAGTGCTCCAGAACATTATCAGCTCTTGGGATTGTGTGGATTTCACACAGACATAATGTTGGCCATCTTCATTGCTATCATGAGATGGTGATTTGAAAATGTGGAGCAACTGGTAATGAAGTTAAGATGCACACTGCAAGCAGCCACGATGGTCCTTGGTCTATCACATTTTCAGCCTAAATCACACACTTGAGAGAGTAGTTTTTAATTTCTACATTTGGAGCCTCAACACGTATTAAAGCACCACAGGTTGATACTGGGAGACATGATATTAACCTGCTGGCCTTAACTTTTCTAATAAAACCAGTTGCCTTGCTGCAGATGTAACCTAGGAAAACCAGCTGACCTGGGGGTTCGTCATGCTAGGTAATTAATGTGTGCTGGCCCCCAGCTCAAATTAATTTAATGATGAAATAAAATGCAAGAAATAATGCCTAAGCTCACATCAAAGGCACAAATTGGGTGGATTAGGCTGTATTATCTGACTTCTTTCTAGAGCACATTATGTTCACGGAAAAGTGGATGCTGTGCTGGTTTCCGTTCGGATTTTTCATTCAGCAGCTGTGTGACCGAAAGCAAATGTGCCCCTTCATGCCCTCTTTTATCACACTCTTCCAGTTCAGCTCCCAGGTTTGCTTTAAATGAAACCTTAACCCTCATTACCTATCAACAAAATGAAAATTTCCACACCTCGGAGAGTAGTTGCCTCAATTTTCAGCTGGATATTTCTAATGCTGGACTTGCTAATGAAGCTAGTGAGGTGTTCACCTAGTGTGACTGGACCAGTGACATTCAGCTAAGCCTGGGAGGGTGATTTTTACACTATTGCTGTAGTATAAAATGGTTTTAGAAGATGAGTTTGAATCCTTTTTCTGCTCCTTACTACCTAGGTGACCCTGGGCAACTCACTTCTCTCTGGACCTCAGTTTCTTCATCTGTAAAGAAGATGTTGGGCTAGGCATGCATCTAAAACTCCTTCCAGCTCTAAAAATAGCTCATAGAAATTACTGTACTTGAAAGTCTGGAGACCTCTCTGCTATGTGGAAAAAGCACTGGCCTGAGAGTTAAGAGATATAGATTCCAGTCTTATGCGTTGGATCTCTGGGAGGGGAAGGAGAAGGGATACTTAGGACAACTATATGTAAGAAACAGAAGATAATCATAAAAATTTATTGTTTATAAAAGTAGTTAGCAAAAGCAAAGATGTTATTTTCCCTGTTCAAGATCATGGACCCCCTGAAATCTATTTACAGACCTCTTGGGAAACCTTGGGCCCCAGGCTGTCATATAGAATAGCTACAATGAAATACAAATAGGGATTGAGATACTCAGAGTTCACAAAGGACAAAATTCCCCAAAAGGAAATAATAAAACCAATTATAAAGCCAATGGCCTCAGACTACTTTATACAAATATATTAAAAGTATGGTTCATAAGAAACATGAACTAGAAATTCTAGTGTACTGAGACAAATTCGATCTCATTGATATCATTGAGATTTGGTAGAATGAGAGCCAAGACTGGAACATGACTTTAGAAACTTTTTTAAAGCCAAATTCTATAAAAATGAGGAGAGTAACATTTTATGTTAAAAATATATACTCATGTGAAGAAATCCAGAAACTAGAATGAGGAAACTTCTCTGTAGTAGAGAGCATTTGAGTGAAGCTTAATGGAGGCAGAAAAGAAAACTATACAGTGAACAGAGAGTACTACAGACCACCTGGTCAGAAAGAAGAAAGTGATAAGTTCATTAAACAGATTTCAAGTCTGGCACAGAGGCATTACATAGTAGTGACTGGCGCTTCAATTAATCAGACATCTGCTGGAGCTCTGTCTCTGCCTCAAGCAGAGTGGCTAATAATTTATTGATTTGTCCTAATAATTTCATACTTCAAAAGATGAGGGGACCAACAAGAGGAACTTATATTCTGGATTTGATTCTCACTAGCAAGGAGGAACTGGTTGCTAAGGGGGAAGTGGTGGGAACCTTGTTGGGAAGGACCATTCCATTTGTCCGAAAAAGATTTGGGATGTTTTAGTGGCCTGAAAGTTTGAAAAGAGTCAACTGTGTGATTTAGCAGTGTGATCTTGGGCTGCATTGAGAGGCCTTTCCAGGAATAAATAGGTGACAGTCAAGTATTTAAATTAATTAATCAGTTCACATTTATTAATAAATAAGAACTTATCATATTGTTACTATGTATATATCTGTATTTCTGGGGATACAAAGCCAAAAATGAAAAGTCCCTCCCTTCAAGTAGTTTATATTCTATCAAGGAAACATTATGTATACATATCAGTATATACAAAAAGTACAAAGTAAATACAATGTAATTTCAGGGCAACTAGCATGGGGAGATGGAGGAAATCAGGGAAAGCCCCATGTTTTTACATGAGTTGAGCTTTAAAGAAAGCTAAGGATTCTAGGAGGCAAAGGTGAAGATAGAAAGTGTGCATTCAAGGCACAGAGGACAGCTTGTACAAAAGCATGAAAACCAAAGATGGATTATAAAGTTTAGGAAAAGTGAGAAAACTAGTTTGTCCAGATAGTATAATGCATGAAGGGGGAATAACCCATAACAAGCCTATAACTCTGTTCTAATCAGATCCCCATCTAGAGTATCGTGTTCAGTTCTGGGCACCACGGATTGCCAGATATCGGTAAGGTAGAGGGCATCCAGAGACGCACCACAAAGATGCTGAATAGCCTTGAAGCCATGCCATTTGGAGATCAACTAAGGGAAGATGTTTAGGAGCAATATAATAGCCATCTTCAATTTTTTTTTAAGGCTATCATGTGGAGAAAGAATTTAATCTATTCTGTTTGACCTCACCAGGGGCAGAACCAGGAGAAATTATTAGAAGTTATAAAGAGACAAATTTAGGTCTGACTTAAGGAAACCCATCTAAACAATTAGAGCTATCCAAAAGTGGAAAGGGCTGCCTTGGGAGGTAATGGGTTTCTTCTCATTGAAGGTGTTTCAATAGGGGCTAAATTACCACTTCCTGGGTATGTTATAATGTGGATTCCTTTGTAGGTCTAGAATGAGGTAGAGGGCAATTTAATGACCTTTCCAATCCTGGGAATTCTGTGATAAACTGTTTAAGTATGAGATAATCAGTTTTATTACCTAGGGGATCTCCATGATCTTTGTATGAATGGTTATGGATGAAAACAAGTCAAGTCAAGAATCATTTATTAAGTACCTAATGACTGCATTAGGCAAATTTTTTATTCAACTCTAGTCTTTTCATCAAGAATGCTTGAAAGCATTCTATTTAATTAAATATCTGTTTTTCCCCTATAGGTTATACTCAGTTTTGCTGGGTAGGTTACTATACTGTACCATACTATTCTATACTATTCTATACTATTCTATACTATACTATACTATACTATACCATACCATACTATGCTATACTATATTATACTATACATACTATACTAAACAAATAGCATATCAAAAACCACTAGATGAAGCGAGCAAAATTGTTAAAAAGTTATTAAATGCTTCTATGTATGTAACACCATGCTAGGCACTAGGGATACAAACAACTCAATCCCTGTCCTCAAGGAGCTTGAAATTTAGTTAGTGAAAAAGTGAAGCTTCCAAGACAAAAGAGGCACTTGCAGAATATTTGGTTTGAGGGATGACTATTTGCTTTTAAGTGAGCATAGCTCCATCATCATCATAGATTATTTAGTACTCAGCCAAGAAAATCTGTGACCAGAACTTTCTGTCTCATTTATAATAACTAATCTGCCATTTTGTCAGGGAATTACCATCAGATGTGATATCACTTTTGCTAATGTTTTTGTCTGAATATATCTCAATTTTATCTGTCTTCTACCCAGTAAAATCCTTTGTGAACATTTGAAAACTCAATTATCAGTAGGCTTTTTTTTTTAAACCTAAATGATGCCAGAAATGAGTTAGAAAAACCCATTTATTTTATTCACCTTGCATATCATTGCAAATCACCTCATAAGTTCATATTTCTTTTTTTTTACATTTTTATTACATCTAAGTATTTCCCATCCTACTGGATCTTAGTAACTCAGATCAAAGGGTGCACTTGTTACCATTACTTTCTTAATTCCTGTTTAATTCTCAACCCATTGCATTCTGGCTTTTGACCTCATCACTCAACTGAAGCTATTCTCTCCAAGATTACTCTTTTAAAAAATATATTGTATTTCCCCAATTACATGTAAAAACAATTTTAACATTCATTTTTTAAAATTTTGAGTTCTAAATTCTGTCCCTCCCTCCTTCCTCTTTCCCTTCATTGAGAAGACAAACAATTTTATATAGGTTATACATGTGCACTCATGCAAAACATATTTCCATATTAGTCATGTTGTGAAAGAAAACACAGACCAAAAAAAAAAAAGACAAACAAACCAAGAAAAATAAAGGGAGTAAAAATAATTTGCATCAATCTGCATTCAGACTCCATCAGTTCTTTCTCTGGAGGTGGATAGCATTTTAGATTCTAAGTCCTTCAGAATTGTCTTGGATCATTGTATTTCTGGGAATAGCTAAGTCATCTACAGCTGATCATCATATAAATATTGTTGTTACTGTGTACACTCTTCTGGTTCTGCTCACTTCACTTTGTAACAGTTCATATAAGTCTTCCCAGGTTTTTCTAAAAGCATCCTGCTCATCATGTCTTATAGCACAATAGTATTTCATCACAATCATATGCCACAACTTGTTCAGTCATTCCATAATTAATAGGTATCCCCTCAATTTCCAATTCCAAGATCAGTCTTTAAAAAGTTTTTAATTCAATTTTATTTTTAGTTCCAAATTCTCTCTCCCCACCCCCACTCCCCATCCATTTAGAAGGCAAGAAAAACAAACCTCATTACAAATATATGTAATCATGCAAAACAAATTTCCAAACTGCTTCAAAGAAAGAAAAAGAAAGAGAAGGAGAAGAAAATATGCTTTAATTTGCACTCTGAATCAATCAGCTGTCTATCTGAAAATGGATAGCATGTTTCATCATCAGTCCTTTGGAAGTGTGGTTAGTTACTGTGTTAATCAGTCACTATGTTGACCACTGCCTTGCCTAATGTATACTCCTTCTTATCCCCCTTTCCTTTCTCTTAACCCCTTTCCCTCCTACTTCCTGTTGTGTAAGATGAATTTCTGTACTGAACTATGTGTTTATGTGTATTCTTCCCTTCTTGAACCAGTTTAAATGAGAATGAGGTTCAAGTGCTACATGCTCCCCTACCACTGTCCACCTTATCATATACTCTTTTTTGCATATCTTATTTATGTAAAATAATTTTCCCCATTCTTCTTCCCCCTTCCCCTCTCTTCCAATGCATTCTTCTTCCTCACCCTTTTGTTCTTCTTATGAAATCATTTAAATATGATAGAATCATTGGCTAACTAGAGTATAATTAGATTTCCTTTAAAACTCCTGGTGAAGTCTCTCTGATAAGGGCCTCATTTCTAAAATATATAGAGAATTAAGTCAAATTTATAAGAATACAAGTCATTCCCCAATTGATAAGTGGTCAAAGGATATGAACAGACAGTTCTTAAATGAAGAAATTAAAGTCATCTATACTAATATGAAAAAGTGCTCTAAATCACTATTGATTAGAGAAATGCAAATCAAAACTACTCCAAGGTACCACATCTTACCTATCAGATTAGCCAACATGACAAAATCAGAAAATGATAAATGTTGGAGAAGATGTGGGAAAATTGGAACACTAATGCATTGTTAGTAGAGTTGTGAAATGATACAACCATTTTGGAGAGCAATTTGGAACTATAAAAATGTGCATACCTTTTGACCAAGCAATAGCACTTCTAGGGCTGTATCCCAGAGAGATCATACAAATGGGAAAAGGAGTCACATGTACAAAAATATTTATAGCAGCTATTTTTGTAGTGGCAAAGAATTGGAAATTGAGAGGATGCCCATCATTTGGGGAATAGCTGAACAAGTTATGGTATATGAATGTAATGGAATACTATTGTTCTATAAGAAATGATGAACAGGCAGACTTCAGAAAAACCTGGAAAGACCTGTATGGTCTGATGCTGGGTGAAGTGAGTAGAACCAGGAGAACGTTGTACACAGTAACAGCCATGTTGTGCGATGACTAATATTGATAAACTTAACCCTTCCCAGCAATACAAGGATCTAAGACATCTCCAAAGGCCTTGTCGTGGAAAATGCTGTCCACATACAAAAAAAAAAACTATGGAGTTCGAATGTAGATCGAAGCATACTATTTGCTATTTTTTTTCTTCTGTTTTGTTTTGTTTCCTCTTTCTGGTGGTTCCTCCCATTGGTTCTAATTCTTCTTTACAACATGACTAATGTGAAAATAAGTTTAATAGGAATGTATATGTATAGCCTATATCAGATTGTGCAACATCTTGGGGAGGAAGGAGAGGAGGGAGGGGGAGAAAAATTTAAAACTCAAAAGCTTATGGAAGTGATTTTTGATAATTCAAAATAAATTAATAAAAAAAATAAATAAAACTCCTGGTGAAAAAGTTCTGAGGAGTTACATTTATCCTCATATAAGACTATAAATTCTTTAACTTTGTTTGTTTTGTTTCTTTTGGATTCTCACTGATGTTTTCCTTTTTTATGTTTCTCTTGAGTCCTGTGTTTGGCAAATTTTTTATTCAACTTTAGTCTTTTCATCAGGAATGCTTGAAAGTGCTCTATTTCATTAAATATCTATTTTTCCCCTGTAGGTTACACTCAATTTTGCTGGGTAGGTTATTCTTGGTTGTAATCCTAGAATTTTTGCCTTCTGGAATACCATATTCCAAACTGTTTCTTTCCTTTGGCAATTGCTGAATCTTGTATGATCCTGACTGTCACTCCATGGTATTTGAATTATTTCTTTCTGGCTACTTATAGTATTTTCTCCTTAATCTGAGAGCTGTAGATTTTAGCTATAATATTTCTGGGAATTTTTATTTTAGGGTTTCTTGCAAGAGTTGCCTGGTGAGTTTGAATGCAGATTGAAGCATATTATTTGCTCTTTTTTTTTCTTCTGTTTTGTTTTTTTTTTCTTCTTTCTTGTGGTTCTTGTTATTGGTTTTAATTCTTCTTTACAACATGACTAATGTGAAAATATGTTTAATAGGAATGTATATGTAGAGCCTATATCAGGTTGCACACTGTCTTGGGGAAGGAGGCAAGGAAGAAGGGAGAGAAAATTTAAAATGCAAAAGCTTATGGAAGTGAATGATGAAAACTAAAAATAAATTAATTAATAAAAAAAAAGAGTTGCCTGGTGGATTTTTTAAAATTTTCTATTTTACTCTGTGGTTCTAAGATATCTGGGCAGTTTTCTTCTATAATTTCTTGAAATGTGATGTCAAGGCTCTTTTTTTGATCATGGTTTTTAGGTAGTCCAAACATTATTAAATTATCTTCTCAACATATTTTTCAGATTAGTTGCTTTTCCTGTGAGATATTTCACATTTTCTTCTATTTTTTTGTCTCTTTACTTTGTTTTTCTTGATGTCTCATGGAGTGATTAGCTTCCATTTGACTAATTCTAATTTTCAAGGAGTTATTTTCTTCAGCAAGGTTTTGTATCCCTTCTACCAAGTTGTTAGTTCTCTTTTCATAGCTTTCTTGCATAGCTCTAATTTTCTTTCCTCTGCTCATATTTTGTTAAGGTTTTTTTTTTTGTTTTTGTTTTTTGCTATTTTTACTCCTTTATCTCTTCTGGGTTTGTGTCCAATCTGCATTTTTCTTTGAGGTTTTGCTTGTAGATATTTTCAAGTCATTATCTTCTTCCATGTCTGTGTCTTCAGCTTCAGCTCAGGTTCTTTTTTGTTTGCTTGCTCATTTTTCCAGCCTACTGACTGTAGACTTTGTATTAGAGTTGGGTTCTGCTCACCTCTGGTGAAAGATGGAGAAATGACTGGCCTGAGTTTCCATCTTTTATGTCCTTCTGCTGCTTTCACAGTTCATTTTGAGGACCTGTAACTTTTTGGTGCTGTCCCCTGCCCTCCTGATATGAGCCCTGCAAGTTCCTGACCCAGCTTTGGGTCTGTTGGTTTGTGTGTAGTTGAGTTTCAGTAGACTGTTACACCAGAACTCTCTTGGTCCCCTTTCTGACCTTGAGAATGGAAATGTGCCCTCCTCTACTCTGCTGTTGCTCTTCTGACACTGCTGCTGCATTATGCTCTTGGCCAGCCCCCATCCCAGTATCAGAGGATCTATCTGTTTTTCTAGGTTGCCCTGGGCTAGAAAAAGTGACTCACTATGACTTTTTTCTTAGCTTTCCTGATCAGAATTCAGTCTGACACATTTTCTAGGTCATTGTAGAGGAAATGTGCTGGGTGAGCTAGGCAAAAATGCTTCCTTTCGCTCCATTATCTTGACTCTGCCCCAAGATTACCCTTGATAGTCAGACCCAGTGACTTTTTCTCAGTCCCCATCCTTCTTGCTATCTCTGTAGCATTTGGCATTATTGACCACCCTCTCATTCCTTTCAAACACTTTCCCCTTCCTGGCTTTCCATGATCCTGCACTCTCCTGATTCTTCTTCTAGTGATCTGGTCATTCCTTCTCAGTCTCTTGCTGGATGATTACCCATGTGCCATCTCTTATGGGTCAGTGTGGCTCAGGACTCTGTCCTGGACCTTCTTCTCTTTTTTTCCCCTCTACACTCTCTCAGCGATCTCATTTACAACCCTGAGTTCTATCAGCTCTGTGCAGATAACTTAAAGATCTATGTGTCTGCTTCAGCTTCTCTTAACTCTAGTCCAACATTACCAATTTGATTTTCTGCAGACATTTTAAAAGAACACATCCTTCTCTCCTAAACTCTCCCTTCTTCCTAACTTCCCTATTTCTGTTGAGGATATCAGAATCCTTCCAGTCACCTAAGTTGAAAACCTTGGTCTCATCTCCTTGAGAGTGGGAAATGTTCAATTTTTGTATCTGCATTTTCAATGCTTAGCAAAGCACCTGGCACACAGCAAGCATTCAATAAATGTGGAATTAATGGAGGCTTCTGGTTAAGGCTGGAGTGCCCATTTTATCTTAGCACTCAAACACTGATTGGACACATAGAATATCCAAGTCTCTTTCATGGTAGTGGAAGAGTTGAGCCCAAAGAGGGTCAAAAGCAGTGGTGTTCCTTCCCTGGGCTCTGGATCATCATATTACCTATCCCCTGAAAAGTTGTTTAACAAGTCTTTTGCTCTGACAACCAGATGCAGTTATTGAAACCAATGAGGAATTACTGATATCACTCTCCTTCTCCCTCTCTGCTAATCCCAACCTCCTGCCCCATATCTACCCAGTGTGTCAGCAGGCATTTAGCAGATGCCAAATTTTAGTTATTGTGTCTATGGAAACTTAGGAGAGCTATTTGGCAAGACATGGAAAAAACAGGGAGAAATGAGATTTATTAGAGAACAAACATGCTTTAGGTGCTATTATTTACTCCAACTTTTGGGTGAACTTTGCTAATGTCACTTAACCACATTATGATGCCCTCTTCCTCTTAACCACTGATTGTCTTCTAATCAACTTCAAAAGATCTTATATAAGAATTAACAAAATTTGTTTCAGTAGCTGAGTATCACTCATCAGTTAATATCCATGAATAAGAAAAAGCAAGCCTCTCTTAAGCAAGAATTTGGTGAGTCGATAATGCATGTTACCTTGTAACAATCCTCCACAATAAAAATTTATGGAAATAAAATCATCCTTGAGTAGATTAAGAGCCAAAGGTTTTTCTAATTATTCTTATTGTGTGAAGACAACTTTTATTTTAGCTTTGTGTGAAAATTACTGCAATGTAATGTGTTGTTTTTTTTTTTTTAATTTTGTGACCCCATTTCCTCCAAGGGAGAGAAATAATAGGACAGTGAATGGTGACTGGTTCCAGTGCCCAGTTACCTAGTAACTGGTAAGCCCCTGTAAGATTTCCATATGGTGATGTATGAATGTCTACATCTTGCTCAGCTTAGAAAACAGATGGGGGATTCAGATGGGATACAGACACTACAGCACAAAGTTGGAGGATTCTGCTGACAAACTGCTGAAGATATTCAAGGCTCAAAAATCTGGTACCCATTTTGGCAAGATAGGCAACAGGAAGGGAAAGGTTTATCTAAGCAAAGTTCTCACCATTTAGGGCTGGATTATGTCCTTGAGGGACCCTTGAACTAAAATTAAGGCCAGAGTTTAATGGAAGTTTTATAAGAATATAAATCATCTAAGTTGTGCATGGAAAATAGCAAAATTAAATACAATTGTGTAATCAGCAAGGCAAAAAAGAAGAAGAAGAAAAGAAAAAGAAAAGAAACAAGTAGCCCGGATTTGGAGAGTCTTCAATGACTAAAAAAAAACCAAAAAATTAAGATTTCTTTCCCCAAAGCACTTTCATACTCAAATCATATTGACTGAATCACTGTACCTTTTGAATACCCATGCTGTATTAAAGAGAACTAGTATCTAGAAATAGGAGTAGTGTAATGGCAGATGGGCCCTGGGAACACTCCACTTTGATATTCATTTGTGGGTATTTTAGATACTGGTTCTGCTACACTGTAAAACTGAGACAATACTCTTGAGCTGGGAGTGTCTAGATCTTTTCAGAGTATTTTCAGAGGCTCAGGTTAAAAGTATCACAAATGTATCAGGTTTTGCAGCTTACCTGACAACTTATAACTCAAGTCAATATAGAATAGACCTTGCCATTATTTTAATGTATACTTTTAGTCTTTTTTTTTTTTTTAGTTTTGCTTATCTGATTTTTAGGAAGAAAAATGTGCTGAGTTGTTGAAACTGAAGGACCCCAATGAAGCTTATTCCAATGTTCCAATGAATTACAGTGCTTAAGATAAGATAAATGCAAATAACCAGTTGTATTCTTTAGAAGCAACTGATATTTTTCTTAAGACTTTCTTTTCTCAAAACCTGTATTTTAGAGGTGAAGTGAGCCAAAATGGCAGGAATTCGCCTGAACTCTCCCAAATTCCCCTCCAAATAACTTTAAATAATGCCTCAAAACAAATTCTGGAGTGGCAGAACTCACAAAAGGACAGGGTGAAACAATTTTCTAGCCCAAGACAACTTAGAAGGACTACAGGAAAGGTCTGTCTCAGTAGAGTAAAGGGAGAGCACAGTTTAGCACAGGTGGTGTCTGAGTAAGCCAGCAGAAAGATCCCAGCCCCAGCACAGGTCAGCAACTGAGACCTCGTGGTTCCAACATAGCAGGCCAGCTGTGAGGCTTCCAGCCCCTGGCACAGCAGGTGAGTGACTAGGCCTGGCAGGCCCAGTGCAGCAGATGAATAGCCAATTCTGGCAGCCCAATGAAGCAGGTGAGCTGCCAGGGCTTGATGTCTTGGAACAGCAGGTGAGATGCCAGTCCCAGAGAACCTGGTGCAACAGGCCAGTGGGCAGACCCCTGAACTCCCCCCACACATAATAAACTTGTGAGAGTGCTCCCTGAACCCCAGGAGCAGAGAGTGGATTAAAAACCAGAATCTTACAATATGTTGTGTGCAAGAAACATACGTGAAGCACAGAGACACACAGAGTAAAGGTAAGGTGCTAGAGAAGAATCTGTCATGCTTCAACTGCAGTTCAAAAAAAAGTAGAGATCACAATCACGATCTCAGACAAAGCAAAAGCAAAAACAGATCTAATTAAATGAGATAAGAAAGGAAAACTATATCTTGCTAAAAAGTACCATAGATAATGAATTCATATCAGTACCAAACATATATGCACCAAATGGTATAGAATCTAAATTTTCAAAGAAGTTAAATGAGTTATGGGAGGAAATAGTAAAACTATACTAGTAGGGGACCTGAACTTTCCCCTCTCAGAACTAGATAAATCTAACCATAAAAATAATAAGAAAGGAGTTAAGGGGGTAAATAGGATTTTAGAAAAGTTATATATGACAGATCTCTAGAGAAAACTGAATGGGAATAGAAAAGAATACACCTTTTTCTCAGTGGTACATGGCACCCACACAAAAATTGACCGTGTATTAAGGCATAAAAATGAAATGCAGAAAGACAGAAATATTAAATACATCCTTGTCAGATCATGTACAATAAAATTACATTTAATAAAGGGCCATGGAAAGATAGGATTAAAAATTAATTGGGAACTAAGTAATCTGATCTTAAAGAATGAGTGAGTCAAAGAACAAATCACAAAAACAATAAAAAATTTCATTAAAGAGAATGACAACAATGAGACAACACACCAAAATTTACGAGATGCAGCTAAAGCAGTACTTGGGGGGGGAATTTATATCTCTAAATGCTCACATCAATAAAATAGAGAAAGAGCAGATCAATAAAGTAGGCATGCAACTAAAAAAAAACTAGAAAAAGAACAAATTAAAAATCCCCAATTAAACAACAAATTGGACATCTTGAAAATCAAAGGATAAGCTAATTAAATTGAAACAAAACCATTGAACTAATAAATAAAACTAGAAATTGGTTTTATGAAAAAACAATACAATAGATAAACCACTGGTTAATTTGATTTAAAAAAAAACCAAATTACCAGTATCAAAAATGAAAAGGGTGAAATTTGCCACCAATGAAGAGGAAATTAAAACAATAATTAGGAGCTGTGTCGCCCAATTATATGCCATTACATCTGACAATCTAAGTGAAATGGATGAATATTTACAAAAATATAAACTGCCCAGATTAACAGAAGAGGAAATAGAATTCTTAAATAACCCCTTATTAGAAAAAGAAATTGAACAAGCCATCAATGAACTCCCAAAGGAAAAATCCCCAAGGCAAGATGGATTCACAAGTGAATTCTACCAAACATTTAAAGAACAATTAATTCCAATACCATATAAACTATTTGGGAAAATAGGTGAAAAAAGAGTCCCACTAAATTCCTTTTGCACCATAAATATGATGCTGATACCTAAACCAGAAAGAGCCAAAACAGAGAAAGAAAACTATAGAGCAGCTTCCCTAATGAATATTGATGGCAAATTTTTAAATAAAATACTAGGAAGGAGATTACAGCACTATATCACAAGGATCATACACTCTGACTAGAGATTTATACCAGGAATGTAGGGTTGATTTAATATTAGGAAAACTATCAGCATAATTGACCATATAAATGACAAAACCAACAGACATCATATGATTATCTCAATAAATTCAGAAAAAGCTTTTGACAAAATACAATACCCATTCCTATTAAAAACACCAGAGAACACAGGAATAAATGAAGCTTTTCTTAAAATGATAAGCAGTATCTATCTAAAACCATCAATAAATATTATCTGTAATGGTGATAAGCTAAAAACCTTCCCAATAAGATCAGGGTATAAAGCAAAGCTACCCATTATCACCACTACTATTCAATATTTACTAGTAATGTTAGCTATAGCAATAAGAGAAGAAAAAGAAATTGAAGGAATTAGAATGGGCAATGAGGAAAACAAAACTATTTTTCTCTATAGATATGATAGTATACTTAGAGAATCCTAAAGAATCAACTAAAAAACTAGTTGAAATAACTTTAGTAAAGTTGAAGGATATAAAATAAACTCACATAAATCATCAACATTTCTATATAATACCAACAAAGTCCAGCAGCAAGAGATAGAAAGAGGAAGTGTGATTCAATGAAAAGTATACTCGCTACTGTCAGAAGACCTGGTTTCAAGCCTTACCTTGGACACTATCTCTGTGAATTTGGATAAATCTCCTAAAATGAGATTTGATCTAGATTAGGTATTCTTAATCTTTTTGTTATGAATTAATTTATTAGTCTGATGAAATCTAGACCTTTTCTCAGAATATCTTTTTTAAAAAAATTGTAATTGAAGCAAAAACTGAATTTCACAGCTCGTAACCTTGGAGTCATCCTGGATTTCTCACTGTCTCTCACCAGCCAATCTCTTGCCAAGGCCTGTCGCTTTCACCTTTGTAACATCTCTCCATTATGCTTCCTTCTCTCCTTTAACACTGTCACCACTGTAGCGTAGGCCTTCCTCACCTCACACTTGGATTATTGCAATAGCCTGATGGTGGGTCTGCCTGCCCCGAGTCTCTCCCCACCCCAATCCATCCTCCATCAACCATTAAAGTGATTTTCCAGAAGCACAGGTCAGATCATGTTAGCACTGCCCCCATTCGATATACTCCAGCGGCTCCCTATTGCCTCTAGGATTAAATATGAAATGCTCTGTTTGGCATTCAAACCCCTTCATAGCTAGCCCCCTCCTACCTTTATAGTCTTTACATCTTATTCTATGACACAAACTCTCTGATTCAATGACACTGGCCTCCTAGCTATTCCATGAACAAGACATTCCATCTCAGCTTGGGGCATTTTTTTCTGGCTGTCTCCCATGCCTGGAATTCTGCTCCGACAACTGACCTCCCAGACTTCCTTAAATTCCAAATAAAATCTCGCCTTCCCCAACTCCTCTTAATTCCAGTGCCTTCCTCCTGTTAATTAATTCCTATTTATCCTCTACATAGCTGGCTGACAAACTGACATTCAGCTTTCTAATAATGAGGCTCTCTACACTTACCTAGTCTGGACTCTTGTTAGAGTTCTACTTGAAGTCTTTCTGTCTTGGTAGAACTTGCCAAACCTTGCCATCCCACTGACAAAACCTTAAGAGACCTTACAGACACCTCTATGCCACAATGAAGCATCAGAGGATGTAAAGTCAACATCAACCACTTGCTATCAGTCATTTCAGTTGTGTTCAACTCTTCATGATTCCATTTGGGGTTTTCTTGGCTAAGATACTGGAATGGTTTGCCATTTCCTTCTCCAGTTCATTTGACAGATGAGGAACTGAAGGCAAACAAGGTTAAGTGACTTGCCCAGGGTCACACAGCTAGTAAGTGTCTGGGGTTGGATTTGAACTCAGGAGTCTTCCTGCCTCCAGATTCAGCACTCCATCCATCATACCACCTAGTTTGCCCAACCAAACAGAGAAGAAATTAAATTGTTCTCCAAAAGGAAGTTAAATTCAATAGATTTTAATTTCCTTTGACCATATGGTTTTAGGTTTGTTTATTTTTCTTCAAAAATTAGGTTGGTGTTTTTGGGGGATCTTTATGAAACCAGCCTAGTACCTGGGTCACCATCTTATCCAAAGTAATAGAAATGATTTCATTACTTGGGATAAGGCTCACAATTCACTTGAGGCTAATGAATGCTTTCAATTCAATCTCAACTATATTGACATGTGGCAAGGTAGTTATTTCTTATAATCACACCATTAGCTCTGCTGGTATTTAGCAACACGTTCTACACTCTGTATCCTTATTAAAACCCATTTTGTTCTAGTGATGGACTACTACTTACAGTTTATGTATATGTATGTTACCTATACTATATGACAAGCATATTAATATGTCTCTATAGTATACACACATACATGCCCACATATGAAGCAGGTATGTGGCATAGTAGATAGAATGTTAGACTTTGAGTTAGGAAGTTCCAAGTTCAAATTCTAGCTTAGAAACTTAAAAGCTATGTCCCTGGACAAGTCACCTCTCTCAGCCTGTTTCCTCATATGGAAATCGGGGATAATAGTATTTATCTTGCAGGGTGGTGAGGCTCAAATGAGATAACATTGTAAAGCACTTTGCAAATCTTAAAAGTGCTGTATAAAATGCTATTTTTATTATGTATAGTATAAGGTTGTTTCCAAGGTCTGTTTTCCATTCCCAAATTGTTTAAAGATATTTCTCTCTTTACCCTAAAAATAACCATAGGTCCATGGACAAATTTTTACTCAGCAGCAATAAATAACAAGAATGAATGCAGGGTTCTTGTAAACATTTCCTCATATTTTCTCTGTTGTGTTGTATGCCAGCCCTTATGGGCAATGAAATTCTAAATTTAGAGTTTAACCCCTAACCAACATAAACAATGTCCTTAGTAAAAATTCTCCTTAATGTTGGTTTAGATGTGCAGGGGAAATAACTTGTGTTATCCACCCTTTTAAAAAATTTCTAGCGCTCAGCCTCCATGAAATGGATTGCTTATGGAGAGATAATGTCTGCTCTGTTCCTTTTTAAGTCTGTGAAAAATGTCATCCTGGTTAATAGGGTGATTAAAACTCTTTATGCTCCAGGAGATAAATGTGATTATGTTTGTCATATACTACCCAAGATAAAGACAGCGAGGAAGGCAAACTTGAAATTCCATAACATTTCCCCTCTTCCATATCCAGGAACATTCAGAGCTCAATACACAGATGGTAATCCACATAAAAGAATGAGATTATCTGTTAAACATTTTTCCCTTCCATTAACCAATTTAACAATATGCTTTTGATACAAAAGGAACAGACAAATGACAAAATCTTCTGACATCCAAATTCTGACTGTAGAAAAACACTATTTTATTAGATTATAAGGTTTTCATCTGTATTTTTTTTTTTAGCCTCTAAAAAAAAAAACCTTGCAGTCACCATAGGGAAATAATTACAGTTGTGCATACTCACCTTCCCAACCTCAGTCTTATCTCATTAGGCCTCTGATTCATGACCATTCTTAGAACATTAATAACCTCAAACTTTGTTTTTTAGCATCTTTCATATTTCTGTTCTCTGTTTTGTTTTGGTTTTTTTGGGTGAGGCAATTAGGGTTAAATGACTTGCCCAGAGTCACACAGCTAGTGAGTGTTACGTGTCTGAGGTGGGATTTGAACTCAGGTCTTCCTGACTCCAGGGCCAGTGCTCTATCCTTTGCTCCCTGCTCTGGAAGGTTTTATTTGGTAATATCAACTAGGTCATGCGGTTGATATTTGAAAAAAAAAAAAAAGGAAAGAAATTTTGACAAAAATCTCCCAAGTTCCTAAAAAGGCAGGAATAACCTTTTAATAATAAAAAAATATATATTCTACTGTGTATTCTCATCTCTCCCCCTCTAAAAGAGCACAGTAAAATCACATAGTACAAAAATGTTATATTTAATACAAAAAAGCTATAAAACTCTTGCATGGGCATGGATTCAGAGTGTGGAAAATGTGGTTGGGGATGTGGGGGGACCACTCAATCAGGGGTTGCACCCCTACGTGACGGCATCAGAGTCATTTGGACTGGGAGGGAGTGTGGGAAACGGCTGGTTTTCATTTCTACAGGGATGCAGTCTTGGGGCTGGGTGGAAGTTGAACAAAGGAAGCTTAAAGTGGAGTTGGAGGGTGAATGAACGGACCAGGGCAAATGGTTCTGAGGTTAGGTATAGATTAACACATATGTATCCCAAGCCACATCTGTATCTGTCCCCAAGTGGGGACATAGCCAAATAAGGGCAAAACTAAACAAGAGCCAGGTTGTGGAATTGTGGGGAGTAGGAGATGAAATTAGGAGAGGAGCCTCACAGGGGAAATCAGGCGCTTCGGACAGGCTGTGACCTCTATGGTACCCAGCCAACAGAGAAATGGGAAGGAAATTTGAATGGGAAACAGGGAATAAAAAGATGTGCATCTGTCGACACATGTGCTTTCACATGCGTGCTCTCACCCATGTGGGTCGCCTGGCCTTCCCAGGTCGTTAATAAAGCTTCTACCCGATTCAACAATGCCTTCGTGGAATTGGTGGTAACAGGTACCAAGATGAAGCATGTGATGATGCATAGAAAGCTGGACTACAAAGCAGGAGGACCTGATTCCAACTGTCACCTCTAACATATACTGGCATTACAAATCTAGGGAAATCATTAAACCAGCTCCCTCCGCTGTCCGTCTCCAGCTCCCTAGAAGGAGATGCTGGGCAATCCCCGGTGTCTCCTCTCCCATTCCCTTTCCAGCTTCCTTCTGTGTGCTGCCTTCCCCGATTCGATGGTAAAACTCCTTGCAGGCAGAGGCTTTCTTTCTCTTATATGTTTAATAAATATTTAATATTAAATTCAAAATATTTATTCAATCCAATAAACATTTATTAAGCACCCATTATTTGCTAGGCACTGCGCTAAGTGCTATGGATACAAAAAGAGGCAGAAGACAATCCCTGCTCTGAAGGAGCTTACAAATTACTGGAGGAAACAACACGCGAAGAAAAATAGACAAAACAAGCTATATACGGAATAAATAGGAAATAACTCACGGCGGGAAGGTACTGAAATTAAAGATGGTTGGGGAAAGCTTCCTTTAGGAGGTGGGATTTTATTTGGTACTTAAAGGACGCCAGAGAAGTCAGTAGTTGGAGCTAAGGAGGGAGAGTATTCCAGGCATGGGGGACATTCAGAGAGAATGCCCCAAGCTGTCTGGTTCATGGAATAGCCACAAGGACAGTGTCACTAGCTTCTAATAGTTTGTGTTATGAAATAAGGTGTAAGAAGACTGGAAAGGTAGACCTAGGGGGGTAGGCCATGAAGGCCAACCAGAACCTTTTACATTTGATCCTGGAGGCAACAGACAGCCACTAGAGTTTACTGAATGGAGGCAAGAGCGACATGATCTGACCTGTGCTTCAGGGAAACCACTTTAGTGGCTGATGGAGGATGGACTGGGGTGGGGAGAGACTTGAGGCAGGCAGACCCACCATCAGGCTATTGCAATAATCCAGGTGTGAGGTGAGGAGGGCCTACACTACAGTGGTGGCAGTGTCAGAGGAGAGGAGGCATAATGCAGAGATGTTGCAAAGGTAAAAGTGACAGGCTTTGGCAAGAGAATAAAGAAGGGGTGTGGGCAGTTAGGTGGTGCAGTGGATAAAGCACTGGCCCTACAGTCAGGAGGACCCGAGTTCAAATCCAGCCTCAGACACATAACACTCACTAGCTGTATGACCCTGGGCAAGTCACTTAACCCCAATGCCTAGCAAAAAAAAAAAAAAATTGTGTGTGTGTGTGTAGGAGGAGGAGAACATTAAGGGGAAAGCCAATGATTTCCACTTTGGACGTACTGAGTTTAAGATGTCTACTGGACATCCAGCTTAATATGTCTGAAAGGCAGTTGAGGATTTGAGACTGGGGCAGGAAAGATGGACTTGGAAATCTT
Source organism: Vombatus ursinus (assembly GCF_900497805.2). Lineage (NCBI taxonomy): Eukaryota > Metazoa > Chordata > Mammalia > Diprotodontia > Vombatidae > Vombatus > Vombatus ursinus. Next base: position 5,711,237 of record NW_020954953.1, read on the forward strand.
TAGTATAAATCTTCAGGGCCACCAGACCACTCTCTAGAACTGCTATATAAGGCGTAGAAGAGCTGGTGATCTTTACTGGCAAAGGAAGTACCCTTCTGGAGAGTTCCCTACACCAGTAGCATCAAACACATGACCTGAAGGCCACATACAGCTCACAACACAACCAAATGTATCCAAAGCAGATTAAAATGTAATTGGGAAATACATAACAAAATAAAAATATAACAAAACATAGATAATGTTAACATGTGGCTTTCTAAGTCAATATGTGGCCCACAGGGATCCTTATGTATGGTTTTATAACCCCCAATTTCTATTTGAGTTTTACCAATGAAATTCCATTATCAATTTTTTTTAAATGGCATGGATTGGTTTAACAATGAAATCACAGTATTTGAGGCACATTTTATTTCTTCTTTTTTCCCCCAGGTGTATTGGACTAACAAACTCCATATCACACTTACTTTGCATGTGGCCATCATCTTCGATCTACTTTATACTAATTTTTAATGTCTTCAATAAAAGCATTAATAAAGTTCATTATGCAGAAGCATTCACAATACATGCTGCATCTACTCTGCCATTTATTTTGCCAATTAACACAAAAAGCATTCCAAGGTTTCTGGGCTGGTTGTCAACAACATTAACAGGTAATACATATTACACAACTTGCATAGCACTGAAGGAGGTACTACAATGGGGTTTACAAAGAATAAAAGATATTCCCTGCACTCAAGGGCTGACACTATAAAAGTTTATTTCAAACCATGGGCACTAAATAATTAATCAACTATTAGTTAATTCCAGCTCTATTCTCTTAGAAAATCATGTCTTCTCCCCCCCTCCCCAAACCCCATTCTGTGGAGGAATTCTGCATGCAAAGTAAAAGAAGAATCTTAAATTCTAGCTGCAGGTGGTTACAGGTACTTTCTGTAGTACGTATATACTACACTTTTTCATATAGACCTGGGTGCACACTAATCCATGTATCAGGGTATGTAATCCTAATGCACACATTAGAAAAAAAAAATCACAAGGACAAAAAAAAGAAAGAAAAAAAATCACTGAATTAGTTTCTGACCTTTGTATTTGTCTTCTTCAATCAAGGCTATAAACCTTTTCCCACCTATGTTATTTAGCTTAAAATGAAAGATGAGTGAGATAAACCTTGAGACTGTACATATATAGTCTTATAAATTTCACTATAATTTCTTTTTAGTCTTAGATTTTTATAATAAACTACATAAGAAACTTAGACACTGATTACGCCTGTTTAATCACAATTCAGCAATATGAGTGTGGCATCACAGTTCAGAGAAAAATGCTAAATTATACACTTGACATTTAATTTTTTATTAGAACTAAAAGGTTTCATAATAACAAATAAATTTCAAATGTACTTTATTAGACCTGATATCTCACTAATTAGAGCTTAAGCAATCATAAAGAAACTTCAAAATTGCTTTTTCAACCAGATGTTGTTTCTCTGGAAAATTTACATATTAAAAATATTTTTTCTTGTTCTTTTTAAAACTTTTAAGTCTCTGATAAATACAGTGATTGCAATTAGGTTCTCCATCAGTTTCTGTAAGAGACCACAGAGGAACAGAGAGTATTTTCTTAATGACAAATTCCTTAGAACTTTATTCACAGAAAATTCATTAGAATTATTACACTAAATATTGAATGTCAGACTTAATACCATGTGAGTTTTTGGTTAAACATATTTGTTAGGCGGGTGGGTTCAACATTATGCTATTTTCACTTTGATGACTGAAGTAAAATTATAATCTAACAGGTAGTGTTCAGGAATCTAGCATCAAATTATCTCACAAATGTATACTTCATACCAGTGACAGCATGACAAAGACAATAAATTACTCTCAAATTATATTAATCTGTTGCTGGTTTTTTATTTCCCTCAAAGGATAAAGACATGTAGAAATATAATGAATGGCCTTTAAGTAGGGCACTGAACGAGTGAACAAAGGGCACAAAGCAAATGAAAAATCATTTCAAACAAATGATCTAATATTACTATGTGCACCAAGTAATTCACCAAGAGGTGAATGTTTGGGCAGCTCAGTCGGCTCTTAACATGCCAAGTACAGACAGATAATCACACAACAACATGGTAGTTTCCTGCAATGAACTCATTTAATTTAAAAGAATGAGCCACTATTATTTCATTATTAGCTAGGGCCATGACAGTCAACTAGCATTTATTAAGTACCTACTACGTGCCAGGCACTTATACTAAGCTCTGGGGATACAAAGAAAGACAAAAAACAGTGCCTGCTCTCAAGGGAACTTATGGTCTAAAAAAATTTTTTTAAGTTATTTTAAAATATTTTTAAATGAACCACCTTTTAATTTTTAGCTTGGTTTTCCCACCTGCTGGTGAGAAGTAACAAAGGTTTATAAAGATTCCTGTTAGAATATTTATCATAAAATTTGGTTTTTCAAGTAAGAACTTGTTTTTAAAGTTTATAGAAATATATCTAACTTTCTATACTAATATATCATCCACAAAGGGAAGTTATTTACTTACTTACAACTAATGTTCTTTAAAACAACCCTCCAAACCTTGGAAAACATGTACCTCTCCCATTTGATTCCATGATAAAGCAAACGCAGAATGACTTTGAATTTTCATAGACTACACTGAAGATGCTGACAGTCATACAGTCCATGTTCCATCAATGATTTGCTCACTTTCCTGAGTAGAAATAAGTTTGATCTTTTTTTCCTTTAAAGAGGATGATTATCTTGGCATTTCCAAGCTACTTTCCCTGTAACAATCACTTCGGAATTCCTTTATGCTCATCTCATTTGGATTTCAGTGCTTCATCCCACTCAACAGATGACGCAGGGTTCTTGGGAATCACTGGAAATATTGATTGCATTTTACTCTGAAAGTCTTTCATCTAAAAGAAGAAAAAAAAATCAGTCATCAAATGTTAAAAGAAGGGGTAAATATCAAAACTATTATAGACTGACACCTTTGCTGACTGGATACAATTGCATTGCGCATGGGTAAAGACCAAAGAGTAACACCTGAATACAAATAAAATCTAGGATCAAATTCTGGTTCTTTTGAAAGAAAAACAGAATTCCTACTTTTCACATTCCAAGTCAATGTTAATCTATGGACCATAAAAACACATAAATCTCCTATACGATTACAACTAGTAAGATGCCTACAATTACTACAAAAATGGTACTTGTTACTGGCTTTCAATTTAAAAGATAATGCTGGGGAGGGTGTTGCTATGTATCTGCAAAATATGTATCTAAATCCTATGGAGTTATGTATGAGTATACTTTATTTAAGAACTGGAATTGTAAAGTAATAAAGCTTTTTTAAACCCTAAAACCAACATAACACAATTTATACCTCTAAATGACTGTTTCCCCTTTCAGTGAAGCCACCTTGGTAGGCTATACACTTATTTCAGTGATGTTTCTTTTGCTCAAAACATTCTGGTAACCAGACTACATCTCTTCTGACTTTGTCTAGCTGTTCTTCCCATCTTTGTCTGATAGTGTCGTTAAAACCTCTGGGGTATATTTTCTAGAATTTCGAGGCTGGATTTTATTTTTGTAAAAAGGCAAAAGTCATTTAAAGCCAAGTCTGACAAATAAGGTAAATGAACAACTGATTAATAACCATTTTTGTTAAAACACACAGCCTAAAGCATTTTTTGGAAAGAAACAAATCTTATTTTGTGTGGTTTAAAAACTTGTTTCAAAGGTAATTCTCTAAGAGGAGGTTTCAGAAACGTTTTCAGCAATGGAAGAATCATTAAGAGAAATTTACAAGGTAATTATTTTCAATGACAAGAATAATGGAAGATCTCAGAATCTTTGATATCTTCTCCAGCCCTCAAACCCACCCCTCTTCTGAAACTCTTTATTTCCATGGAGGGCGTCACCATCCTTCCAGTCTCCCCAGTTTACAAGTCTGGTACTATCCTTATTGCTCACTCTCTCTAACCCCACATATCCACTCAGTTGCCAATACTTGTAGTTTTTAATTCTACAACATCCTGCATCTGACTCCTCTCTAGCCACAGGATAACCATCCTAGTTCCGTCCCTAATCATCCCTCATCTACACTACTGCAATAGTTCAGTAACTGGCCTACTGGGCTTAGGTTTCCCCTCTCCAGCTCATCACACAGTTAACAAAGTGATTTTCCTAAAGTACAGGTCTAAGCATATCACTCTCTTGCTCAATAAGCTAAATATGGCTCCCTATTGCCTCTTGAAATAAAATTCCTGTTTGGCATTTAAAGCATTTCACAATCTGGTCCCAACCTACCTTTCCAGGTATTATATATTATAGCCCTTCCCACATACTCTATGGTTCATCCAAACTGGCCTTCCAGTTGTTCCTCATACATGATGACAGTGACCCTGTGCACTGGCTGTCCCCTGGAACTAAAATGTACTCCTTCCTCACAGTCACCCCTCGGAATTCCTTGGTGGCTTTTTTCAAGACTAAATTCAAGTACTATCTTCAAAACGAAGCCTTTCTTGATCTCCCTAGCTCTTAGAGTTGTCCCTTTTAAAACTTACCTTGTATTTATTTTGAATAAATATTTTGAATGTTTCCCCCATAGAACATAAGCTCCTTGAGAGCAATGAGTATTCCATGCTTGCCTCTGCATCTCCAGAGCCTAGTGCCTAGTATACAGCAGGTGTTTAATAAACGTTTGTTGAATGAAACTTTCATTTGAATGCATAAATGCTGATGTATATTTTTCTTAAGCCCCCAAACCAGTCCCATGTTTATTTTTGTTCTTGCTTCCCAACTTTCTCAGTTTACTAAGGAATATGAAAGTGAATACAAAAGGAATTTGTAAGAATTCAACTCAGATTAGAGTTTCAGAAACTGGAAAAACCTAATAGAAGCAAATAAGGTCAAAAAAAGGGAATATTTAAAAGTAATAAGATCTCAATGAATACTTTCTTTGAAAAAAGAATTAGAAGGTATAAGACATGGCAAACAATGAAATAGATTATATTTTTAACAAATAGGAAAGAATTCATCTATCATGTGGGAAATCATTCCAGAACATGATGTCTATGTATAGTCAGTCCCTTGATTTGTTAAAACAAAAATATCAATTAACATAAAGCTAGAAAAATCAAAATGATTTTTAAAATGGCATAAAATTAAAATAATTCCAACAACTTAGTTAAACAAGTTATTGACAATGGAAGCTGGGAAATAACTGGAGAAAAGGACATCAACACTGACTATAGTAATTTTATATAGAAATTTAACTGATTTAAATCAAATGCAATAACTAGAAAAGACCTAAAGGGCCTAAAAAACTACTTTGTTAGAAAAGACTTAACAAATGAGAAAGGGAGCAACCAAGGACAACATGGATTTACTGGATTTTACTAGATCCAAAACACTGGGTTTTATTAGAAGAAAAATATATTTGTAAAACCTTATGGGGAAGGATAGCGGAAGATTATGAATAGTGTCACCTTGAACAATAAGAAATCAATGAAGGGAAAAACCAACATAAAGAAAGCTTGGTGAGAGACCCAACTAAGCAAAGCCATCTCAGGATAAAACTGGAAGGACAAAAGATGAAAAGATTTTTATAACAAACCTTTTTCACCATCAAAGACAGTCCACCACCACCATCAAAAAACAATTCCAGATGTGCATATAAATGAGGTGGAAATGGCACTTAAGAGAACAAAGATGGGAAGAACAGCTAGACCAAGTCAGAAGAGATGTAGTCTGGAGAAGCAATAATTTTGCAGGAGTTGAGAAATCAATTCTCAGGTTTATGAAACAGATTTAATCCTTCAAAGTCAATTATAAAGCACAAACTCTATGTTCCCATTAACTTCCATTATGAAACTGATGATAGATTTCCATGAGAAAAAAGATCATTTAAAAGTTTAAATAAAATAAAATAACACATGTAAAGCATTTTGCAAACTTTAAAGAATTATGTAAACGTTAGTTATTATTATTATTAAGCTGAAAACTTTTGGTAAGGAAGTGTTTAAGATAGTTGTCAGTCCTAGAGTATATGAGCATTACTCTTCTACCATCACTTAACCTTTTCGACCCTGAGATATCCTCTCAATTTTTAGCTATCCTACTATTTTCTCAGAGTCACAAGAATTTCACTACATGGTTACGAATCCCAACTCTATATACGTAGTCCCCTCCAACTTCCTTTTCTTTTGTCCAACTATTTACAACGTTCAGTAACGCTAGACAGCATTAATACCCGGGGGTTTAACAAATGATGTGTCCACAAAATTCTCTGTGAAAGTTCCTTTAGAAATGTAATTATTAACTTTAAATTAAATTTCTGGTAAACAGTAATAATATCTTTATGTCACAATAAAATCCCATTGAAATGCTGTTGCCAATGGACAAGAATAAATAACATTTGTTGAAGAGTAACAATGGTTCATAAAGATTATCTGATTATGATATTTATCATAAATTAATCTGTAAGCTGACCTGTACATTCATTGATGTAGGGAAATGCCAGTGATGAAATTCTTTCTACAAATGCAGAATGGCAACAGTTCTGCAGTTTAGAAAGCTGCCTGGAGCACTGAGAGGTTATTTAAGGTCAAGTGGCCAGTGGATGTTTAAGGCAGGCCTTGAGCTTGGGCTTTCCTCATTCCAAAGTCAATTCTCCATCCACTATGCCACCCTCTCTCTCCAACATTTTTACAGGGCATTACTTGACTAGAAGTATACTACTGGCCATCTGAACTGTCGACAACACTCAATATAATCACATATTCCATGCATCAACTTTCAGTGAAATCTTTTAAATTACAGAAAATATTTGTTGTTCAGTCATTTCAGTGGCATATGCCTCTTCATAACTTCATTCAAGGTTTTCTTAGCAAGGATACTGGAGTGGTTTTGCCATTTCCCTCTCTAGTTCTAAGGAAACAGAGACAAAGTTAAGTGACTTGCCTGGAGTTACATAAGATTAAGAGTATGAGTTAAGAGTCTAAAGCCAAATTAGAACTCAGAAACATGAGTCTTCCTGAGTCCAGTCCAGCACTCTATCCACTGAGCCAAACAGCTGCCACTGAAAATATACTCATTTGAAAATTCTGAATGGATGCTATTTTGTTTCAAGATGTTGAATAACAGAACCAAAACGTAAACGTAAACTGCATCTTAACTTCCCTATTTTTAAAATCTTCCTGATTACACAGGCTTGCACTTAGGTGTTATCTTCAATTCCTCAACTTGAACTCATTACACATACTGAATCAGTTGCCACAGCTTGATCTGGTGGCTGTTTCCCAACCCTGGAATGCTCTCCCACATTACCTCTATATTCAAAACTCAGCTCAAATGCCACCTTCTACACAAGACCTTTCCTGATGGTGTCCCACCCCACCCCTCTAGTGTCCTTCTGTTGTCTTCCATTTATTCTGTATATATGTAAGGTACCCTTATATGTGTAAATGCTGTCTCCCCCAGTAAAAGGCACAATTTAAATTTGCTCTTCCATCCCTCAATATCTGGCATATAGTAGATGTTTAATAAATGTTTACTGATTTTGAAACTTAAAAATAATAACAAATTTGGCCAATGTAAATTCATTTTAATAATCTCATAGAACACATAACTATAAAATGTCAGGCAGATTAAAGACTTTATTTCATTCAATCAACAATAAACTGCATAAAATAGTGCCACAATGTTGTTTTACTATATTGCAAACGAGATTACCTGGTGTTCTATTCCTAAATGATGCCACAGTGTGACAAGTCTCTGTATCAACAAGTAAGTTACTTCAATTAGACCATCTTCTCCTTACGATATGTCCTTAATCATGGCACGACAGAATATTTTTCTATCTTCACAATGAAATATTATGATAAGCTTCTCCATTCAGCATGGCAAGGTAAATGCTAATTTTCCAGGGAGTACCACTGACAAATGTCAGCTTGATATAGTTTAACTGAGAACTGCCGTTTAGTTTACAATGCACACGCAGAGCCTTTTTGTTTCTGATTAGAAGTTAACACATAAGGTACTCCTGAGATGAAAGATATTTGAACATTCCATATAATCCCAGCTTTCCATTTTCCAAGTTGCCCCTAGCAGCCACCTTTTTATCTAATGATACCCTCTTGAGAATCCTTATTCCCCTCCAAATCACTACCATCTCACATGCAGAAAGCTTAGAATCTATACTAAAGTCAATTGATTTAGAAATAAAAGCTAATGTGTAATGTTCTGAGAAATACAATCCTTGAAAGTAATCATTCAAACAGCCAATTTTTATTATAGTGAGTAACATTACAGCACAATTCAAAAGCAATCTTCTATTACCAATGAAGTAAACTGAGTAATAGGGGTTGATTCTACAGCCCCTACTTAGTGTCAAGTACCCAGGATGACTGGGAATTTTGCCTATCCCAGGGCTTTTGGTAGCAGGGTGTTGCTAAGACCCTGCCCAATGAGAACAATTTGCAACATTCTTTGATTTAACACCTAACATGCACAGTACCCAGAGGCAGTTCTCTAAAGTGATTTCACTAAGTTGAGTTTTATTTTTTAGTTAACCGTAAAATTTAGTGATACTGCTTTTTTCTGCGAAATAAATTACAGTAACTGTTCCACCTCAGTCAGGATTTTTTCTAAAAGCCAATCATACACTTTAGTGTGTTAAATAATCTCTAATAGCTATAGATCACTGTTATTTTCCTATCTTAACCTAATGATTCTACCTCATCTGGCAAAATCAAGAGCACCTAAAAGCAGCTTCCATTTCATAATGTCTTTTTAATGTGCACTGCTGACAGTATGTCACAGGGAGGAAAAAAAAAAAGCTTTAGGATTGCTCCATTATGGAAAGTAGTTGTAAGTCTTGCTTGGATTAAAATGATAAAAATGGAGGGCAGCTAGACGGCGCAGTGAATAGAGCACCAGCACTGGATTCAGGAAGACCTGAGTTCAAATCTGGCCTCAGACACTTGATACTAGCTGTGTGATCCTAGATAAGTCAATATACCTCATTGCCTGGCAAAAATAAACAAATAAAATAAAATTATAAAAATGGCTTTCTTGATCAAGTAAATCTTAGAGTTAAAAGTTTTCAAATATTTGTTTTTTCTAATATTCAACATGTATATTAAGCCAATCTAGATTTCTGGAAGACTTAGTTTTCTATTTTTAGTTCATGTGCCAATTAAAAAATACTTATATTAATTTCTATATGATAATTAAAGTCTCCAAAGAGAAATATTAACTTGTACCTATTCTGATATGTACATACATTATCTTGTCCTCTGAGTATACTTCAACATTTCTATACCCCACACAACTTATGCTTAGTTCAGGAGTATTCATTTTGTGTAAATGAATAGGCATCCTGTTACTCTTATTCCAGCCTTCTTTCTCAGCATTAATGTCACTGACAATTCTGGAGATATCACAAAAAGTGAGCAAAGCTGAGAAAAGACGTCTCGTGAATAATTCACTAAATGTTCATTTTGGACAGCTGTTAAATTTTTATATACAGTAGGGACAGTGTTACTTTTACTCATAATTAAAAACTATGCTTTTGAAATTGAAAAGAGAGGTCATTGGTGTCTTCTGCTAAAATGGAATAAAAACTTTAAATAAGCATAAAAATAAAACCTTTTAAAATATTTAGAATTTCAAATTTAGATTAAGATACTCTGATCACTAATTATAAAAAAAAAAAATGCCACCACCAACAATCACATAAACCCTGAAGGCTAAGTAAATAGTATAGTTAGCATCCAACATTATTACATCACATATGGAAATGCCCCTCTAAAATCTTATTTTAACAGCTCACTTTGGCACGGAACTTCTCAAAAGTCTGCCCATCAGAACACATGCTCTAGAAGATGGAAAACATTTAGTAATGGGTTCATCAATATACTATGTGTGCTGTCTAAGGAGCAAATTAAGTTCTGAGAGCCTCATTATTAGAAAGTTGGCTACTAAGAGATATTTTTTTTTTAAGTCACAGTAACTCAGGAAGACTTTCTACTAAGGCAGAGAGAAGCTACCAGCATTTGCATCAGTGGCAGAAGTACTTGTGATAATAAAAGCACAGATATTTCATAGCGAAGTATAAACATGTCTTCTACACTTCCTTATAATTTTCTGAGAATGAAATGTAATCTCCATGTTTGATGTAATGTAACATTAAGCCTAACAAATCAATAAAATTATTAACACCTGAATACGAAGAGATTTCCCTCCCTAACAACTCATAAGCGAATTCTGACCTTAGAACGGCTCCCCAAACCTATCATTCATACCCCTATTAGGCAGCATGATGAGTGCCTGCTGCATGGATCACTTAGACCGTGCCATGGAACACTGACATCCCTTCACACTGTATAAGTGATTTTGGTTTCAGGATACTGGATCTTCACAAAATGAATAATTTATACCTATGATCTGAAAACCTATCTCTATTCTCCATTGGGAAAATACAGGCCAACGAGAGAGAGAATAAGAAAAGGAATAGTTATGTAAGGAAGAAGAAAGTGTAGTAAACTAATTGTATCTCTATGCACCTTCATTCTGTCTTTCAAAACTGTTCCTTTTCTGAGATCCCTACCTCTCAAATCATAATCTGTCCTTCCACCTCCCTCATCGATTCACTTCTCCTTAACCTCTCCTTTGCTCCAGCCCCTGCATCCTTTCCTTGTTCTCTTTGTCCTCCTTGGCTTCACTTTTCTTCCCTTCACATTCTTGAGTCTATAGTTGGACATTTCAATGACGCACCTGAATGCTTTGTCCCCTTATTCTTCCACTGTTTCCACCCAAATCCCCAAACTCAGATTACTTCCATCATTCATATTTCTCTTTCACTCCTATACTGGGCTATGGCAATTACCATGGCAGATTTCAACTCCAAGGAGGGAAATATTTTCTAATTGCCCACAAGCAAAATGAGCTGCCTCAGAGAAGAGAGCTGAGGAGAGCTTTGAGGAATACCCACACTTAGGGGGCAAGACCCATCATTGTAGTCTCCAAGCAAAGATTATCAAGGATAATGTAGGGGCCAGTAGGTGGCACAGTGGATAGAGCACCTGCCCTGAAGTCAGGAGGACCTGAGTTCAAATCCAACCTCAGACCAAACACTTGACACTAGATGTGTGACCCTGGGCAAGTCACTTAATCCCAACTGCCTAAAAAAAAAAAGGATAATGTAGAAAGGATTCCTATTTAGGCATGGCTTGGCATCGATGAGCTCTGAGGTCCCTTCCAAACCTTAAGGTTCTATGAGTTTGTAAATGATGCTGGAAGAATATCTAAAATCATGTTGACTGGGTCCACTTTATAAATTCATGCTATCTAAAAAATTTCAACTGGATTCTCATAGGTACATGGCAATCCTTCTATTCACCTCCAGCTGACTTCAATTCTACAGGTGTTCCAAACCTCTCTCAAGCCTCCAAAGCCTCCATCCTCTTCTCTCTCAGCAGGCCTTTTTACATCACTTCGTAATGTAATTAGATTGTAAGTTTCTTGAGAGCGAGACTGTCTTTTGCCTCCTTTTGGTATCTCCAGCATTTAGCACAGTACCTGCCACATAAGAAATGGTTAATGATGTTCAATGAACGAATTATTGAGCTATTTAAGGCCTCTTGTTACGAATTCCCTCAATTTCCATCCTCTTGCACCGCAACACTTCTCTATTTCTCCATCAGTCCTGTCTTCCAACTCCAGTTTTCACAGGTGAGGTAGCCTGCTTTCACGCCAAAGCTAGCCTTTTCATTTGTGTCCTTAATCCCCATCCCTTCACTTCACTGATTTCCCATCTCTCCCCTCTGATCGGCTCTTCTCCCTGCATATGTAAGTATGGTGCTCAGGTCTACTTCATTCCAAAAATAAAACAAAACCTCTCACCCTGGACTCAACTGCCCACTTCCCTATCCCTCCTCTTCTTCCCTCTCAACACTTCCAGACGGAGAAGTCAGTCCTCCACCTCTGCCTCTACCTTCCTTGCTCTTCAGCTACTACAATCTGGTTTCCCTCCCTACCATCTGATTGAAAATGCTTTCTCCAAGGCCACCAATGGTTTCCTAGTGGTCCAACGGCCTCTATTCAGTCAGTCCTCCTCCTCTCTGATCTTGCCATAGCTTTTGCAACTGTTGCGCACTACTTCCTGATGCCCTCTTGGCCTTAGCTTCCAAAACACTACTGTCTCCTACCTGGCTGGCTACATTTTCTTAGTCTCTCCTTTGCTTCTTCATCGCCCGATGCCAGCTCCTTAAAGTATGGGTGTTCCCCAAAGCCGTCCTCAGCATTCTCTTCTTCTTTCTCTAACTTTCCTCTTCCTTGATGTTCTCACCTGCTTCCACGGCTCAAAGCATCACTTGTTTGTAAATGTCTCTTAAACCTATTTTTAGTCCCAAACTCTCCCACATGCTCCAGATACCTGCCTGATAGATACCTTCAATCAATTAGCTTTTTACTGGTTTTTTTCATATTTGAAATACCACTTTATTATGATCTAAACGAAAAGAGAATGGGAATGACGGTAACAAACAAGATTCACCACTGAATATTGTGATGGGACTGCAGCAGGCTTATATTTGAAACTCAAGGGGACGTAACTGCGGTCCAAAACAGCTAACTACGCAGGTTCAAAATAAGAATTACATTTTTTTAAACTGCCACATTCACTCCGAAGCCCATTCATCTCCTTCAGCATCCCGAAGATTAAGCACACGTTCTGCTCAGTTACACAATAAAGTGGCAAACACGCCACACCACTGACACTGTCACAGGACGGTTGCCTATAAAACTAGACCTCTGACGTGGGGCTCTAGCTTCATTCCCTCACAGGTCATCATCTTCATCAGGGAGCGCAGCTGCCTGAGCAATCTGTACGTCCTGCTCATGCTGTGCCGCCAGTGCTGGGTCCGTGACAACCTCTGGAGGTGCAGGAGCAGGCATGGCAACAAACTCCAAATTAGGGTCTCCAATAAGTTTTCTAGCAAGCCAAAGGAAGGGCTTCTCAAAGTTGTAGTTACTTTTGGCTGAGATGTCATAGTACTGGAGATGCTTCTTCCTATATGGAAGGCAACTGATTTCGCCTTGACTTTTCCGTCCTTAACATCCACTTTATTGCCACACAACACTATGGGGACATTTTCACATACTCGTACCAGATCTCTATGCCAGTTTGGAACATTCTTGTTAGTGACTCTTGATGTTACATCAAACATTATAATGGCACACTGAGCTTGGATGTAATAACCATCTCTCAGACCACCAAATTTCTCTTGGCCAGCTGTATCCCATACAATGAATTTAATAGAACCTCTGTTAGTATGGAACACAAGAGGATGGACCTCAACACCCAGGGTGGCTACATACTTCTTCTCAAATTCACCAGTCAAGTGACGTTTCACAAATGCTGTTTTTCCAGTACCTCCATCACCAACTAATACAAGCTTGAACTGCGCTTGGGGTTCTCCTTGGGCGGCCATCGCGAAGGTTCTTCCAGAAGCATCTCCGTCTCTGCCTGACTGAACGATGGAAAGATGGCAGAAGTGCGATTCAAATACCCGGAGATGCAGCCCAATCAGCTTTTTATTAAGCAACTACATGCCAGGCACTGTGCTGGGCATTGAGAATATAAATACAGAGAATAAAATAATCCTTACTCACAAGGAACTTAGGTTCTAGTGGGAGAAACAAGTATATATAAAAATATGTGCAGCACAAATATAAAGTTAATAAACACAAGCATATACAAATTAGTTTAAAAAGGTGGTTTGTGAGAGAGAACCCTAGCAGATGAAGGGAAGGGGTCAAGAAAGGCTCCATATAGAAGAGAGCATCTGAGGTGCATCTTAAAGGAAGAGAGGAGCTCTATGAGGTGGAGGGGAGGATGAAGTACATCCTAGGCACGCGAACCAGCAAGTCAAAAGGCACGAAGACAGGAGATGGAGTTATCGTGAGCGAGGAACAAAGACAAGGCCAGTGTGGCTGGACTACAGAGTGCAGGACATAGAATAATGTCCAATGAGGAAAGAAGACTGAGGCCAGGATGGGTAGGGCTTTAAAGGACAGACATGGTTTATATTTCATTCTAAAAGCAAAAGAATGCCACTTGAGTTGGTTGATGAGATCTTTCCAGAGCTTCAAACTTAACATGTTCAAAACTGACATCATCTTTTGTCCAAAACCTGCCCTTCCTCTCAAAATCACAGTTACCCAAGCTCATGAGTTCAGTCACCTTTGTTTCTTTCTTCTTCCTCAATTCTTAACATCCAACCACCTGTCAAGTCCTGAAGGTTCAACCTCCACCATATCACTTTCATATACTGTTACTCTCTCTATTCACACTACTACCACTTAATTCAGAACTTTACCTGGACTATTTTAATAGTCTCATAACTAGAGTCTCAGAATCATTAGAGTTGGAAGGACCTCGGATGCCATCTACTTCAACCCATACTTAAAAAGGAATCTCCACTACTCAAATCCTAAAAAAAAGACTTAAACTGTGGTAGAAACAAATGAGATCTGTGAGCTGAAGTGCCCAGAGAATAGAAGGCCCCCAGATCACATGTCTTGCTTCTAGCTAGCTCTTTGCAGCCATCATTGAAGGGAACAACCCTTACGGAGGAGGGACCTCTTATCCCCAACAACACCAACCACACCAACTGAGGGCCACTGAATAACAAGTAAGTCCATGAGCCTGCAGAACAACAGTTCATAACAGACTACCAGCTCTGCTTCCAGCCTGGCCTCTGCAGCCATGGTCCAGGGAAGAAACCCCTGAGCAGATGTGACCTGCTAACTTGCTCTGCAGGTACTGCAGCCCCCACCTCCTCAGGAGTCACAACTACTGAAGACTTGAAAAAGAAATTTCTTGCAATTAAAAGTCCTTGGTAATGTCAAATTGTTCAACACCAGAAACCAATGTGGTTTTATTAGTGAAAAATCTATTAAAGATGATGTATTACCTTCTGCTCTGCCACTGCACCCAAAGAACCATGGGACTTTTCTATAACACTTGAAGCTAAAATCTCCCACATGTGTAGTCTCCCCAATTAGAACATAAGCTCCTTGAGGGCAGGGGGTGTCTTTTTTATTTGCATGCCCAGCACTGTGCAAATAGTAAGTACTTAATAAGTAGTTTTTCATTCATTCATACCCAACAAGTGGTTATCCAGTCTCTGCTTGAAGACCTCCAAAGACCAGTACCTACAAAGGTAACCCATTCTATTTTTGGTCAGCTTTAGTCTCTCTGGTTACTCTCCTTCCTTCCTCAATAAGTTCAGTGCCTGACTCACAGTCTCTCTCTACCCCAGCTCCTGCCCTCAAACTAGGAGGCTTAAACATACCTACTGATATTCCCTCAGGTCCCCTAACTTCCCAAGCTCTGCTCTCTTCTCAATTGCCATGACCTTCGCTTCATACAGAGAGATGGTCATACCTCGATCCAACCATCATCCACAAGTGTTCTACTTCCATATTCATGAATTCTAAAACTCCTTTACCTGATCATCATCTATCTTTCATCTTTCTCGATGACTAAACCTGTTCTCCACCCTCACTGTGATCTCTAATTCCTCTACTCTTTAGATTTTTCATAAGCCATTTCCTCCTGGCAAAGGCTACACTCCTCTCCTTTCCCAACTCGACCCACTGGTGAAACAGGTCAACTCTACACTATCCTCCACTCTTGAATCCTTTGGCCCCTTGCCAACCCTAAACTGCTCTCACTATCTGCTACCTCTGTTCCTATTCACATACTACTGAACAGAACTGGGGGGGAGACAATCACAAAATCAAATTTATGTTATCTAATCTCAATTAGAACTTCATTGCAGCAAAATAATTCTTCTCCTCATCCCTAATTGATGATAATAGCATTTATATAGTATCATAAGGTTTACAATGCACTTTATAAATATTCATTATTACACTCTCCACACCAGCATCTCCAAACCCTCTCATCTCTCCTCAAAATTCCCACAGCATCCCTCTGCCTATACTCTCAATGGAAGACTTCATAAGACCTAATTTTCACACTTCATCCAAAAAAACTGAAGTCATTCACCAAGTTCCTTCTTCTCCCTTCCTGCTCATCTCACATCACTTGGACTTTTCCCCCCACCTCCACCTCCTCCTTTCCTCTAGTCTCTTACCCTTAATTCCCACCCCATTTTGTCCCGAAGAAAACCCCCACTATTGATACTCCCTAACTTTCAATCAATCTCTCTCTAATGGCTTCTTCCTCTCTGCCTACATATCTCCACCACCATTAAAATACCTTCATTTGTTCCAACCATTCCTGCTTAGCATCCTATCTCTTTCCTTTCCCTCATGGCTAAACTCCTTGAGAAAGCCTCCACTTCCCTTTCATTTTCTTCTAAAACTTCATTCTGACTTCCAACCTCATCATTGAACTGATAATCCCTCTCCAAAGTTACAAATTACTTCTAATTTCTAAAAGGCCAAATATTTTAGAAATAAATTCTATTTCTAAAAGGTCAAATCTAATGGCCTTTCCTCAATCATCATCATTCTTGACCCCTTTACAGCATTTGACACTATGGATCACCTTTTTCTGGATACTCTCTGCTCTCTAGGTTTTCAAGGTAGTGTTCTCCTCTTACTAGTCTGACCACTCCTTCTTAGTCTCCTAGGATGGATCTTCATCCATATCATGCTCACTAATCATATCCCTCAAGGATCTGTCCTGGGCCCTAGTAATGTTCTCCCTGTACTATCTTACTTGTTGCTATCTCTACACAGATTATTTCCAGATCAATACAACCAGTCTCTCTCCTGAGCTGTAATACCAAATCACCAATTGCCTTTTGGACATCTCAAAATGATGTCCCGTAAGCATCTTGTATCCAAAACAGATATTATTATTTCTCCTTCCAATGCTCCCATCTTCCCAACTTTCCTACTACTGCGGAAAGCGTCACCATCACTCTAGTGATCCAGGCTCATAATCTTGACGTTATCCTCAACAAATCATTCTTACTTCACATATCCAATCTGTTGATAAATTTTATCATTGCTATCTTCATGACTTCTCTTGTATGTGTCCTTTCTCTCCCTTCACAGAGCCACCATATTAGTTCAGGCCCTCATCACTTCTTACTTGGGTTATTGCAAAAGCTTTCTACTAAGTGTTCTGCATGCCTTATATCTCTTCCAACTCCAACCTATCTTCCACATAACTTTCCAAGTAATTATTCTAAAACATGTCCCTCCGCACTTAAATTCCAGTGGCTCCTTATTACCTATACAATCAAATATGCAATCTTCTAATTGGCACCGAAAGTTCTCCACAACCTGGACCCTTCCAACCTTTTCAGTCTTCTTACACTATACCCCTCTCTACACGATCTGAAATCCAGGTACATTGGCCTACCCAATGTTCTTCACACACATTTCATCTTTGCAATGGTTATACCCTGGGCCTCAAATACTCTGCCTCCTCATGTTCCTACCTTAGTTCCTTGGCTTATTACAAGACTCATCTCAAATCTGCCTTCTGCAGGAGGTCTGTCTTATTCCCTGAAGTTGTTACTGCCTTCCCCTTTGAGATTACTTCCCATCTACTCTGTATATAGCTGACATGAACCTTGCTATTTATATACATGCTGTTTCCCCACTAGAATGTAAGCTCTCTGAAAACAAGGACTGTTTTCGTCTTTCTATCCCCAGCACTTAGAATAGTGTCTGGCACACAGTAAGTGCTTAATCCTTATTGACTGATTGTTGGGAAGGTTTTTTTTTTTCTCATATCAAATCTAAATCTGCCTTCATGCAACAACCACCCAACTTCCCATTCATTCTCCAGTCTCTCTCATGTCTAATCTTTTTGTTTTATTTTTTAAAAGTTTTATTGATGTTTTGATTTACATTACCAACATTTACAGATTACTCCCACTCTGTGAGAAGTCTAATTTAAAAGTAAAACAATTAAGTAAAACTAATAATATAGTGACTTCATCTGAAAGGACAAGCAATATTCCCCTTCTCACTTATTTTTATTTAAAAAAGAACAGAAGTTTATTTTCCCTCCTACTCCATTTAAGAAAAAAGAAAAACAAATTCCTTATATCAAATATGTATACAGTAAAGCAAAAAAAAAAAAAAAATCCTGCATTGGCTGAATACCAAAATATCCAAATCTCAATCTGTACATGAAGTAGAGAGTATGTTTCATCATCAGCCCTCTGAAATCATGGATGGTCTCTTTGATGATCACGATTCTTACAGCTTTCAAAGTTGCTTGTCTTTACACTATTGTTGCATAACAATTATACAAATTGTTCTAATTATGCTCATTTTATTCTTCATCAGCTTATATAAGTCTTCAAAACTATTCATTTTCATGATATTGATGTTACAGCATAAAATTTTCTTTCAGTTTTGCTTATTTCACTCTGCATCAGTTCATATAAGTCTTTTCAGATCTCTTTGAAATCACCTATTTCCTCATTTCTTACAGCAACCTATCTTTCACAAACCTGCCAAACTAAGTTTCCTGATACTGACCATGTCACTCCCCTGTTCAAAAACCCCCAGTGGGTCTCCATAGCTCAGAAACCAATCTCCTCAGTGTGGCACTGGTGTCTTCCACAATTTTTCTACCTACTTTTCCAACTTTATTCCACTTTCATTCCACTACTCTTCATTTTCCCTAACTTCCAAATTGGATTACTAGCTATTTCCCATTCCCTTGTCCTGCCCCCTTAAGTATCTGTACATTTGCACAAACTATCTTGAATGCCTGGAATGTACCTTTTCCACCCCTTCTTCCCTGTGCCCTCTGCCCCCTATCCCCAAAATGCTCTTATTTCAAAGTCTATTTCAGATATTACCTGCTCTCTTATCTCTTCTCACTTCCCTACTCCTCATTCACCCAAATGAGTTGACCAAATGAAAGGGATCTCTCTCCTCAAAATTTCTTCTAGCACTTTCTCTGGACCTTTTCTTCTTTCTTACATTATAACTTGTATCCATATCTTATTAAACTTTAGAAGGTATGGATTGTGTTGTTTTTCATCTTTGTATCCACAGTGCTGTACACATAGTAGACACTAAAGAATGTTTCAATTCTGTTTCAATCCAATAAGTCATTTGTAACAGTATTTTTCGTCACAGGGAAAAAAACCCCCAAAAAGTTTCAATTATGGAATCATTATTAAGCATATTAATTTAAGCCTAGCACAGTGCTTTGGCACAAAGTAGACACTTAACACATGTTTACTGACTTGAGCGGTTGAGTCAAATGGGCAGCAGACTATATAGCAGGCCTTCTGGTACAGCAGTAACAATCTTCTCAAATGATAAGATTAATTTAATAACAGTCATTACTTTAAGCTCACCCTGAAAAATTACTTCATCTGGATACCTTTACCCATAATCTCTCCATTTTATTCTTGCATCCTTGAATTTTTTTTTCCTGATGCCCAATCCTACCTCCATACTTTAATGGTTTCTTTAATTGAACAATCATATTCTTTCAAGATAAGTGTTGTGTGTAAGGTTCAAGGACATGAAGACTCTTAGCTGGATCATTTCTTCCTATAGTGTCTTTCTAGAATTTGTAGCATTTCAAAGAAACACTACCTGAAGCAGGTGACTTTTCCAGTTTGTTTGTTTTTCACACCGAATCAATTTTTTTTGAAGGCCCAAATAAGAATCTCCCTAGATAAAACAGATATGTATTTATACATTAAGTCTCTAGACAAAAAAGTTATAAAAAACAAAAAAAGCCAGTATCATATGAAGTGGACTTGAATCTGCTGAAAGACGCAGAAAATATAGCTAGATAACTTCTGAATGATTTAAGTTAGATGATTCCTACTCCCTCCCTTATAGAAGTTAACAATTCAAAATTCAGTACAAGATTATAGTTGATGGTATGATTAACAGTCCATACTTTTGTTTACAATGAAACCCATTTTAGAGAGGAAGAAGTAGGAGCTAGCATATACTATTGTGAGACTTTCTGGTCTTGGGACAAGAGGGTTATTGTATCATAATCAAATCTGTCCAAGGAAATGTGCTGGTTTGGCAAGCAAATTATGAGATGAGGTTAGTTTGGATGGGGGAGAAAAATATGAAGGTAAGGCCTAGGGCATATGACTTAGAGATCTAAGCCAAGGGGCGAATCTGTGAATGGAACTAATACAAATTTGTCAACTAATTTTTACTCCTAAGAACTTGCAAATTACTTTTTTTAAACTCTTTTTAAAAAAAAACCCTGCTTTTTAATACAGAATAAATCAAATATACAATGGTAGAGATTTTTGCCCCCACTCCAAAGTGTTAAAAGTATTTTATCCTTTAAAAATTTTCTTTAAAAAATCAGGATGTGAAACCCTTGATTAGCAAAGCAAATTAGAGTACATTAAAAGCAGTCAATGAATATTTAAGCTAAACTTGAAAAAAAGGCTGAAAGCCCAAAAAATTTCTACTGGAGTCTTTTTTAAAAAAAGTCTTCATTTCAGCTTGAAAATCACAAAATATGAATTGTAGTTTTCAGTTATATTTGTAGGCTTTTTTTCTGTCTTTCACTCAGAGTCACAAAGAGAGAAGCTGATAATGCATCATATTCATAAGTGCTCTCTCAACAAGCCCCAGGCCCTGAAAGTATTTCCCTTGTCTACAAACTCATTTGAACTACCAGTATATAGTTACAGCTTAAGGAAAAAAAGATTTAAGGCTCTTCTTGAAGAAGAGAGGGCTGGATGCTGAGGGGAGAAATTAGTTGCTTGGCCTCCAAGGAGTCCCACATATCCACTCCAGCAAAACTTGAAACTCACACCAGATCAAAATATCTGATAAGAAACTACAGTGACTTCCACCACCCCAGAACTGCACAAAAAAAATCGGCCAGAATCCTGAAGGCAACAGAAAAGGGGTCTCTAGCAAAGTCAGCACCAGTGCAGGCAAACAAGGATCAGCCTCCCAGCATGAACAGCACAGAAAAGACCAGAGACACATGTAACTTACAAGACCCTGCATGCCCAGAAGCAGCAAGAGTTAAGGGCTCTCCAAGAAAGTGTTAGGGAGCTCGGGAAGTCCCAAGTATCAGCAGCAGCCAGAGCTACCTGGCAGTGCTCAGGCCAGGACAGACAAGGCATTTTGGGGTCTGAGATCTCCGGCATTCTATTCTGAGATGCCAGAGAGGGTCCTAGATCTTCAGATCTAGGGTTCTGAACCTCAAAGATTCAGGTGAGGAAAGAGAAAATAAAAAAAAAATAAGCATTTATAGACTATCTATTATGTGCCTGGCACTATGCTAAGCACTTTACAATTTTTATTTAATTTGTTCCTCACAATAACTTTGTAAGGTAGGTGCTCTTACTAAACCCATCTTACTGATGGGGAAACTGAGGCAAACAGGGTTAACTGACTTGCCCAGGATCAAATAGCTAGAAAGTATCTGAGGCTACATTTAAACTCAGGTCTTCCTGACTCCAGGTTGACCCTGCAATCTACCCATTGTGCCATTTATCCCTGGGAGACAGAGGTCAGCTCAAAAACTCAGGGGGACCCTGGGCAAGAACAAGCAAGGCTGACTACCCCACTCAAAAGCACAGTGTAAGACAGTGCCTAGTCCTGGCCTAGCCCCAATTCAGGAACTAAAGCTAGAGAGATGAGTAAATCAAAGAATACAGAGAAGTATAAAAAATTATTGTAAATCTAGAGATCTCCCAAAAGAAGGAGTAACTGTAACAATGAAAGCACAGACACAAAGGGGCAGCTAGGTGACACAGTGGGACTTGAAATCAGAAAGACTTGAGTTCAAAAACTGCCTCAGACACCTACTATCTATGTGACCTTGGGCAAGCCACAACTTCCCTGTTCCTGTTTCCTCATCTGTAAGAAAGGGACAATAATAGCACCTATTTCATAGGGTTGTTATCAGGATCAAATGAGTCAACATATTAAAGCACTTAAAGTGCTCTATAAGTGCTAGTTATTATTTTTAATGATAATAATGAGGATGGAAAAACCAGATTTTCCCTAAGGTCTACTTTAATACCCAAAAGAAATGAAACAGGAGGTTAAAAATAAAAGGAAAGAATTAGAAAGAGAATAACTAGCTTTCAAGAGAAAGAAGTAAACCTTACCCAAATTAGATACTAGCTTAAAACTAGAAGAGACCAAAGAGAAATCAATGACTCTGTGAGATAGCAAAAAATATTAGAATAAAATCAAAAAGTTGAAAAAAAATAGAAGAAAACATGACATATATATCACAAAAATATGGGAAATGGGTTAAGAAGAGATCATTTAAGAATCAGTGGACTCAGGCTGATACTATAAGCAAACTGCAAGAGTAAGGAATAGTTCACCTATCAGATTTATGGAGAACAGAAGAATTCATGACCAAACAGGAGATAGAGAATTCATGACCAAACAGGAGATAGAGAACATTATGAAATGCAAAATGGATAATTTTGATTACATTAAATTGAAAAATTTTTGCACAAAGCCAATGCAATTAAGATTAGAAAGAAAGTGGAAAATTGGGAAAGAATTTTTACAACCAGTCTCTCTGATAAGGGCCTCATTTCTAAAATATATAGAGAATTGAGTCAAATTTATAAGACTACAAGTCATTCCCCAATTGATAAATGGTCAAAGGATATAAACTGGCAGTTCTCAGATGAAGAAATTAAAGCTATCTATAGTCATATGAAAAAATGCTCTAAATCACTATTGCTTAGAGAAATGCAAATCAAAACAACTCGGAGGTACCACATCACACCTATCAGATTGGCCAATGTGCAAAACTGGAAAATGATAAATGTTGGAAAAGATGTGGGAAAATTGGTATGCATTGTTGGTGGAGTTGTGAAATGACTCAACCATTTTGGAGAACAATTTGGAACTATGCCCAAAGGACTATAAAACTGTGCATACTCTCTGACCCAGCAATAGCACTTCTAGGGCTGTATCCCAAAGAGATCATACAAGTGGGAAAAGGACCCAAATGTACAAAAATATTTATAGCTGCTCTTTTTGTGGTGGCAAAGAACTGAAATTGAGGGCATGTCCATCAATTGGGGAATGGCTGAACAAGTTGTGGTATATGAATGTAATGGAATACTATTGTGCTATAAGAAATGATGAATAGGCTGACTTCAGAAAAACCTGGAAAGACTTGTATGGTCTGATGCTGAGTGAAGTGAGCAGAACCAGAAGAAAGTTGTACACGATAACAGCCACATTGTGCAATGACTAATGTTGATAGACTTAGCCCTTCCTGCAATGCAAGTATCTAAGACATCTCCAAAGGTCTCATGATGGAAAATGCTATCCACATCCAAAGAAAGAACTATGGAGTTTGAATGCAGATTGAAGCATACTATTTGCTATTTTTTTCTTCTTTTTTGTTTTGTTTTCTCTTTCTTGTGGTTCCTCCTATTGGTTCTAATTCTTCCTTACAACATGACTAATGTGAAAATGTTTAATAGGAATGTATATGTGGAGTCTATATCAGATTGCACGTCATCTTGGGGAGTGAGGTGGGGAGGGAGAGGGAGAAAAACTTAAAACTCAAAAGCTTATGGGACAGTTGATAAATGAAAATAAGTTAATAAAAAAAAAAAGAATCAGTGGACTCCGTAAAAAAAGTTTTTTAAAAATTCTGGACACATTTCAAGAAATCATAAATGAACACTACCCAAATCTGTTAGAACCAGAAGACAAGGTAAAGATAGGAGGAATTCGGGGCAGCTAGGTGGCGCAGTGGATAGAGCACTGGCCCTGAAGTCAGGAGGATCCGAGTTCAAATCCAGCCTCAGACCAAACACTTGACATTAGCTGTGTGACCTTGGGCAAGTCACTTAACCCCAATTGCCTTAAAAAAAAAAAAAAAGGAGGAATTCACTAATCACCTCCTGGCGGGGGGGGGGAAGTCCCCAGAATATCACAGCCAAAATCTAGAGTTCCCAAATTAGAGGAAAAAATACTTCAAGCATTCAGAAAGAAGCAGTTCATATATCAAGGAACCACAGTTAGGACAGCACAAAACTGGGAAGCTTCTACTATAGGTAGGAGGAATACAATATTCCAAGAGGCAAATTAAAAGGAGAAAAAGAAAAGCAAAGAATCTAAGGTGGTTCTCATCAATTGGGGAATGGTTTAATAAATATGGGATCAGAATATAATGGAATATTATTAAACTATAAGATACAGCTGTAGAGAATCCTGGGTAGGATACAGAGGGAAATTAGTAGAACCAAGAGAACAAATTATATAAGACCAACAACGGTGTAAAGAAAATCTTTTGGGGCAGCTAGGTGGCGCAGCAGATAGAGCTCTGACCTTGGAGTCAGGAGGACCTGAGTTCAAATCTGTTTCCTCATCTGTAAGATGGGATTAATAAGAGCATCTACCTCACAAAGTTATTGTGAGGAACAAATGAAATAATTTAATTCATTTTTAAAATCTCTTGACTCATTTCTCCCAGGTATTCACATAATTCTTGTAGAAAATCCACATCTGGAATATTATGTTCAGTTTAGGATGTCATAGCTTAAGAAGGACACCAATAAGTTAGAAAATGTCCACAGAAAGACAACCAGCATGATAAAAGGGCTGGAGCCCATGTCATATGAAGATTAGTTAACAGAACTAAGGACACTTAGCCTAATCAGGTAGGACGTGATGGGATTTGTTCTATGTGGCTGCAGAAGGGAGAAACAGAGGCGACGGGCAGAAGTTGCAAAGTGGCCACTGCAGAGCTCAAAGTCAGGAAAAACTTTCTAATAATGAGGGCTGTTGAATGTTTCCCCCTTCCTGGAGGTCATCAGAGGATGTGGGTCACATCCTCTAGAGTGGGGATTCCTTTCAGGTACTGGTTGAGTCCAACCAGATTGGTTGTGGGGTCCCTTAAATTCTGTGATAGACAAAATCAAGACACCCCAGTGTATGCTTAATGGATAGAAAGTTACTCTTGGACAAGGGTACTTCGAACCCAAAGGTATTCTCTTAAATAGAAAGAATCGTATTGAAACCAAATTCCCTAGTTATTATTTAAAAACCACAAAATTAACAAGTAACTCATATTCATAAACTAAATGGAGTAAAGATAAGTCACACAGTATGTCATTTTTCAGTGAAACACAATTTTTATATGGACCTGTGCTTTGAAAAAGCTACTTATCTTAATTGGTTAGCAGAAAAAAGAGATATAAAGAATCTGAACAAGGAATATAATAAAAAACCTCCAAAATATAAAAAATTAATTTTGTGGCTTTAGGCTTTAATTAGAGACACTGCTCATCGATCAATTTATCCCTTTTCTTGGTGTTTATTTTCCCAGTCATAATTTTAACTATTAATAATTTGAATCCAAGGAAACATGCATGGATAAAGTGACTTTGTACATACAAGTGATTTTCTTTTTGAGAAGAGATTTTAGTTATTTCAATATTAAAAAAAACATAAAAATAGTCATTTTGAAATTTAACTACTTTTAGGGCAGCAAGACGGCACAGTGGATAGAGCACCAGACCTGGATTCAGGAGGACCCGAGTTCAAATCCAGCCTCAAACACATAACATTTACTAGCTGTATGACCCTGCACAAGTCACTTAACCCCAACTGCTTCACCAAAAAAAAAAGAAAGAAAGAAAGAAAAAGAGATTTAACTACTTTTGAAATATGTTAAATTATTCTAGTAATAATTTCTCCAAAGTGAAAATGTTTGGAAAGAACACTTAATTCCATGACAGATTTTAGTAGATTAATTCGCCAGTTACCTAGAGATAAGACTTTCAACAATCCCAACTATCTAGAAAAAGCCAAGATCTCAGAAGAAAAAGAAAAAGGTCTCTAAGCAGCAAAGCTATCACAAAGTTCAAGCACTTTCTTCCATAAGAGAGGCTAGTTCCACCCTAAGGCCTTCATCAGACAATTGAACAGCAAATTGTATTACTATCAATAAAATAATGTAGTCAGGCTGAAAGTGACAGAAACAAAAGACAGAAGGAGCATAAAAACCAAAAAGAAATAACTATAAAAGCATAGTCTATTTATTTTTATATGTATGAGGCAAATGGTCTAATACACCTCAATAGTTCTTAAGAGCAACATGTATTACAGGCAAGTACAGTAAGTTGTGCTCATAACAATGTCCCTGCATTACCAAGAAATTTTATTCAATATATGCTGTTTAAGTCGGGAAAGTGTATAACACATTTGTAAAGAATTTCAACCAAAAAAGTATAAAAGATTTTTTGCCTAAAAGGTGAAGAAGCTGCAATCTCTGGAAAATTTATTTGATACAGAACACATTTCCTGACAATATTACTGTTATTAGTACACATACATACAAAAAAAAGGATTTTTTTCATAGTTTTTTTAATTATATTTAACAATTTACAAGTGTAGATGTATAATCAATACATTTTAAATAGAATTTGGGGGAACAGCATCTTTTGACAACACATATCATTAGCTATTCAGTTCATATCTCCCTAGATCTCTTTCCCTCCATATGTTCCATTTTTTTTTCTGAACAGTTATGTAAGAAACAAGGGGATAAAATCTCTCATGTATGTATTTTTCATAAATCAAAGATAACTTTTTCTTATGGTAGGATAACAAGCATTCTTAGCGTGATTACACTCAATTTATGCCAAGCATAAGGTTTTTAAGGCTTTTATGACTGAGTTTATCTTTTCTATTAATTGCTGTATGTTTTGGATCCAAAAATGCTTGGGCGCTCAGTTCTACTTTTAAAAGAAAGCTAGTGGTTTACAAAAACAAAAGAAAAAAAAGGTAAAACAAAGCACTTAGAAATGTTGTTAAAATGGTTTAATTTTTCATGGAAATGCAAACAATTGCATCAATCATTACTTCTCTTAAAACTATTGCTTGTAATTCAGCCTCACAGTCATCAAATTGCTTCTTCACATTTACATCAAGTAGCTTTCCTCACCAACATACTATGCCCATTACAGTTCCAATAGAATTTGAAATAAGGGCTATAGCGATGTGTTCTTGCTATCAGTTTTTAATTTAAAATAAACTGATCCATAACATTAATTTCAAATAGTTAACAAGTTATTTCAGAAACACATTCCACACGCGTTAAATTCACTAAATATCCAAGAGCACTTATAATGGATGGAACTTTCCTCTGATGGAAGTCTCTCAAAGATCACTGTGATTCTATGTTCACTGATTTCTAGTAAGTGCTATCAAGAGTCAGAATAAAAGGGAACTAGACAGGGCACTCTGACATGTACTAATCAGAATATGAGATTCAAGCAGGCACCCTGGGGGGGAAAAACTGGTTGGGAATGCTTTGAGAGTACAGTGTTTAGGAAGCAGAGAAGAAATGCAGCACTCGTTTGTGAGATTCCCTCTCCAGAAGCAGTTACAATCAAGGCTTCTCAGCAGCCTCTCACTGTTAATCTTAAAATTTCAACTTTCTACTGTATAGTAAGTGGAAAATGATCTTCTGTAGGTCCCAAGGCAACCAACTTACCCGTAGACATCAGAATTTTGGTAAAATGTCAAGGAAGAATTATCTGGGTAAAATTTGCAGAATGCCAAAGATCAAGAGGAAATGAAAAAGGGGGCTGGGAAACTTAGCTAGGGAGTTTGGGAGTGGGGGAAGAGAATAAACATTTATTAAGTGCCTACTACGTGTCAGACACTGCTAAGTGTTTTATAAACATTATCTTACTTGATCCTCACAACAACCCTGGGAGTAGGTGCTGTTATTACCCCCATTTTACAGTTGAAGAAAATGAGGTAGACAGAAATTAAATCACTTGCCCAAGGTCACATAGCTACTAAGCATCTGAGGCTGCATTAGAACTCAGATCTTCCTGACTCTAGCGCCCATTCTCTATCCCTATACCACCTAAGTACCAAACACTCCACCAAGGATTAAACATAGAGAAAGAAGACTGGGGGGAAAAAAAGAACTTTGCAGGGGTATGTGGCTTTGCAGCTAGGTGGCTCAGTGGATAGAGCACCAGCCCTGAAGTCAGGAGGACCTGAGTTTAAATGCGGCCTCAGACCAAACACTTGACACTTACTAGCTGTGTGACCCTGGGCAAGTACTTAACCCCACTGCCTAGCCCCCCCCCCCCAAAAAAAAATACTCCAAAGAAGATACTCAGAGCTCTAACCAGGAATTCTTGCACTAGGGAAAAATTCAGTGGAGGTGGTCAAGAGTGCCTAAGGTACAAGGCTAAAGTAGACTGGAGAGAGAGGTCATGGGATTTAAGGAGAAATTGGGAGGTCAGAATGTTCAAATGTTATGAAGTATTATGTTTAAACATATTATTAATATTGTTACATTATTTATGTTCAAACATTCTGAAGATCAAATGAAATATCTGTGAAGCACTTAGCATAGTGCCTGGCACACAGTAGGTGCTATGTACTTATTCCCTTCTCATCCCTGTCAAATTTGGAAATGGTTAGAATACAGAAGAAAACTGTGAGTCAGATGTTAAATTTATTAGAGAGGAAGAAGAGTGACCCTAAAGTCCATAAATGACAGCAACAAAGACCTGCACAGGAAGGAGTGAACTTTAAAGCTTACAGTATTTCAGGGCCTCATTCATGAGATCTATAACTACTGAAAAGACTTTGGCCTAACTTGTCAATCAACAAACATTTATTAAGTGCCTATGTCCCAAGTACTGGGGAAAAGAAGACAAATATTAAATATTAAACTGTGTGTGTGTGTGCATGTGTAAAACAGTCCCTAGAGAAAGAGAGAGAGAGAGAGAGAGAGAGAGAGAGAGAGAGAGAGAAAATCAAGTGTGAGGACCACCTCAGGTTCAAGGAACCTTCTTCCTCCATTCCCTAAAACCAAAACTACGCCTGAGTCTTCTCTGATGAGCTGACCTTCAGTATCAGCTGGCTGACACAGTTAGTTCAACAAAGAGCTGAAATGAAATGGCACTGTAAAAACATTAACAACAAAACTCCTAGATTCTCCCACAAATACACACACTGTTAATGGGAAGAGTGGCTCACCAGTGGACAGATGCACAGTGGGAATACATATGGCCAAGGCAATGCACATCCCTGCAGGCTCCTGCCACCGTGGGTCTCAGTCTCTGATGGTGCTTCTTTAGAGCTCGACTACAGTCACTGTTTTGTCTAGTTGTGGATTAGGCTGACAAATTACTCCTAATAAAGTCCAAATGCTAGCACCAACAGGATCTTGGGGGCCACAGACAATTCTCCTCAGAGACAGATAGCCTGCTTTTTGATATAAGCCCAAGGAGCATGCCCGGTTCTTTACGCCAATTCCCAGGTGTCTCCAATCTGTTCTCAGCTGCCTCCATCTAATGGCCAAGGCTGAACAATCCTCTTTAAGTTGATTAAGAACTTCCTCATACTTCCTAAATGAGTAAAGAAATGGTCATTTACAGTAGCCAAGTCTCTATAACCTTCTCAGGCTGATTTATTAATTTCTTCACATCTTGTGGGTTTTTGGAAAATTCCTTAACACCTTCATTACACAGAGTAATTTGGGGAGAGAAAGAGAAGTACCAGCAGCTGGGGAGATGAACAAAGACTCCACATAGAAGATGGCACCTGAGTTGAGTATTGAAGGAAACCAGGGATTCTAAGAGGTAGAGATGAGGAGGGAGTATATTTAAGGCATGAAGGACAGCCAGTGTTAAGGCAGTAGACAGTAGATAAGGAGTGTCACGTAAGAGGAACAACAAGGATAGTTTTGTTGGATATAGAGAATTTGGAAAGGCGAATTACAGCCAGATCGTGAGGAGTTCTAAACGCAAAACTGAGAACTTTATATTTGAAACTAGAGGTAGGAAATCACTGGAATTTACTGAGTAAGGAGGAGTGGGGAGGGTGGGGATATGGTGAGACATGTACCTTAAGGGAATCATTTTGGAAGCTGTAAAGAAGATGACCTGGAGAGAGAGAGACTTGAGGTAGGGAGACCAATTAGGAGACTATGTAATAGTTCAGATAAGAGGCAATGACTCCTTGATCATAATAAATCAACTAGTTTGGCTGCACGATTCCCCCTAGCTCCATTCAGAAGCATGTGAGTAGGTGCAGAGGAGATGGATGGTGAGAGTAAGCCAGGGTTGCGGTCTGGCAAAGGATGAAAAAAAAAATGATAGAAAAAAGGGAGAAAGACATCCAAGAGTAAAGGAGACTATAGAGTTGAACTGATTATGTGCTAGATCCAAACAGGAAAAACAAAATTGTTGAAGAATGTTTTATTGTGCTGACAGTTAGATGGACAACTCATAGAGTTAGCCCCAAAACTAAAAAAGAGGAAGAGAATGACCTCGATATTCTTTGGGGAAATTGGGTAAAGTTTTTAATGACTCCAAGATCCTCCAAGATGCTAATAATTTGCTAATATGCAAAACAAAGGCCATCTGTTTTAGAAGCAAATGCAGGGTGTGAGCATGCTGCAACACACAGAATTGCATAGGAAATGTACCATAAAGAATGTTATCAAAGAAATGTTACGCCCAGAAAAAAAGACATGTGCTGATCCTGTAATATGAACAAAGTATTATGAGAAAGAGCTTATATGCTTCACTGGTATCCATGCAATAACATGAGTTTAGAGGAGGCCCCCAGCCCACTGAGTGCCATTCTTGTGGTAGGTTTATGGGAGGACATGAGGAAAAGTCACCTAGGATAGGTTAGCATTGATGGATTATCTGCTTCATAAGATGGAATATCCACATTCACAGATCCACTGATATCCCTTTTTCATGCACTTATCATGTATCATTTTGCAGTTTGTGTATTGTATTCTTTCTACATAGATCTTATTTAATACTTGTATCACCCCTGGTTCTTAGCACAGGGATCACTGGATATTATAAACACTTAATAAATGTCTGATTGTTGAAAATTAGCCCTATTATTATCTGGGCTTTTAAGAGCAGGTGCCCAGTGAAGAAATCAAAAATATAAAATCAACTCCCTTTTAATTATAAAAGGACTATATGTAACAAGGGATTCACAAGGTACATGTATGTACATCTAGTCAAAACAACTCTCTTCACATTTTAGAAACTTGAAGAAGAAAATCAATTTTTCCCTCACATAAAGAGGCAGAAAG
Organism: Vombatus ursinus; assembly: GCF_900497805.2. Classification (NCBI taxonomy): domain Eukaryota; kingdom Metazoa; phylum Chordata; class Mammalia; order Diprotodontia; family Vombatidae; genus Vombatus; species Vombatus ursinus. The sequence goes on from NW_020954953.1 coordinate 5,742,357, forward strand.
GGAGTGGGAAGCTAGAGAATACTGATCATAACAGTAAGAATGAGATTAAAGAGAGAAAAACTTTTAACATTTAAAGGTTTCAAACTCCTTGATGCTCCCAAGTTTCAAAACCAGAACCAGAAACTCTATGTACTTCTGACTTTAAGACAGAACTCAATATAAGGTGAACCCTATTTTTTTGTCTGTTTGATTTTACTGAACTCCAGAAGGCAAAACCAGGACAGTCTAAATTACTGGATCATCAGGAAGAGACTGCCAGATTGTTCCTAGGTATCCTTACTTCTTTAAATTTTATTTTAAACCTTATCAATTAAAAATAATATGCTAATAGTCATTAACAAACAATAATATTTTGTTAAATTAAGTTTTTAGTAGAAAACAACAACTCTAATTTGCAAAAGCATTCTATAATCTTGTTTTAGTTATCCATGCTTATGTTTTACATAGCTATTTAGATCTCATGACCACGACTCAAGCACCACTGCTCACCTGGGTGACAAATTACCTTCTAGGCACAAAGCTTAGAAAAAAACAAATAGTCTTTTGAGAGTTGGCTTTGCCAGCACAAACTAAAAAGATGGGAAAATGTCACACCATTCAAGCAACCTTTAAAGCATAAATTGGCTTTCTATGGATGATTTCCTACTGGGAAACACATTTACTACAGGCTGTCACAAATATTCCAGTAGCAATTATTGTTAAACTGTTTCATTGTAAAATAATAAATTGGCATTCAGGTTTGCTGATTAACCCCCTATGAGTTTGGTTAGCTGAATGATTTGAGACAATGGAGTTTCTGTGTTATATGGCTAAGTGATCAGATCCTGGAAGTTCCCAGACTTACAGATCATAGTAAGATAGTTAGAACATACATAGATTTTTTCCATATATACACATATATGGAAAAATCTTTTTAAGACAGGAAAAGATTGTTAGTCCTGGTTTTCTTCTGTGACATCTCCAAGTTTAAAAGCAACAATGCCATGGTAAAGTAAATGATGTTATAATAGTTATCCACAGTAAAGGGGGATGGGGATTGGATCTGTGACTTCATTGACAGAGCAAACTCCCGGAGGAGGAACTACCCCTTACTGATACAGGTCAACATCTTTGCTACAATTTATAGTTTTAGAATGTTGCCTAGAGTACTGACAAGTTAAGAGACTTGGCCAAGGTAGGTCTTCATGACTGGGAGGTCAACCTTCTCTCTGCTATGCCACACTGCCTCTCTCACAAGATAAGATTTTAAGATAAAGAGATCAAATCAACTAGCCACATATGAAAATCAATATCATTACTTTATAATTACATCACATTCCACAGTCACCAAAACTATTTCTGTGAAACTATTTTTGTTTTAAAAGGATTCCAACAATGTTTTGTTTTAAAAACAACCACCAATGAATTCAAGAGGGCCCATAAAGCAAGCAGGTTAAGTATATATCACATAACAGGGAGAAAACATTACTTCTAAAATATTTTTCTTAATGTCAGAGATAATATTCTAGTATTTCACAATAATTTTAAAGTTTTAAAATAAGTTGAAATATATTATGAAATTATCTCAGTTCTTTATTTCACATTCTCTTTTATCATCAAGGTTTTATAAATTACAGTTCTTCCAGAAGGCATGAATTGTGTCTTTATAATTTCCAATCATATTCTCAATAAATGTTAGCAGTGAAAATGATACGAACTTACATTTTGTAGGGGGCATTAATCTGAGAAACAGATTGTAATGCCAGACTAGGTCCAAAAGAATGTATCATTTCAACATCTTAATAATTGCATTGGTAATTTGCTTCCTTAAAACTGACAGAAGAATGCACCCTATTTCAGCTATTCCAGACAGTTAAATAAACAAACATAAACTACTCCAGAAATATTTTCAAGTGTCACTAACTGTGGGATGATGTATTAAAATCTGCATAAAAGGAAAATAGTTATACCAAAGCTCTAGGTACAGCTGAAAATTATGAAGTTACAACCACCATTTATGCCTTCAGGGAGCTGTATCTACTGTAACACTTTGATGGCAGAAGAGCCAACTGAAATAAGTTACTGAAATTGCAGTTATATAACATTAATTAAAAGCCAAAGTTTTCACTGTAGCCCATTTTAAAGCTTTTAAAAGTGAAATATACTGATTAATTATTTTTAAAATAGTTACGATGAGAAGACATTCTCGCATCTAGAAATGTAGTAAAAACAAAAAGGACTTAGGTATCAGATAGGGGTGGGGACCTGCGGCCTTGAGGCCACACATGGCCCTCTGGGTCCTCAAATATAGCCCTTTGACTGAATCCAAACTTCACATCCCTTAATAAAAGGATTTGTTCTGTAAAATTTGGCCTCAGACTGGTGGCCTCAAGGCGGCAGATTCCCCACCCCTGGTTTAGGGCTTAAGTCTTGGTGCGAGTTTCAGCTCCGCCACTAACTAGCTTGTGAATTTGAATATGATGCACCCCTCTGACCCTCAGTTTCCTCATCTATATAAATCAGGTAATTAATCTGTACTAATTGTACTTGAACTGGATGTCCAGCAGATATCTTAAACTCGCTATGTCCAAAACAACTCAATTTCTTTCCCTCTAAACCTCCGCACTTCCAAACTTCCCTATTACTGTCAAAGGCACCACCACATTCTCCCACTCCCCAGGCCCAAAACCTAGGCTTTGTATTCAGCTCCTCACTGTCTCTCACTCTCATACCAAATCTGTTGCCAAGTCCTATCGATTTCACCTCTGATAAATCTCTCACATACTTTCCTTCTCTCCTCTGATACTGCCACAACCCTGGTGCAGCACTCATCACCTTCTGCCTAGCCTACTGCAACAGCCAGTTGGTGGGTCAGCCTGACGCACATCCCTCCCTACTCCAGTCTATCTTCTATTCAGCTGCCAAAGTGATTTTCCTAAAGCCCAGATCTGACCTCCCTACTCAATAAACTCCACTTGCTCCCCATCACCTCCAGAATCAAAAACAAAATCCTGTTTGGTGTTGAAAGCCCTTTATGACCTTACCCCAAACCCTCCATTCTTTCAGTCTTCTTACAACTTACTCCCCAACACATATTCTTCAATCCTGTGACACTGGCCTCCAGGCTGTTCCAGGAACAAGACATTCTATCTCTTGGCTATAGGCATTTTCTCTGACTGTCCTCCATGCATAGAACACTCTCCCTCTTCATCACTGCCTCCTGACTTAGCTTTTTTCAAGTTGCAAGTAAAATCCGATCTTCTAAAGAAAGCCTTTCCCAATCTTCCCTTTGTTGATTATTTCCTATTTATCCTGTCCACAACTTGTTTGTATAAGTTCCATGGCTAGGTGCCTTTTCTGTATCCCAAGTGCTTAGCACAGTGCCTGGCACACAGTAGGTCCACACGAAACACTTACTGACTAATTGTTTAAAGGAGTTCTTAAGAAGTGCAAATGAAAACACAGGATCTGATTTATAGTTTCCACTAGCTCTTTTATTCAGTAAGCTCTTATTAAAATAAATGACTGAAAAATAGAAATCGAAATATCTGTAATCCACTGAAAGAAACATCCATAAGTGTTAAAAAAAAAAAATTAGAAAGTTTTGGACAGCAATTTTGAACTATGCCCAAAGAGCTGTAAAAATGTGCACACCCTTTGACCCAGCAATAGCACTTCTAGGGCTGTATCACAAAGAGATCATACGAATGGGAAAAGGACCCACATGTACAAAAATATTTATAGCAGCTCTTTCTCTGGTGGCAAAGAACTGGAAATTGAGGGGATGCCCATCAACTTGGGAATGGCTAAACAAGTTGTGGTATATGAATATAATGGAATACTATTGTGCTATAAAAACCTGGAAAGACCTGTATGGACTGATGCTGAGAGAAGTGAGCAGAACCAGAACGTTTTACACAGTAACAGCCATGTTGTTCAATGACTAACTTTGACAGATTTAGCCCTTCTCAGCAACGCAAGGATCTCCAAACATCTCCAAAGGTCTCATGATGGAAAATGCTACCCACATAAAGAGAAAGAACTATGGAGTTTGAATGCAGATTGAAGTACACTGTTTGCTATTTTTTCCTCCTGTTTTGTTTTGTTTCCTCTTTCTTGTGGTTCCTCCTATTGGTTCTAATTCTTCCTTACAACATGACTAATATGAAAATGTTTAATAGGAATGTGTATGTGGAGCCTATATCAGATTACACACCATCTTGGGGAGGGAGGTAGGAGAAAAATTTAAAATTCAAAAGCTTATGGAACTGATTGCTGAAAACTAAAAATAAATTAATTTTCAAAAGGTACTTAATAAATGATTCTTTTTTGATGGATTAATTAAGATTAAGTGAGAAGTTGGTAAAACATATTAGGGACCATCAATAAATTCATATGACCTATCTCAGATGAACTGTTCTGCACAAAAAAAAAAATTAGAAAGCAAAGCCAAAATAGAAAAAGAATAGGAAAAAGAACAGTCTTAAAGGACTTGAAGAAATGTGCTTACTTCCTTTTTTGGCCAGCAGATGTAGCTGTGGTTTAAGATAGTGAAAGGAAGTATTTTTTTTTTTATTAAGTGCTCTCCAGGTCAGTCATCAGATGGCACTTTTCCTTGAGCTAGATCTACATTACAACCTCAAGTCAGCAATTTCACACTGTAATATAATTAGGTTTACTGTGTGAATTACTCCCCAGAGTGCCTCAATTCTCTATCTTGCCTTGTATACGTAGACCTGTCCCATTTCTAACTATATGCTAGTGACTGTATATTAAACATGTTTTCCTTACTCAAAATGATTTTTTTCTAAGAAACAGTGGTGAGTGTTGATAAAGTTTGACCATAGACAACTATATCTCTCCCTTTCTCTAATATCATAATTATCATATATACATATATAAATACCCTCTTGAGCAAAAGGTGAAAACTTGAAGCCCACTGATTTCCATGCATCTGTGTGGAGAAAGAATTGAAATTTAAATTTTCTCACTGTGTGATTACTAGTAAAGAACTGCTCAAGAAAAGTGACATAGGGGGCAGCTAGGTGGCGCAGTGGATAGAGCATCAGCCCTGGATTCAGGAGGACCTGAGTTCAAATCCAGCCTCAGACACATAACACTTACTAGCTGTGTGACCCTGGGAAAGTCACTTAACCCTATTGCCTAACCAAAAACATAAAAAAAGTGACATAAAAGGTGTGTCATTAGAGAAATGTAAGAGTAGAAAATAAAGTGGGCTGGTCACATGGGTCAAGAACCTGACCTAAACAACAGACTGCCTGTACAATCCATTGTACCCACACAATGTCAGGAGACCAGAGAGCAGTCCTAGAACTCTGGATGGCCCCCCTGTGGAGGATTTAGAGAATATGGATAGTTGCACAGGGGAAGAGAACATAAACCAGTTGAGACCTGTACTACTAGATGGAGTGCCAGTGACAAAGTATTATATAGGTTATGTGACCAAATGATGGAGGACTACACCTTTTCTACAATGCTCACTGATTCCCAAACACTCCTCCAAAAGAGGTAAGTGCCAGAGGAAAAGGAATTACAGCTGTCTCCACAAACCAGGACATTAAGAAACCTAACAAGGTAACAACTTTATGACAGCAAAGAAGAAACTTAATCTATTACTTGCTTACTCAGCAAATCCCACCACAAGACCCCATGCTCTGGCAGGCCACAAAACCCAGCCTTCTGGCTTGTGCTCTGGGATCTGCTCAGAAATGTCCCTGATGCTGCCTCACTGTCTGCCAGCACAACCTACCCATGTCCTCATCCCACCATGCTGAGGTAACAAGCGAATCTCAACTCTGGTTAATACAGGCAAGCAGAAGCATGCTCTGCCAGAGGATGCAGAACTCAGCCAGAGAACAAAGGACAGAAGACACTCAGACAAGGTACCAGCCTGCATGAGGGTAGGGCTACACTAGGCTCAAAGTTGAGCCCATTTCTGTCCCCCCAGGAAGTTCTTAAGGCACGAACTGAGGCTGGCAGAAAATGAACTCCCCAACATAAGAGAGGGCTGAGCCAGCTTTGAGGTCTAGGCCCAGGAGGAATACCATCAAAAAGGAAGGAGTCAGAAAGTGAGCAAAAGGGGAACATAAGCAAAAAGAACTAAAACTAAAATGATCTCAGGAGGAAGAAACCTCAGTTAAAAACCCTAGAGCACACCTAACACCCATGAGACTGCCAAAGATGACAAAGGAGGAAAATGAAAATGTTGAAGGGGCTGTGGTGGGCCTGTGAATTGGTCCGGCCATTCTAGAAAGCAATTTGGAACTGTACCCAGAAAGTTACCAAACTAAGCATCCCCTGTGATCCAAGTTATACCACTAGGCCTATACCCCCAAAGAAATGAAAGACAAGAGAAAAGGATCTCTATATACAAAAATACTTACAGCAACTCTTTTCATGATATACAACAATTGCAAACTAAGAGGATATCCTTTTGAGGAATGATGGCTAAACAAATGCTAGTGGCCAAACAATGGCTAAACAACTGGTGGTTTATGAATGTAATGGAATATTATTGTGTCATAAGAAATGATGAAATGGACAATTTCAGAACAAACTGGAACAACTTTTATGAACTGATGCACAGAGAAGTGGGCAGAACTAGGAGAGCAACTTACACAGTAACATTTCAGAGAAAAACAACTTCGAAAGACTTTAAAACTTTTATCAATATGATAAATCACAGGGCCAAAAGAATAAAGATGAAAAACATCATTCACCTCCTAACAGATGTGATGAACATAAAATGCAGAGAGAGATGTGTTTTCGGACACGTTCAACTTGAAAATACAGCCATGTATTTAGGGGTTTATTTTTCAAGTTGTTTTTTTTTTGTTATTTCCTCAATGAGGGAGTGGAGGGAGATAGTGGGAAGGACAGATTAATTTTTTAAAATGAAAACAGTTTTGTTATGTTGGTTATATTTTGTTTGTTGTGTTTGTTTGTTACATTACAACCTGAATATTTGTTATGATATCTGATATTTATTTCATTATAAATTACAGCTATACTGTGATGTTGCTCTGAATTAAATTTTAGGCATTGAACCACACTGCCAAAAAGCAATGGTGAAAATATACTCCATCATCTTGCTACTAAAAAAAAAAACAATTCTCAATTCACTGCCTAAAAGGGGTAGACTGCTACTGTGAATGAATAGGTAAGTACTACTGACAAAAATTACATGTTAAGTGCGCAGAATTTAAAGTGGACACTATTTGTGTTTTTAAATCACTGCATTGCATTGCTTGACTTCTTGAGAGGAGAAGATACAAACTGAGTAAGAGCGGAGAGGAAAGACAGGAGTACAGAGCTTGAATGGAAAGTGGAACAATAGTGAAGGGTGAGCTAACTTTTTCTTTAATGGTATCTTATGTTTTATAGATGGTACCTACCCACGTACAGGGTGATTCAATTAATCAACAGGCATATATTGAGTCTATGTTCCAGACATTCTTACGAGGCATTAGAGATACAAAGACAAAAAATCAAATAGTTCCTACCCTCAGGGAGCTCACATCCTGTAAAGGGAGAAAATATGTGCACGTATAAATATGTACCAAAAAGAATACCAGAAGAGAGAACATACTTTTTTCTAAGTAGTCCCAAGGGAAAGAACTAGGACCAATGAATAGATGCTCCAGGAAGACAAATTTTAGCTCTATAAAATGAAGATCTTTCTAACAATTAGAGTTATCCAAAAATGTATTAAGCTGCCTTATGAAACAGTGAGTTCCTCATTACCAGAAGTATTCAGACAAAGGCTAGGTGACCATGTGTCAAGGATTCCTATTCATCAGGGGTTCTTAACCTTTTTTTTTCCCCCATCATAGATCCCCTTTAGGGGTCTAGTGAAGACTCTTCTCAGAAGTGTTTTTAAATGCAAAAAAATAAAAAAAACAGTACTATGAAAGAAACTAAATAAATTGAAATAGTTATTAAAATATTTTTAAAACAAATTTACAGACTTCAAGATAAGAACTCCTGCCAAATAAGGTCATAAATTTACTGAGGTTAACCACGATCCCTTCCATCTCTAAAAGTCTATGTAGATAAAAGATTTGATGGTTTTAAAAGAGATGCTCCTGATACTGCCAATGTGACAGCAGAGGATATTAAAATCTATTTTATTAGTCATTCTAGTTTGACATGAATTAGCCTTCAAATCACTTTTGAGTAATTTTTTTCAAAAAACTGGTGTTTCTAGGTATTTCTTAGTTTCTAATGCAAGGGCTCAGACTATTCACACAGATTCATTTTACACTCCCGGGTGAAACTGAGGGGACAGCAGAACAAAATTAGGGCTATTATGACCTTCAGAATAATTTGCATTATATAATAAAACTGCTAAGCAAGAAAAATCTCAAATGAATAACTGACAAATAACCATTTTGGCAAACCTCTACCATTATAATTCTGTTTACATCAAACAAAGACTAAAGAATGACAATTTTATATTAATGCTTAAAATTTTTTATAATGAAATGTATCTACTGACCAGAGAGATTATTAGAACTGACTACTCTGGACAAATACATTATTCTCTTGCAAAAACATGACAAAAAAGTCAGGCCTTTATTAATTCCTTTATTAACTCTAGGCCTAATCCCAGTTAGTTGATGTGCCTGGAAGTACTTCTGTCCGTGGAACTCTGAGTTCCAGGGGCTCTGCTGATATATTTGGCCAAGTTGGGCTTTGATTTGGCCACTTGTCCTCATCAGGAACAGTAGAAATGGAGCTGCAGGTGCATCTCTATTGCTTCATATATAAGATGCGAGTAGCATGATAGATTCTGCCTATAAAGCTTGTATTCATAAGGCATTAAGACAACATGTTAGCTACCACATTTTCAAGAATATTGTCATTCTTTGCAATCAAAGAAATATTCCGATCAAATGAGGCTAACTAGCACGTGAGGGAGCTGCTAAGAATCACAGTAACTGTCTTACATTTTTGAAATTCAGGAACTGTATCTCTCTATAATACCTTAGTTTGATATATCTAGGAATGTACAGTAGGGACCTCATGAGCAAGCCTAGGTGAGGAATTTGGTCAATCAAAGCTATAGTAGCAGCTCAAAGTGCTAGGCTTAAAGTGAACCACTCAGGACAGAACAAAAACAAGGAAGGAATGTGGACAAGCAGAATGAGGGAGAGATAAAAGATGAAGGATACTAGAGGCCAGAAATTAATCACAGGAGTTCACACACACACACACACACACACACACACACACACACACACACACAC
>NW_020954953.1:5751614-5780667 GCF_900497805.2 Vombatus ursinus
TTGAGCAAAGTGAACACAGTATAGGGAAATAAAGCAAAGACAGAAAGGACCTGGGTTCAGGGGTTGGAAATCAAGGGAGACAAAAAGAGCAACAGCCAGGGAGGGTAGTTCAGCATGGAGCAGAAAGAGAATGAGCACATGGAATACAAGAGGTGAAAAAGCAAACTGAGAGGAAGAAAATGAGGTATAAAAAGGGAAAGGAGACAGATGAAAAAGTCAAAGAGACAGGAAGATGAAGGTAGAGCCTGGGAAGGATGACAGTTAAAGGATGAACAGCTGGCACGAGGAAACACTCCAGAAGGGACTGAATAAATAACTGTGCTGATAAACGTGTATGTTTCTTGAATGGACTTGGGATTTCACTGATACAGAGAACTCTCTCTAAGGAAGCACATCAGTACCTGTTCTATATCTTCCATTCTTAGAAAGCTGCCAGGAGCAATGAAGGTTAAATAATGTGCCCAGAGTAATACAGCAGGGCTGAAGAGAGGTAGGATTTGGACCCACGTCCTCCTGACTCCAGGTCCAGCTTTCTATCCATTATACCACACTACCTCTGTGTGTATTTACAATTATTGTTCTGAGAGTCTCGGACTGTAAGTGATCACAGACAGAAATCTTACTGTCTGCTTTAACAACACACACACACACACACACACACGCATTTTAAAGTGAGCAAAGTGCGTGATGCATACCATCTCATTTGATTCTCACAACCCTGTAAGGTAAGTCCCATAGATATAACTGTCCTCATTTGGGGGATGAGAAAAATAAGGTTAGAGAGAGGGCAAGTGACCTGCCCAGGATCACACAGCTAGTAGGGATCAGAGGTAATCAGAATCCAGGTCTCCCTTACTCCCAGTCCAGCGCTGTATATTCTGTCAGGCAGCTTCTCAATGGTTCTGTAACATGAATGAGTCTGAGGTAACCTGTTTTGGTTAATGGATTATTTGATGTATTTCTATTCATTTGGAAAAGGAAGAAGAAAGGAATAAGCAAACAAACTGATGCCTAGAGAACAGCTAACACTATTAGCCGATAGCTCTTACATTATCGTATGATAAATGCATTAAAGAGTTGTAAACAAAGTGTTATTTAAGCTTCAAGGGGGAAAGTTGTTACCAACCAAGGAGGTCAGAGAAGGCTTCATGGAGGAAATGGCATCTGAGTTGGACTTTACAGAATGAAGAGAAATTCAATGACAAAGAGAAGGAGGCCATTCCAGGCAGGAGGACCAGCATAAAGAGTTGGAATTTAAGGTACACTGAGGGCAAAATAATAAGAGATACAACATAAGGCTGACACCAAGTTATCAAAGGTCTAGAATGCCAAGAACGAGAGTCTGAACTTTACTCAGTAGGCAAGTGAGGCACTAAGTATTTTTAAGTCAAGGAGTAAAACGACCACATCTGTGTCTAACAAAGACTATTCCAGCAGTGCTAAAAAGGATGGATTCAAGAGGGAAAACGGTGATTTAGGAATTTCACATAATTACTGAACTCGTGGACTATAGGGAGCCTCAGGAATATCCTAGCCTGACATACTCATTTTGCAGATGAAAAAACTAAGATCTTCAGAGGCTAAGTGACTACCTAGAATCACACAATCTCTAAAAATAAAAAAATCGGTTTCAAAGACTATGGGGGGGGCAGGCCATCAACTTGGAAATGTTTACCCCATCTTAAACTAAATTAAAAGCATCAGTAATAAGGATCATGTAGTCATGGAACAACTTAAGTAATTTTATAACAATATGACTTTTGAGGGGAGATTTTTCTTTTCTTTTCAGCAATGTTTATAGAAAACAGGAATTATGAAAATCATTTTACAATTTCATTTTATTCACATCTATATATAAAATTTGCACAGTCTTTTAGAGAAAACTATTGACAACCTGTTGTGGTTACATCTAGAACTCTTTTACTTTTTTTTATCCTAAATTCCAACTGCAGAAAATTAAAAAGAGTATTTTTCATGAAAGAATAACTATGAAACTCTTTCTACTTACTTAAACAAAAAAAACTTCTTACATCGCCTTAGGTTCATTTATCAAATAAGTAAGTTGTACGTCTTAAAGATCATTAATAATGTGAAATTTTTTCAATGATTTATAAATGCCTTAACTTACTTTTAAAGTATGCTGGTGAGGGGCAGCTAGGTGCACAGTGGATAGAGCACCAGCCCTGAAGTCAGGAGGACCTGAGTTCAAATCCGGCCTCAGACCAAACACTTGACGCTTACTAGCTATGTGACCCTGGGCAAGTCACTTAACCCCAATTGCCTTAAAAAAAAAGTATGCTTGTGAAATCTGAAACCAAGTGGCATACTTCGTAGAATTTTATAACTGAGAGATGTGAAAATTCACCAAGTCCACGGGTTCTTGGATTTCTGGGTAGGAGGGGGTCTGTGAACTTTAAGGAGAAAAAAATTACATCTTTATTTTCACTAACCTTTAACAGAGCATTCCCTTAAGTTATTTAAAAACATTATTCTGAGAAAGGGACCAGAGGCTTTTCCAGATTGCCAAAGGGGTCCATGATAAAAAAAGGTTAAGAACTCCCGATATATAGTACCTTATTTAACAGATAAAGAAACTGAGGCCTAGGGAAGTTAGGCAGCTTGCCCAAGATCACAGGATTACACAGGGTCAGAAATAGGGCTAGAACCTAGGTCATCTAACTCCCCTGTTGTAAGATAAATTAAAATTTTAAAAAGGGTTATTTTATCATGTTACATATTATATTCAATTATTTAAATCACTGTCTTAAATAAGTTTAATGTGCAAAGAGCATTAGTGAGAACTTAGCCAAGTTCTTCAGCATTCAGTGGGTTCTGTGTATGAATGTGTGCTAGAGGGAAAACGGTAAAATTGGCTAAGGTTCTTAAAATCTGCAGCAGATATGGTGACTGTGCATGCTAAGACTTAGGTCAGAAAAATACGGATGCTACTTACACTGTGAACTCCTAAAGCTTTCCAGACTGCAAAACTGATTACACCAACTCCACACCATGCATAAAGTGAGCCCCAACCCAATGCTCGCAAGGCAAGAGAAGAACCACTCTCCGGTAAAGCAGCTGTGGCAGTAATTCCCTGGAAACAAAAACAGAATAGTAAGAACAATGTGAATCGGAAAGAATGATAGAAATAAGAGGAAAATTAATCCAAGAGTAAGAATTTAAGAGTAAGAATCACAGGATCACAGACTTAGAGATATTAGAGACCTTAGAGGCCACTGAACACGCTTTACAGATGAGGAAATTAAGTTTTAGGGAAGTTAAGTGACTTGTCCAAAGTTACAAAGCTAATAAGTATCTGACCAGGATTCAAATTTAGATCCTTCTGATGCCAAGTCTGGTGTTCTATCCACTATACCACCTGGGAAAATGGTTAAGTGAGAGGTTATTCTAAGGACAGCTTTCTACCCACGAAACTAAATAATACAATAATATCTAGCAATTCCATAGCACTTGCAGGTTTGTGAAGTGTTTTGCATATATTATCTCATTTAATCCTCACAACAACTTTGTGAGGTAGGTGCTGTTATTATCCCCACTTTACAGATGAAGAAACTGGAGCTGAGTGATGTTAAGTGAGCTCCCATGGGTCACACAGCTAGTGTCTGTGGTGAGATCAAACTCATGACTTCCTTACTCCAAGTCCAACCTTCTATCTACTAAGCCATCTAGCTGAAAGAGGTGAAGTCAAAGAATTCACCACAAGGTAACTGGGTGGTGGTGTTGTTTTTAACTGGGCCTCTCCATCGAGCACTAACTTTATGTCCAGCAGTGTGCAAAGTACGAGAAATGCAAAGAAAAAGAAAAACAACCCTCCATCTAGTTCATATATTTGCAAAGTCGGTTAATAAAAAAAGAAAAAAATTTTAAAATAACACTCTGAAAATGAAAACCTGAATACCACACTTCAGGAAATCATTGAGAAAAACTGCTCAGAAATAGTGAAAGCAGGAAGAAAAGTACTGATTTAGAGAATCTAGTCCATCTGTTGGTGATCTATAGAACACCAACAGAAAATTTAAATAAAATCCTGTTTAACAGGCTACATTCATTAGGACCAAGGTGGATTTTTACTAAGGATGCAAGGATAGTTCAACATTAGAAAAACAATCAGCACATTTAATTGTATTAGAAACAAAACCATTCCAAACCACAATTATCTCAATAGTTGTAAAAAGCCTTTGACAAAATACCACACTTACTTATGCTAAAAACCTATCAAGAAGGGAACTTTTTTTTTTATTTCACCAAAAGTATCTATCTAAAACCAAAATCAAGCATCACATGCAATGGAAATACACTAGAACCTTTCCCAATAAATACAGGAGTAAAGTAAGAATGCCCACTCTTCTCATGATTATTTGATACAGTCCTGGAAATGACAGCAGTAGCAATAAGACAAGAGAAAGAATTCAAAGGTGTAAAGAAGAAATAAAACTATCTCTATTTGCAGAAGATATGCTGATATGTGCCTGGAAAATTCCAGAGAATCAGCAAAGATAAATGATACAATTAATAGCTTCAGCAAAGCTGCAGGCTATAAAATATAACTAGGCACTAGGTATTACAGTGATTAGCGTACTGAATCTGGAATCCGGAAGACCTGAGTCCAATCCCATCTCAAATATGTGCTAGCTATGTGACACTGGACTTAACCTCTATCTGCCTCAGTTTCCTGGGGATAATAGCACTTACCTCACAGGATTGTTTTAAGGATAAAATGAGACATTTATAAATCATATATGACAATGACTGGCACATGGTAGATGCTTAACATATGTTTGTTTCCTTCCTTCCTTCCAAAATCAACTGCATTTCCATATAATAACAAAATTCAAGAGTCAATAATGGTAAGGGAATTCTATTCCAAATAACTAAGAAATGCATAAAATATTTGGGGATCAATCTACACCTAGGATAAAAATGGGAAATGACTACTACATCTAGGCATAATGGGGAGAAAAATCTTTGTATCAAACTTCTCTGATAAAGGTTTGATATCCAAGGTATAAAAACAATTAACAGATATATTACATATAAATATATGACCAAAAACTGTTCCCCAATAAGCAGTCAAAGGATATGAACAAAAGTTCTCAAAAGAAGAACTGCAAACTATCTATAACCATATGCTCCAAATCAGTAATAATAAAAGAAATGTAAATCAAAATAACCCAGAGGTTCACCCCACTCCCTGTAAATTGGCAAAGATGACAATAGTCAACTTTGGAAGGGTTGTATGAAGACAGGTACATTGGTCCACTGTTGGGGGACCTATAAATTGATACAATTATTTTGGAGAGAAATCTGTAATTACACAAATAAAGAGACTAAAATGTCCATATCCCTTGACCCAGAGATTCCCTTACTAGGCTTATACTCCAAAGGAAACCACAGGTAAGAGGAAAGTCTCCATATCCCCCAAATACTTACAGTATATTTTTTGTAATAACAAAGACCTGGAAACAAAACAGATGATTGAGGAATGGCAAAACAAACTGTGGTATATGAATGTAGTGCTATTAGAAATAATCACTGTGATAAATACTGAGAAGCATGGAAAGAGCTACCTGAAGTAATGCATAGCAAAGTAAGCAGAACCAAGAAAACAATATCTACACAATGACTGCAGACACACACACTCAAAAGTGAATAGTGCAAAATTATAAAGAACAAGCATGCCTTGAAAGAAGACATAGAAGAAGACATTCTCACCCCACTCCTTGACAAAGGTGTGAGGACCACCAAGCGTGGCACTTATTTTCAGACTTTTTTTTGATGTATTGCTCAGTTATGCTTTTAAAAAATATAATAAATTTACATTCTTTTAAAAAGATAATTGTTGGGGCAGCAAGGTGGCGCAGTAGATAGAGCACGGGCCCTAGAGTCAGGAGGACCTGAGTTCAAATCTGGCCTCAGATACATAACACTCACTAGCTGTGTGACTCTGGGCAAGTCACTTAACTTCAACTGCCTCACCAAAAAAAAAAAAAGAAGATAATTGTTACAAGGGATGCTCTCTGGAAGGCAGTGTGAGAGGACTACTGGGAGAAACTACGGTCATGTATAAAAAAGACATAAATATAAACTTTTTTAAAAAAAAGAAAATATTTCTGCCACTTGGAATTATAGTAGAAAAATGGAGTACAGATTTTAACTTGTTTTAGAAGAGTCAAAATCTGCTAAATCTACATTTAAAAATTCTCAGATCTGCAGAGTGGATAGAGCAACAGCCCTGAATTCAGTAGGACCTGAGCTCAAATCCGGCCTCAGACACATAACACTTACTAGCTGTGTGACCCTGGGCAAGTCACTTAACCCCATTGCCTAGCCAAAAAAAAAAAAAAAAAAATCTCAGATCTAAACTTTTTAATAATTTACTTAATACTTAAACTCTTTTTAATTGTTTTTAATAAGAATGACATAGACACCCTCCTCCTTTTCCTGCATAGTGGGTCCTACAGCATGGTTACATAGATACCATACAGATGTGTGTCTTAGTTTCCTCAACTGGCCTCATTTCCCTCCAAAAGTAGAAACCATTAACCAAATTATTAATTGGAGGAAGCGTAAATACCACTGGCACAATTCTGATTTTAGAAAATTAAGTTTAATTATTTCTCTAGGGGTCAGAATTCAGTCTGTACATAAATACATTAAAAACATTAATATTCTGTTTGACTAAATCAAACAATAACAGTTGTATAAAAAAATGAAGAGAGCATCAACAAAAAATTTGACAAGAAAAAAAAAAAGACTGGTAAGGTAGAAGTGGGGGAGGTAACAATGGGTTTTGAATGCCAAACAGAGCATTTTGTATTTGCTCCTGGAGGCAATAGGAAGCTACTCTCAAAATGAAATGTCATTTGAAATGCTAGCAAGAAAAAAGATATATGTATGATGCTTGTGTCCGATTACAATCTTTTTGATCAGAATTATTTGGCAATTCAATTTTCCCTACAACTATTTTCCTTCATTATTATAGAGCTTATTTTAGAATTTAAATGAAATATCAAAAATCCTTAATAAGACAATGAATATTTGCATATAGTTTCATAGAAAGGTTACTTATGAATCCCAAAGCATGTTGTGGATATTGTACTACATTTCCCAAAGCTAAAATAGTTGAGTTACTCTCTTGTAAATAACTCTATATTCATTATATATTTCTGTCTCAATATTAGCATGTATTTCATCTTCTGAATATTTACCCATACTTTTCTGAGGAAGTAGCTGGCAAAAATTAATAATCCTTTATACAAGTACAGAAATTAAAGGACAGGACCATTAAGCAACTTACTCAAAGTTAATTGAAAGTCAATGACAAAGCTAAGAACAAAAGTTCAATAACTCTCATCAATCTCATCTTTAGAGAACATTTAAATTAAGTCAAACTGATATTAATCACTAATTCAAAAGATACATTTTAATCATATTTCACTTACATTTTTGTTGTATGATATAATGTTTGTAACATAATTCTCATCTCCAAGGTAGGTAAAGGTTTCATTTTTATAAAAGTAACACAAAGTAGTGACGTAGTTTGTTGTTTTTTTGTTTGTTTCGTTTTTCCAGATCAACCTTGCGGCCACATCAGAAACTAAATAATTTGGTTCTTTTATCTGCCTAAAAGTGAAGTAGATACTTGAGGAGTTACTGGGAAGTCAGCCACTTCCAATTCAACAGATAAATAATGCCTATTCTGAGAGTTTGGATTTTTTTTCCTCTGGCAGTATGAGGTGAGATGGTAGTACAGTGGAAAGAACACTGGCTCCTAACTCAGAGAATGTGAGTTCAAATACCACCTTTGCCACTGATGACCTGTGACACAAAACAAGTTACTGAACCTATCTTAGACTCAATTTCTTAATACATAAAATGAAGAAGGTGGACCAGCTGGCTTCAGAGATCCCTTCCAACTTTATGTCTGAACAACAATTGTTTTGGAAGATCTGGTTTTTTTATTCAAACCTCAATGTGATGAGTTGCTACTATAAAATTTGTCTTCAACAATGCAAACTAACAGCTTAAGGGACCTTACCCTGGTCACATAGCTAGTTTGTATTAGAAGTAGGCTTTGAATCCAGGTCTTCCTAACTCAGCAGGTGCCAAAACTTCTAAATTATTTCTATAACTAAAGCAAGAAACACGTATTTTCAAATTTCCCTTCAACAAACACGCTATTATGTTTACTATATTTTTAAATTTTTAAACTATTTACAAATATGAAATATATGTGGCCCTTTAAAAAAAATTTACTCTCTCAATCAGGTCAATGAAAGAAACTTAAAATAATATGTTAACAGGCTAACTTTGTCTTTACCTTTTTCTTTTTTATTATTCATAGGTTAGAAAAGAAAGATAAGCCTTCAATCAAGCAACATTTATTAAATTACCTATTTGTACTCTTTCAACCTTCCTAATTTCTCAATTAAAAGTCACTTAGAATGGAAGAAAATACTCTTTCTACATTTGTGAAAGAAACTATTACTGTTAAAAATTGATTATCCCTTCAGTAGTCTCTAACCATATCCTTGCTTAAGTTTAATCTTATCTAAAACCTTACTAAATATGCATTTCTTGAATGATTCACCCTTATTTCAAAAAATGATTTGAATTATTATTCATTAAAAGATACTGCGGGATAACATTTTTGTTGCTCAGTCGTTTTTCAGCTATATCTGACTCCTTGTGGCCCCAATTGGGATTTTCTTGGCAAAGATAAAGGAGTAGCTGCCATATCCTTCTCCTCATTTTAGAGGAGCTCATTTTAGAGATGAGGAACAGAGGCAAACAGGATTAAGTGACTTGCCCAGGGTCACTCAGCTAGTAAGTGTTCGAGGCCAGATTTGAACTCAGGAAAATGAGTCTATCCACTCTATTCACTGCACCAACCTAGCTGCTCTAGATAATCTTACAGCAAATTATTTTTCAGCAGTTAAATCCACTGACTAGTACCAAGTTGAGGATAATGCCCATCTGAGAGATCAGTAAATGGGAATACATGGAGGATATTTCCCCAAGTCAAATTAACTGACTGCAGAATTAGGACTAGAAAACTCAGTCTCTTCAGTTCCAGTCTGGTTCTGTTCCCTTATAGCAAATCACATCAGTGTCTCCCAAAGTCCCCAGGAAAGGTAAAAGCTAAAGGAGTTAAACATCATCCTAAAAAATACAATAACCTCAGTTTATGAATGGACCGTGCTTCAAAAGCTTACTTAGAAGTCAGCTGCTTGGAACTCATGACATTTTCCCACAGAATTACCATAAATGATGATTAAGTTCCTACTCTAACCCACAAAATCTACCATGTACCTGAAAGCCATTAAAAGTAAGGTTAGACCTGGATCCCAGACTCATCTGAACACTGACTCCTTGAGAACAGGCTGGTCTGAGGAATTAGAAGCTTTAAAGTCCAGTAGCATTAATGAGAGGGTTATAAGATTGGAGCTGAGTCTCTAAAGGAAGCTAAAGAAGCCAGGGGGCAGAGGTGAATAAAGAGAGCATTCCAACACAGTGAATGGCTTCCAAAAGAGCATGGAGTCAGGAGATGGGAGTTGTGAGTACAAGGAACATCAATAAAACAGCTGTTGCTTAATTGAAAAGTGCACAGATGGGACTGAAATGTAAGAAGACTTGAAAGACAGAAGGGCCAAGGTTATGAAGAGCTCTAAATGCCAAATAAGGGTTTTATATTTGATCCTGGAGGTAATAAGCACCTCTGGGGCTGGTTGTCGTATTTAAGGTTGGACTTGAAATCCAGAGGACCTGAATCTAAACCACTTACTATCTGTGTGACTCTGGACAAATCACCTAACCTCTCAATCTCAGTCCCCTATTTGTAAAATGGGGATAATAATAACACCTGCCTCACAGGGTTGTTGTATGGATCAAGTAAGATAACACATGCAAAGTGTTAGACCTCATTCACAGTCACTAGAGTGATTTTTCTAAAGCACATGTCTAATCACATCACCCTTCTACTCAACAAATTCCAGTGACTCCCTATTACCTCTAGGATCAACTATAAATTCTGCTATCAGGCTCTTCACAAACTGGTTCCCTGCTCCCCTCCTAGTTTTTTTCCCGTTACTCCCCTCTATACGCTCTCTAGTCTACTTGCTATCCCTCCCCCACGACACCCCATCTCCTGCCTCCATGACTTTGGGCTGTCCCCATGCCTAGGACGCTCTCATTCCTCACCTCAATCTCTAGCTTCCTTCAAAGAAGCTCCAGCACCAACTTCTGCAGGAGCCCTTGCTTGGTTCTCCCCTCCAAGGTTACCTAGAATTTACTTTATGTGTGTTTTGTATACACATCTATAAATATTTCTTGAGGCTGCTATAATTTCCTCTCTGTATTTGGCATGTTGCACATGCTTAGTAAATGCTTACTCTCTTGCTTCTTTAAGAGGCTCATCACCAGAATGCTGGTCACCAAATTATGATTTGAATATAAATTGAAGCATACTATTTGCCATTTTTTCTTCTGTTTTGTTTTGTTTCCTCTTTCTTGTGGTACCTCCTATTGGTTCTAATTCTTCCTTACAACATCACTAATGTGAAAATACATCTAATAGAATGTATGTGTAAAGCCTATATCAGATTGTGTGCTGATTTGGGGAGGGGTGGAGGGAGAGGGAAAAAAATTTTAAACTCAAAAGCTTATGGGGGACAGCTAGATGGCACAGTGGATAGAAGACCAGCCCTGGAGTCAGGAGGACCTGAGTTCAAATCCAGCCTCAGACACATGATACTCACTAGTTGTGTGATCCTGGGCAAGTCACTTAATCCCGATTGCCTCGCCAAAAAAAAAAAAAGCTTATGGAAGTGATTGTTGATAAATCAAAATAAATAAATAAAAAAAAGACTATCTCCTTAAATATGAAGAGGCTTCAACCTATACCACAGGTTTCACCCCTACTAATGAAATCAAAGATCTCAAAATACCAAAAAAGTCAAGATACAAGTATTGTAGTTATGGTTCAAAACCTCCAGGGGACATAGCAGGGCCCAATTTTCAAATGCTTAAGAGTATAATTATCAAGTCTTGCATAGAGTGAACACATGCCTTAGCCCAGTTCTGAACGCCATGATGTCTGCCTCAAAATGAAATGCGGTTTCAAGTACTAAATAAAAAGGTACCTGTGGAAGAAGTTTCAGCAGTTCCTATGAAAAAGATCTCAAAGGTTTACTAGATTGCAAGTTCAATGAGTAAACAATGTGACATGACAGAAAAAGCTGACTAATTATGGGCAAGGAACTTATTTTCTCAGTATGCTGGGCAACTCTTCCCCCCAAATAATCCATCTTTGCTAGAAGACTGGTTTAGTGAGGACAGATAAGAATAGGCTTAACAATGCAGCAAGATCTAAGTTAGCTATCCAAAAGAATTTTTAATGCTTTACAAAACCATAGAATCTCACTCACCATAAAAAGTTTTTAACTTTTAAAACAAGATAGGTAGCACAGAATCCCACAACTGAAAAGGCCCTTAGTCCAGGGGTAAGGAACTTGCAACCTAGAGGTCACATGTGGCCCTCTGGGTCCTCAAATGAGGCCCTCTAATTGAATCCAAACTTCACAGAACAAATCCCCTTAGTAAAAGGATTTGTTCTGTAAAACTTGGACTCAGTCAAAAGGCCACACCCAAGGACCTAAAAGGCCTTGAGGTGGCAGGGTTCTCCACCTCTAATTCAGTCCAATCCATAACTGGAAAAATCCCTCTTCAGCATTTTTGACAAAGTAGTAACCCAAAACCCAAAAAAAGACCTCCCCTTCCCTCTGGTGATCAAGAACCCACAGCTTCTAGAGGCAATTTTTGTCTCGAGCAGTTCTAATTGTTAGAAATTTTTTTGCCTTGCACAGAACTGACTTCCATCTATTGCTCCTGTTTCTGTCCTCTAGGGCCAGATAGAGCAAGTCTTGCCCCTCTTCTATGTTACAACCCTTCAAATACTCAGACAGTTGTCTCTCTGCTGTCTCTTCCCCCTCATCCCAGTCTTCTTCTCCCCAGGTATTATTAATATCACTAGCATCCCCAGTTCCTTCAGCCAATTTTTATGGTCTCTCTAATCCCCTTACCCTTCCGATCACCTTGCATCTTCGCACTGTCTTCCTAAAATGTGGCATCCAGAATTGAAAAACTTCAGATACAGTCTGACCATGGCAGAATGCAGTGATACTATCACTTCCCTCATTCCGGACATAATACCTCTCTTAATGAAGCTTAAGATCATGTTAGCTTTTTTTTGACTGCCTTGTAATACTGTCATTTCATATGAAGCTGATAATCCAGTAAAATCCTCTGATCATTTTTCACATAAAATGCTCTCTCCTGTCACTTCTCACCTAACTTGTATTTGAGAAATAGATACAATTACCTCTACTAAATTTTTTCAAATTAGATTGAGCCCATCATTCTAAATTGTCAAGAGCTCTTTGGACCCTGAATCTCTCACCCAATGTGTTGACTACCCCTTCATGTCATTTGCAAATTTAATGAGCATATCTATGTCTTCATCAAAGACATTAACAAAAATATTAAGTAGCACCCAGCAAAAGACAGAAATTTAGGCCTCTCTAATCAAGACCTTCATCAAAGTTGAAATCAACTTATTAATCTTCAGATCTATTCCTTTAAGCAATTCCGAATCCACCTAACTATAAATATCTAGACAACATCTCTCTACCTTGTATTCAGAACTGAAATCCTCTTTGGAAACAGGATATACATTTACCCCCATTTTTTAAAAGGATGCACTTCTAACTATTTTTACTTAGAAATCAAGCGAGATAATAATTGCAAAGTATGTGGCAAATGTCTGGTACAGAGTAGATGCTTAATACTTGTTCCCTTTAAAACCAGCAATAAAAAAGAATTTTAGACTCTATGCATACATTCAAAGACCTCTTTTTGTTTGGATTTTTTTTTTTTTGGTGAGGCAACTGAGGTTAAGTGACTTGCCCAGGGTCACACAGCTAGTAAGTGTCAAGTGTCTGGTCTGAGACCGGATTTGAACTCAGGTCCTCCTGACTCCAGGGCCAGTGCTCTATCTACTGTGCCACCTAGCTGCCCTAAAGACCTCTTAAATCAATGTGAAATGTCATCAAAATAAAAATCGTACTCCATCCTCATTCCCCGTAGCAAAATTTTACCAAAAATAATAGATGCAAATTAACTTAGCAGATCACAAACCTTATTGAACCACTGAGGGCTTTTCTTTTTAGCCAGTGACAAAGTCGTAACAAAACCAGCCAACATTCCTGCAGCAGCAACTGTACCAAGAAAAATTCCACCTGCCAAAAATTAAATTAAAAAAAATTAATAACCTCAAAAAGAGCATAAGCAAGAAAGTTTCAAAAAAAATTAAGCCATGCTCTACCCTCATTTATTAAAAAAAAAAAACAAACTCAGAAATGTTAATCATCTATCCTGCAAAGGAGAAAATGTAAAGTAATTACAACTGATTAGGATCAGTGACATTTGTGCAAAGCCCCATGTTTTAAAAGAAGTATTTTAAACTAAGCTCATCCTACAAGCAATAAAGCTAAGTTTAATGGAAAAAGCACTAGATGGGGAGTCAGAAGCCCTGGGTTCAGATCTAGGTTCTGCCTCTTAGTAGTGCTTTGAACTTGGGCAAGCTGCTTAATTTTTCTGGGCCCGTGTTGCAGAGAAGGATACATCAATAGCTGCAACACTCACAGTGTTGACGGCACTTGAGACATTGTGATTACACCTAAAGTGCCTTCAGCACCCCAGACCCTCCCGTCAGCCCGGGGTGGTGGCTTTGGGGAGGTTACATGGAGAGCTGCCTGCCCTCTTCCTCTTCCCAAACCAGCCCCCCCCCCAAGCACCAAGAGCTTCGGGGCTGGCTGAAAGGGTCCTTAGATCATCTGGTTCTTCTACAGATGGGGAAACTGAGGCTCAGAGCGGAGAAGTCTCGGACTGCGGGTCCAAAGATTAGGGACAGGGCTGAGCCACGCTGAGGGGAGGGTCTGCGGGGGGAGAGGCGCACAAGGGTCCTCCCCTGTCCACGCCTCCCACAATCACCAACACAACCCGCTCGTCCTCTAGGGAGGGGAGCCTGGAGGACAGGCCACGCCAGGCCAGGCTCAAGGCTCCCGGGGACCCGCAGCTGCCGCGCGCACCTTTCACAAGAAACAGCCGGTTGTCTGGGGCTGCGGGCTGCTCCAAAGACCCGGGAAGGCGCCCGGCCCCGGAGCCCACAGGCTCCATAACTCGATGGCGGCCGAGCCGTCCACCAACTGAGCCCGGGTGGAAACAGTGAAACCAGAGAGAGAGGTGCCGGACCGGTGCGACCGGAATTCAGTCTCGGGCAGGGCTCCGGCTACAAGACAAGGTTCCTCCCTTCCCCTTCCGGAGCCTAAGTTCCGGGTGCTCTGGCCCCGCCCCTAAGACCCCTCCCCCCAATCCATGCCCACACCTGCGCAGACGCGCTATCGCGCCTCTGCTGGGGCACGTGGCCTAGAGACGCCTTTCCTTGAGAGGGTCCTGTGGGTTGGGAGTAAGGAGGGGCAGGCATGTAAATATAAAGTATGTATTGTGTAGTAGGCCCTTAGACCTCGAAGATCTGGTCTTATCTAGCCACTGCATGAATTTAACACTAAAATCCACTGGCTGCCTAGCAAAAAGAGTCCAAGGCGTCTTGAACTCCTAACATGGTGTACCAAATGGTTGGATGGATGGACGGATAAATGAATGAATGATTGGATAGATGAATAAATATGAAGTCTTACAGCCAGGTTAAAAAAAAATCTCACAGGTTCATGATGGGGGGAAACATGGTAGGACAGTAGTTTGTCTGAAAAAGATTTGGGTTTTGTTTTTTTAAATGGCCTGTAAGTCAATAAATCAATTGAATCAACAGTATTGTATGTCAGCCAAAAAGCTAATTCATTCCTGGATTACACTAAGAAAGTGTTCAGGAATAAGGAGGTGATAGTTCTATATTGTGCCACCATGATTCAGCTGCCTTCTCACCCTGGAACATCCTTCCATCATACCAACCTCTTTCTCCCATTGGTGAACTCCTTCTGGCCCAGGCCTGGCCTGCTTCGTTCTATTCCCACCTGTGTTTCTTATTTTCCCAACTTTGCTACCCACACTCATCCTTTTCAGTTCCTTTTTATGGATTGTCTTCCCCCATTCAAATGTAAGCTTCTTGAGGGCATAGCCTGATCTTTTTGCTTGTTTGGCACAGTGCCTGGCACAGAGTAAGCACTAACTCAATGCTTCTTGCCTTCATTGATTGCCTGCTTACCCTGGTCAGATCATATTTGGTGTACCGTGTTCAGTTCTGGGCGCCATAGTTTGGGAAAAGCATGGATATGCTGGAGAGGTTCAAGCAAAGATAGTGAAGGCAACTAGGTGGCCCAGTAGACAAAGTGCTGGACCTGGAATCTGGAAGACCTGAATTCAAATCCATTTATTAGTCACATGGCCCTGGGCAAGTCTTTAACCTCCAGCTACCTCATTTTTCTCAGATGCAAAATTATTATCCCAATAAACATCTACCTCTCAGGGTTGTTGTGAAGATAATGTGAGATAACATTTATAAAAGCACTTTGCAAACCTTAAAGCTCTATAGAAATGTTAGCTATCATCATCATCATCATCATCATCATCATTATTATTATTACTGTTACTATTACTAGGATTGTTTAACTTAGGAAGGAGAAGGCTTAGGGAGGATGTGATGTCTGTTTTTAAATTTTGGAAGAGCCGCTGTGTAAGAAGACTTGCTTTGTTTAGCCCCAATCAGGCAGTCTTCAAGTATTTATTACGTTCTCACTAAGTGTTAGGCACTGGGCTAAGCACTGAGGATACAAGGGAAGGCAAAAACAGTCCCTGCCCTTAAGGAGCTCACATTCTAAAGGGAGAGACAGCATAAAAACTATGTATATACATGTAAATGGAAGGTAATCTCAGAGTGAAGACTCTAGCAATAAAGAGGACAGAGAAAGGCTTTTTGCAGAAACTGGAATGATTTTAGCTGAGACTTGAAGAAAGTCAGGGAAGCCAGGAGTCAGAGATGAAGAGGGAGGGCATTCAAGGCATGGAGGACAGCCAGGGAAAACGGCTCTCTAAGGCAGAGAGATGGGGTGTCTTGTGCGAAGAAAAGCCAGGAAGCTAGTATCACTGGATTGCAGCATATGTGAAGGTTGGGAAGAAATGAGTGAAAACACTGGAAAGTTAGGAAGGGGCCAGATTATGAAGGACTTTAAGAGTCAAACAGAAAATCGAGGCTGAAATCAGGATATTTGATCCAGAGACAATGGGTCAAAGTCCCAGAGACAAACTTAGACTTGATATAAGGGGAAATTCCCTAACAATTAGAGCTATTGAAAAGTAGAATGGGATGTCTCAAGAAGTAATGGGTTCCCTCTCTTCAGAGGTCTTCAAGCAGAGATCTGTTAGATAAGTTATAAATGGGGATTCTTTTTTCATGCATAGATTAGACTAACAGGTAGAATTTCCAACTCTGAAATTCTGTTATATAAATAAGCCTAACCATAATGTATATTTTTATGATTAAATAAAACTTTTGTCTCTTTGCAATCTTTCATCCTTTCAACTCTTTTTACATATAGTTTTTTTTGTTTACATAGTTGAAGGAATTATAGACATTTATATATATAATATATATATATATAGACAATTGCTATCATAATTCTGCTTTTCTGTTTCACAGTATTTTGTTTATGTACTTATATTGCTCTTTATGGTCATCTTTCTTAATTGTATTACACCATTACATTGATAAACCCCATTTTATTCACTTGCTGTCCTTCCATCAGATAACTCCAACTCTATTTTGAAGATAAGTAAATGGGCCTAGGAAGGCTAATGAGTTGGCCAAAATCATGTGGTCAAGCATTCCCAGAGTGGATGGGGATACCAAAGTCTCCTAACCCCTAGTCCAAGGTTCTATTCATGGCACAACACTCTCTACCTAAGGGACTGCTAACACTTCCAAGACAGCAAAACAATTGACACTTTATTTAAATTCTGAAATGTCTCTATAAACTTCAGAGAAATATTAGCAGCTAAATACCCAGCCTCCTATGCAGTTATAATGAACAGTGCTGCAGGAAGCAGTGTGATGATTTGGCTCCCAACTAAATAAAGTTAAAGGCTTACCTATCAGAACTGGAGGATACAACACATATATGTATACAGATGTAAGGAAAGGCCCCACGTGGGGCAATGTTCCATGTGTATCATGGGGCTGTTCCCTCCCCTCCCACGTCCTTGTGTGGCTCAAAGGGAGGCAGAATAGACATCTCTAGCCTCTTCTTCCCCCACTCTTCTCCAAGGGAGGCTTTAATTTCTTCCAGGAGGAGAAGCAGAAAATTGGGCCCAGAGGCCACCACTCTGCTCTCCTCAGGGAGAGGAGGTACCGACCTAGAATTATATCTATCTGCTACTTTACACATTGTTAGTCTAGGGGACAATAATTGGGTTACTTCTAATTTCTGATCATTGTGTCGTTATATTGGGGGTAAGGAGGACCCAAGCACTGTAACCAATAGTGCTAGTTTTTTTCCTATCTAATACCAATTCCACAATGAATACGTAAAGTCACAAAGAAATCCACTTATCCAAATCATATCAAAACAGAAATCAGAGAAAGTATACATAGGAGAATACACTCCAGATAAAACAGAATGAAGGAGCTCTCTCACTGGGATTAAGCTAATAGCTCAACCGAGAGATATTACTGGATCTCATCCAGAGCGAAACTCCCTGAAGTCTCTAGTACAGCAAGCTGGAGATAGGGACATGATCATATCTCCTCT
Source organism: Vombatus ursinus (assembly GCF_900497805.2). NCBI lineage: Eukaryota > Metazoa > Chordata > Mammalia > Diprotodontia > Vombatidae > Vombatus > Vombatus ursinus. The sequence goes on from NW_020954953.1 coordinate 5,769,452, forward strand.
CATATCTACCCAGAATCTTTTTCTTCAGCAACCTAAGTATGGTTGGCCTCTACTGTCATTCTTCTCAAAGCTGGAGTCCAGAAGCACCGAAAGCAATTCAAAGTTTGAATAGTCCTGAAGAAGGCTGAAGAAGGTTGGAGCTTTCCCATCTTTGCCAACTCCACCCCAACCCTCACAGAGGTCATTCATCTCCACCGGTGAGAAGAGAGTCCCATGCCAATAGGCTCTGGCACGAGGAATACACAGATATAAGTCAATTCAAGATAATTTGAAAAGAAGATTTTCATGAGGAAATAGAGGAATCAAGGAAAGCTTCCAACAGGAGGTAGCACATAAGCTAAGCTTTGAAGGAAGCTGTAAATTAGTAGAAGTGAAGAGTGAGTGCATTCTGGGATAATGGATAACCTGTATCAGTGCAGGGATGCAGAAGAAAGAATGCTGGCTTGGGGGAATAGCAAGCAGGTCAGATTGGCTTGAGCACAGAGTGTTATGAAGGGAAGTAATGTGAGATAATGCCAGAAAGATGGGTTGGAGCTACATCATGAAAGAGTTTAAAGGTCAAGGTGAGGGGTCTGTATTTTATTCTAAAGTGACAGGGAATCACTGAAGGCTCTAAAGCAGGAAAGTGACATGGTCAGACTTGTTAAGCTCAAACATAGTAAGATTTCTTTAAAGTTCTGATTGTTTTCTCTACTTCTGTAACACCCAACTCAAAAGCAGAGCGCCAAAGATATTTCCCTCACCACTTTAGAAATTCATAATCTAAAATTTTTAAAAGGTTGCATATCTTCCTCAACTATTGGTAACAAGCATTGATTTTACTTTTACAATTAAAAAAAGTAATTAAAGGGACAGCTAGGTGGAGCAGTAGATAGAGCTACGGCCTTGGAGTCAGGAGGACCTGAGTTCAGATGCCGCCTCAGACACATAGCACTTACTAGCTGTGTGACCTTGGGCAAGTCACTTAACCCTGTTGCCTAGCAAAATTTTTTTAAAAAATTGTTAAAAAAAATGACAACCAATAAAAGCTATTGTATCACTGTGAATAGCGTAAGTATTACTATCCTTTTTTTTTTAATCAATGGTCAATTTAAGATGCAGAAGTTAAGTGATTATCAACAGGTAGCTCTAATTTTAGAAAAAATCAGACACCCCCTCCCCAAGTCCCCTAGTGTAGAAGACACTTGCCTGGATGGTGCAAATTTATGAGGGAATTTGCATTCCAAAGCAGAAAAAGCTGCAAATGTACAAATATCCCGAATTTAGATATCTGGTAAAAGAGTTCTAGATTGTCTAGCAGTTCTTTTACCTCCCTTCAGCCCTATCCAAGTTGGCAGTTTCATCAAACAACCCTGCCTAGTGCAGAAGAAAATCCAATATTATCATTTAAAAAGATTCCTAAGTAGTCCAAAGGCCACACACAGGGAGACTCTGCAAATGGGAATCAGAGTGCCTAGAATGACACAGAGCTGAAATGTTCCATGCAACAAATAAACATCAGCTATTTCTGTTAGGCTGTTATTCACTTTAGAAACTGAAATAGAAATTGATGGAAAATGGTAGAGGCTGTTGGGAAAGCAATCCCATCAAAGAAAGGGTATGCTGCTATTTTGATGTATAATTCCATTCTGCTGGAAGTTCATAAAAGCTATGCATCTAACCACATTCTTATTTTGGCCTCTCTAGGTTTTATTTCACATTTCTGACAGCTATACCTGCTAACATACTGCATTTCCTAGAATTCTGGTGGCCTCACCAGCAGCAACTTGCAACCATGAATGTTCTAGGTTACTTTACCTTCCTCAAAAGCATTGCTTCCATAGTTTGATCTCTCCCTCTTTGAAAGAATAATGTAAAATAATATATTGGGTTGTTTTTTTTTTTTTTAATTCAGAACCATCCTATGATGGCTGAGGGCAGCATACATGGAGAGAGATGTTACTTCTGATTGATTGAGAGATATCTGAGTTGCCAAGCCAGAGAAAGATTGACAGGTTAGAGAAACAAGATACAAACTTTTGATTTAGCGAGCCAAGTGAAACAGGTAAGGTGCAAACTTTCAATGGCCAATGAGAGATCTCTCTGGAGCCACATGTGATTCAACCATATCCTTTGACTTCCAGAGCCTGCAGCCCTTGTTCAATCATTTCAATTGTGTGCAACTCTTTGTGATCCCATTTGGGATTTTCTTGGCAAAGTTAGTGGAGCGGTTTGCCATTTCCTTCTCCAGCTCATTTGACAGATGAGGGAACTGAGGCAAACAAGGTTAAGAGATTTGCTGAGGGTCACACACATAGTAAGTATCTGAGGCCAGATTTCAACTGAGAAAGAAGAGTCTTCCTGACTCCAGGCCCAGCACTCTATCCACTGTGCTACCTAGCTGCCCACAGAATAGGGCTTCTTAAACTTTTTCCACTCCAGACCCATTTTCACATTTTGGTTCCTTGCTGGCCTGAGGGTGTGTGCAGTGCAAAGTGCATGTGCGTTGTGTTCAGAACCAAAGCTGCCGTGAGGTTGCACACTCACACAACATGGGCAAGTGCTACCAGAAATACCTTGGATTCATTATGCATTTGATTTTTGATTAATTTTTGGTCATTGAACATTGCATTTGCAACCTTTAACTGTTGCCAAATTTTTCATGACCCAATATGGGGTCACGACCCACAGTTTAAAAATGCTAAGAGCAGACTTCCTAGATGAGATCTTTCTCTCTTTGACTGAGCTAAAAATTCTATTCCACTCTCATTTTAAGAGCTCAGCTACTCTTGTGTATTCTTTCCTCTGCTCTAATCTGAATAATTCCCACAATGTCTTTTTTACCATTTCCTTGAATCAATGTGTTTGCTCAACATTCAAGATTGTTTTGGATATAACTAGCATCTGGAGAGAGGAGAACTAAACTAGCCAATGTGTTACTCTTCCCTTCAGAGGGACCAGGGAAATTGGCTTTTCTTCTAAGACACTAAAAGGCATCATACCCTATGCTACAAGTATTTAAGGTATGATAGAGAGATATTCTGGTATTAATATCCCCTTTTGGACATAGGAGAACAAAGGAATGATCAACCAGCCATGACTGTCCTGAATCCTTCCTTTCCTTCCTAAGCCAAGCTACTGGCTATAATGTTAGACATTACCATCTAACTACCCTCCACAGAGGTAGAAATTATACTGTTTCCAGAGACAAGATTTGGCTAGACTCTCAATAAGATATCTATCTATCTGTCTGTCTATCTGTCTATCTATCTATCTATCTATCCCACATGAGAGTTAGCCATTTCTATGTGTGAAGCAGTCATTTATATTCTAACATCTCTTTTACATGGAAGAAATGCCTAGTGTGGAAGCTCCTTCCACTAACACAGATTGACAGTTCATCTTTAATGTAGAGTTGTAGACAGTTACCCTGGTAACACAATCAATCAACCAGCAACTATTTATTAACTATCTACTCTGTGACAGGCATTGTGCTAGGTGACAAAGAAACGATTGCTATACTCAAGAAACTTACATTTTACTAGAAGGGACTACATGTACATATACATATATTTATAATATATATAGAATAAATATAGAAAGAATAAGTGAAATAATAGAAAATAAATTAAATAAATACAAAGTTGTTAAATACACAGCAATTAGGAAGGAAAAGCACTGGCAGTTGGGAGAATCAGGAAGGGCCTGGATAGAAGGTGGTATTTGATCTGTGTCTTGAAAGAATTGATGGATTCTATGAGGTCAAGATGAAAATAGAGTACATTCTAGAGAGGACAGACAGCTAATGCAAAGGCACAGGTATAGGAGATGGAATATTAGATGTGAGGAACACATAGAGGGGACAGAAAGAAGGTCAGTTTGTTTAAACTATAGAGTGTAGTAAGAGAAGGAATATATAATGAAGCTGGAAAAGAAAGGCTGGGACCAGGCTATGAAGAGCTTTAAAAGCCAAATAGAGGAATTTACATTTGATCCTACAGGCAACAGAGAGCCACTGGAGTTTATTGAGTAGGGAGTCACCTATGAACATATGGAAATCACTTTTGGAAGTTATATGGAGGATGGATTTCAGTGGGAAAAGTTTGAGGCAAGGAGATCAAACAGGAAGCTGTTTTAATAGGCCAGGTGAAGTGTGATAGTGGGCTGTCCTAGAATGTTGTGATTAGAGAGAAGGAGGTCAAATGTGAGAGGTGTTTGGGAGGTAGAAACAGAAAGATCTAGCAACTGATTAGATGGGTGTGTTGAGGATGAGTGAGGAGGTAAGGATGATGTCTAGAAATTTAGGAAACTACAAGAATAGTGAAGGGAAAGAAAGAAGGAAGGAAGGAAGGGACAGGCAAGGAGGGAGAAAGACTAAGCAATTAAAAGTACTTGGTAAAAATAATAAAAGAAGTATTTATTAAGCATTTACTCTGTGCATAGTACTGTGCTAAGCACTGGAGGTACAAATAGATTAATAAGACATTACCAGCTCTCAAGGAGCTCATTTGTAATGAGAGGGACAATATACGCAAAAGATTTCAGCTACAAATCAGATGAAAAAGATCCATGGTCCTTGGGGTGCAGCTACAACACACATATTAATGCCACTCCTGTAATCTCATTTCCACTGATTAAAATCACATCAGTTTCTGTTGTCAACCAATGCCAAGGACTGTTTCTGACAGTGCCAAGGACTTTGGTGACAAGAACTTTCTTTCCTTGGTCTTCAATAGCTGTAGCTCCTGCAGGAGCAGTTGCCAGGCTACATCACCTCAGGGGTTGCTTACCAGGAAAATGGCTAAGGGCACTAGGCTGGAAACATTTTTCCTCCCAATACTCTTGGGTTTAGGGTTTAGAGCTGTCTCCATCAGGATCTAAGGGGAGATGATGATACTCTGACTGGCTTGGCACATACTGCCTCTTGTGTTTTCCTCAGGGTGCCTTGCTGCGTCAGTTAGAAATAGGGAAGTTAGAAAGAGGGCTGGGTCTTTTTTTGGGGGGAGGACTGAATTTGAGATGTCTCTGGAATGTACAGATTGAAATGTCCAACAGATAGGTAGTGATCCAGGATTGCGGTTCAGGATAGAGACTGAGGTTGAATATGTAGTCATTGAGTTATTTGGAGAGAAGTAATAATTAATCCCATGGGAACTCATAGGTCACAAAACAGGTCCAAGACAGAGCCTTGGGGAGTTAGAGAGTGTGATATGGGTGATGAACCAGAAAAGGAGACCAAGAAGGAGCAATATAGCAAGTAAGAAGTTAACTAGGAAAAAAGAATGTCATGAAAACCCAGAGAGAAGAGAGTATCCAGGACAACCATGTCAAATGCAGCAAGAAGGTTAAGATCAAGGGAGACTGAGGGGAGAAAATCAAGATTCACTCACAGAATTTTAGATGATATGGTTATATAACTAATGTACATCACAGGCAGTACTTGAATGAATGTCTCTGACTTTGAGGGCTACTTCTCCATCCACTATACTATACTGCCCTTCTATGTTCTAGAATTCTCATTAACAAATAAATAAATGCAAGTCCTGTAGGATGGAGTAGAGAGAGCCCTGTGCCTGGAGTCAGGGAAGACCTGATTTCAAATCTGGCCCCTACACAATTACTGGTTGTGTGTCTCTGGACCAGTCACTTAATATTCTCTTCTTCAGTTTCCTTCACTGTAAAGTGAGTTTAATGATAGCACCTACCTCCCGAGGTTGTTGTGAGGATTAAATGAGATAATATTTGTAAAGCATTTAGCATAGTGCCTGGCACCAAGTAGGCACTTAATAAATGCTTGTTTCCTTCAAATTAAAACAACTCTGTTTTAATGGCTAAATGGTTAAAACCACCTAGCACCTACCAGATTGGCTAATATGATAGAAAAGGAAAATGATACACATTAGAAAAGATGTGGGAAAAGAGAAATACTAATGCATTGTTGGTGGAAATGTGAACTGGATAAAACCATTCTGGAGAGCAATTTAGAACTATGCCCAAAGGGCTGTAATTGTGTATACCCTTTGATCCAGCAAAGCTAGGTCCGTATCCCAAAGAGATCATAAAAAAGGGAAAAGGACCCACATGTACAAAAATATTGATAGCAGCTCTTTTTGTGGTAGCCAAGAATTGGAAATTGAGAGGATGCCCATCAACTGGGGAATGGCTGAGCAAGTTGTGGTATATGAATGTAATGGAATACTATTGTGCTATAAGAAATGATGAGCAGCACTGGCCCTGGAGTCAGGAGGACCTGAGTTCAAATCCAACTTCAGACACTTGACAGTTACTAGCTGTGTGACCCTGGGCAAGTCACTTAACCCCCATTGCCTAGCCAAAAAAGAAAGAAAGAAAGAAAGAAAGAAAGAAAGAAAGAAAGAAAGAAAGAAAGAAAGAAAGAAAGAAAGAAAGAAAGAAATGATGAGCAGGCAAATTTCAGAAAAACCTGGAAAGATTTATATGAACTGATGCTGAGTGAAATAAGCAGAACCAGGAGAACATTGTACACAGCAACAGCAACATTGTGCAATGATCAACTATGGTAGACTTAGCTCTTCTCGCAATACAATGATACAAGACAATTCCAAAAGACTTGTGTTGGGGCAGCTGGATGGCGCAATGGATAGAGCACCAGCCCTGGAGTCAGGAGGACGTGAGTTCAAATTTGGCCTCAGACTGGGCAAGTCACTTAACCCCAATGGCGCAAAAAAAAAAAAAAGATTAACCAAAAGACTCATGATGGAAAATACTATCCACATCTAGAGAAAGTACTATGGAGTCCGAATGCAAATTGAAGCACACATTTTTCACTTTTTTTTTTTTGCTTCTTTTCTCTTTCTCATGGTTTTTCCCTTTTGTTCTGATTCTTCTTTCACAACATGACTAATGTGGAAATATGTTTAACATGATTATACATGTATAATCTATATCAGATTGCTTGCTGCCTTGGGGAGGGAGGAGGGAAGGGAGAGAGGGAGAAAATTTTGAAATTCAAAATCTTACAAAAATGAATGTTGAAAACTATCTTTACATGTAATTGGAAAAAAATAAAATACTATTAAGTGCAACCCCCCCCCAAAAAAATGCTTATCTCCATCCCTCCTTTCATTCCTCCTTTTTTCTTTCCTTTTTCTTCTTTTTCCTTCCTTTCTTTCCTTTCTTTCCTTCTTTCTTTCTTCCCTCCCTCCTCCCTTTCTTCCTTTTTCTTCCCTCATTCCTTCCTTTCTACCTTCCCTCATACCTTCCTTTATTTCTTCCTTCCTTCCCTTATTCTCCCCCTTCCTTCCTTCTTACCTTTCTTCCCTCATTTTTTCATCCTCACTCCTTTTCTACCTTCCTTCCCTTGTGCCTTCCCTCTTTTTTCTTTCTTCCTTTCTTCCCTCCTTTCCTCTTTTCCCTCTTTCCTTCCTCCTTTCTTTCCTCCCTTTAGCTCTCACTCCATGTCTCCCTTCCTTCTTTCAAATGTTCCAAGGTTTGATGTAATCCACACAATATCTGCTGGGAAGAAGTATCTGAAAGACTTTTACTATATATGGAGTCTTTACTTTGTGCTTTCGGTATTCTTGCTATTTGGTACGTCATAATTGTCAAATAATCTAGCTAGGGATTTTTTTTAAAGTCATCACCCAATTTGAAAGATGGCTTTACTATTTGAACAGAAATATTATATAAATTTCTAGGGAACCCACTAAGTTTTCTGATGGGACATCCAGTATTACCATTCCTGAAAAGTAAAGAAACAAGGAACAAAGGGTTAATTTCATGAGGAAAAACTCTTGCAAATGTTTCTCCATTAGCTGGCATGTGTCTCCTGCATTCCAACCAGGCATCCATTGCCTTCTGGGTCCCCATATCCAACTGATGCAAGTATCTTTGAAGTGCTTTATAATCAATAATGCATAATATAAATGATAATATTTCCTCTTGCAATGAGCTGAGAATAGACCTCAGCAGCTTAAGCCTCATTATTCATTACCAATATCATTACGTATCTTGTAGAAACCTATTTGGTTAAGTGTCCTTGTTGAATAATATAATTTTGTCTTTATCACAGTAAGTAGATGAATGTTATCATTATAGGTTCCTGCTCTTATTTTTTTTCTTAATTGTAAAGCGCAGTCTTCCTACCACTTTCTATCTCGGGGGAATGATTTTTGTTAATAATAGCCCCAAAGTTTCTTGAAAGCTATCTTATTTCCTTAGCAGTATACTATCCTCTTATGAAAGAGCTTGTCTAATCAAACCCCTATTTTTGCAGATGAGGAAACTTGGGCCCAGGGAGATTAAGTGATTTATTCAAGGTCTCAGAGGCGCTGAATATCAGAGTCAAGATTTGAACCTTGGTCTCAATTCCATGTGCTATGTTCTGTGCCAAACTACTTTTCATGACTATCAGTGTTTTTAAGTGTTTCCTGATAACAGAAGAATCACAAGTGTTGCCCACAGCAAAATGTATTTCAGCTCATCTATTATTATTTTTCCTAAATAATCATATACAGGGATAATACCTTCACTTACATTTATCGTTTAGTGGGCTATTAAGCACATGAATAATATCTGTAGCATCTTCTTCACAGGGGTAAGTGTAGGGCTTAAATAAGGTTACATATGGAAAGTGATTTGGAAGCCATAAGGGGCTGTTTAAATGTGTCAATTGGAATTGTTAATAATCACATCTTTTTATTAATGATCCTTTCTACCAGGAGCAACTTTCAACCACAAACATGAGTTATTTCAATTATTTCAAAAGTATTACCCATGTAGTTCAGTTTTTCACTCTTTGAAGAGAGTAACATATAATATTGAATACACCAAAATTTGATCTTTTGTCATATAAAAATTGTAAATTATACACTACTGAATCATAATACCCTCAATTTTATTTCATTTTTATAATTTAAAAAATGTTTTTATATTATTGCATTTGATCCTTACAACAACCCTATGGGTTAATAGGGGGTGCTAATCTTCATTTTGCTTGTAAACAAATTGAGTCCCAGAAAGGTTAAATGATTTCTCTAAGGTTACACATGTAGCAAGTGCCAGAGAAGGTCTCCTTACTCCAAGGAGTAACTCTTGGAGTTATGAAATGGGTAAGTCAGTTAAGTACAATCAAATTCTAATTAATCAGAATGCTTAGGGAATGGCATGTTCTAGTTAATTTAATTTTCTGGTTATCTGAGAGTTATTCAAAAAGCCCTCTTTGTTTTTACTATTGTAGTTGTTCTAATCCATTTGGGGCTTAGAGGAGACTTTGAAGAAGAATTAGAGCAGTCATTCTATGCTTAAAGCAATAGGTCTTCATTTGGTTTGTTTGCAATTTAAGGGAAAACTTTGCTGCTTAAATTGAGATACTGAAAACTAGGACTATAGAGAAGGAGGTTGGATTGAATATTCCCACATTGAGCCCAAGACATCCTGTGAGAGGTGGTGGTTGTTGTTGTTGCTTTTTAACCAAATCTTTCATGTCAATTTGTTTTCTTATGTCATCTTTTCCTCTAAAATTGCCAACTAATTTCAATTCATGTAGCTTCCTGAAATTTCTTGTTAATTGAGGTTCTACTACAGTCCAAGTTGGATTCAGTCAAAAGGACACACCTGAGGACCTAGAGGGATACATGTGGCCTGGAGGCCGCAGGTTCCTCACCCTTGTCCAGACTATTATGTACAGTTGAGTAGACAACACACAGCACTAATCCATCGGAACATATATGTTTGAGGAGATACTGTGAATGGACAATGAGCTGGCCCAGAATTAAAGAAGGGAAGGAAAGCAGTCTGGATCGTCTTTTGGGAAGTTGTGCAGTGATTTTAATGCTTCTTCCTGAAACAAAGCTTTTTGATAAAATTTCATTAATTCAGTTCTCTATCTCTGACCCTCTGTATTAAATGATAGGTTCCCATGGTTACTTCTCCCTGGAGGTTATATTTAATTTTCAGTAAGTATTCCTTATGTTTCACTGAGATTTTATCTTCTTTTCTTCTCTTTGATTTATTTCTGTTTTTGAATATAACAATGTCTTAGGCTGTGACTATATAGCCCAATAAATTGCTTTATATAGTAAATTACATGGCCATTTGGAAGATAGTGGTTTGTTTGTGTTATGTCTACATGGCCCAGTGCCCTGTAAAAGATAATTCAAGGCATTTGATGGGTTCCCTGCTGAAAGTATTGTACAAAAATTGAAAGACACATTTCACTTAGTTAAATATTTTGGTGACATCTCAAATCCATTGTATTTAAAGATTACTAACAAAATAGTGAAAAAAATTCCCTAGGATGGAAATCAGAAGTTAGTTCCATCCTAGTTCTGCTACTAGCTAAGCTTCGTAATCTTGGGAAAGTCACATCTACTCTTTGAGCCTCAGTTTCTTTTTTTTTGCTAAATGAAGGGTTTGGGCTAAATGCTTTTTAACATTCCTTTGAGCTTCTCTGATTCTAAGGTCACCATTGGGATATGAGGTTATCATTGAGGGCTCTCCTTCTAAGTTCAGTCCTTTCCTTGTTCCTTTAGCATGTGGTCAGACTACAAGTAAGTAATTGTACTTTGTACTGGCTGTCTGAAACTAGGGTGTGCCTGGAATGGTGGAAGTGCTGTGCCATCAGTACCGGCCTAATCCAGGAAGCCTCACCTTCCAATAGCTAATTTCGAGTTGTTTTTCACATCTTGACAGAAGATGAGAGGCAGCTATTTGCTTAGAAAAATTCAAAACATGACTGAAAAGCCTTCATAGAATCCTCAATTCCTAGATTTATAAAGCCATAAGGGAACTGAGAGGTCAACTAGTAAACCCCTTCTTCATTCCAAACAATTGGTGTAAAGAAAATTTGGTTCCCCTAAAAATACATTCTGGATTAGTATAGTCTAGGAACAAAAATAGAATGACAACAGAGGACTATAATTTATTATTTAAAGCCCTACTGTACATTTGTCCTTATTTGGAAGTCTTTCACTGGATTGCTCCCCCCACCCCCAAACATTTAGAATCATCTAATCACCCTACTTTGAGTCAGGATTTCAACAAAATTCTCCTAGGTAGGGATGGGAAATCAGGTAGCTCTTAGCCCTGGGCTCAGTTTTGTTCTTCACTTTAGAAGAGTTGATTGGCTCTATTCTTAATTTCTATCAAACAGACCTCGTTGTCTGTGACCATAAAGAGTAGTTATTAGAAAGACATTTATATATATATATATATATATATATATATATATATATATATATATATATATATATATATAT
>NW_020954953.1:5780677-6017209 GCF_900497805.2 Vombatus ursinus
TATATATATATATATATATATATATATATATATATATATATATATATGGTACGGTGGAAAAATTAGTGGATTTAGAGTCAGAGGACCTAGGCTTGAATCCTATCTGTGCAAGTAGTCACACCCTATGTAGGACTCCATTTTCTTAGGTACAACATGAGGAGGTGAGATTAGCTGATCCCTAAAGTCCTTTCTAGGTCTAAATCTGTGATGCTTACTTTTACTTGATACACTGGCCCAATCACATCTGACAGTCCATCTCCTTATTCTGTGGTTTTTTACTGACTATTCCCCATGCCTACTGTGATCTCATTTCTCACCTCCACCTCCTGCCTTCCCTGGCTTCCTTTAAGACTCAGCTCAAATCCCTGCTTCTGTAGGAGGCCTTTCTCAGTTTCATCTCCACACTGCCCCCTTGCCTTCCCTCTGAGATTACCTTTGATTTACACTGTATGTATCTTGTAGGTACATAGTTATTTGCATATTGTCTCCGTTGTTAATATGTAAGCTCCATAAGGACAGATAATGAATTATTGCCTTTCTTTGTATCCCGAGTGCTTGGCACAGTGCCTGGCACATAGTAGGTGCTTGATAAATGCTTGTTGACCAATTAACAGAATGACCCCTTACTCTTACACTCTGCTACACACACCTGTGCAGAAAAAAAAAATATTACCTAGATCCCTGAACAATCAAATCTGTCTTCCTTCTATTCTTTCCTCTGTTGCCATTCATCCTAACCATCACCCACCTGTTTCAGTGTCAGGAAACTGAAAGAATCCAAAAGCTAACTGCATTTGGGAAAAAAATATGAAAGATTTTATGAAAAACTACACTCAATATAAGTAAAGCTTGGTATAGGAGTGGGAGGTAAATAAGTTAATCAAGTTACTCCACCTCCTTTCAATTAAGTGCCAAATGCTATACCTTGGTACCTTAATCAAGTGAGATCATATCTTTTGGGTTTTTTTTTTAGGCAATTAGGGTTAAGTGACTTGCCCAGGTCACACAGCTAGTAAGTGTCAAGTGTTTGGTCTGAGGCCAGACTTGAACTCAAGTCCTTCTGACTTCAGGGCCGGTGCTCTATCCACTGCGCCACCTCCCTGCCCCCCAAAATTAAATATGAACTGAAAGGATGCTGGCATTGGAGTTGTACTCACAATACCCTAAGACCCTGAGGAGATGAAGAATCTTTCCTCTGGGGACTTGACCTGCCAATGGGCATGGAAGTTCGGAGAGTAAGGCCTCAGAGTCTGGGCTACTCAGATAAACTTGCTAAGTAACTATAACTACATATATTTAAATGAATCCATTTCAAGGCACAAAGTATCATAACAACTTTTAAATAACTCCATCCAAGTCCTCATCAAGATTCTTTGTCCATTCTCATTTAGTTTCTTTTTTTAACCAATTTCCTATGCATTTTAAAATTTAAAAATTAAGGTATTCTTTGATATCACAAAAATTTCCCTTTCAGACTACATGTTTAAAGAATTTTTTTAATAATTTGGAAAAACCCTGAGAGAACCTATCCCATCATATCACAAAATCACAATTCTAGAATAGATTTTTAAACAGAAAATATATGAGTACTTAGGCAAGTAGTGACCATTAAAAGCCTAATGACTTCACCAAGACTGTCATGCCCAAATAACCAGATTTCCTTCCTTAGCATGGTTATATTACCATTCAGTGATGATGCAATAGATAGAAGAATACATCAGAAGAACTTCAAAATCAAGTTCTGCCTTTGACACATACTACTTCTTCTGTGCTGGATAAGTCACTTAACTTCTCAGTGTCCCCAGGCTACAGCTATAAACCAGTTGACCCACACCAATTAAATCACAGGTCTGGACTTTAATGAAAAATATAGACTAGTGCATAAAAAGAATGTTGTAGACATTATATATCTGAATTTTACATTTCTTATGCAACCCCCTGAGGACATGGTAGCAACTGTGGGCTAATTAATAGTATAATTAGATGGATTAATAACTGGTTGAATGGCTGAATCCAAAGAGAGTTGATGGTTGACTGTGAGATCAGTGTCTACTGATGCTTTTAGTGTTGTGCCATAAGACTAAGCCCTTGATGCTGTCTTTATTCACCATTTTAATTAATATGTGGGTAAAAGACCTGAATGACATGCTTGTGAAATTGGCATGAAGCTGGGAGCTAATTCATTGAATCACTAGATCAGGATCCAAAATGATCTTTCTAAGTTAAGCCTAAGGAGCTAAAATTTGGTAGAAATTAAAGTCTTGTGCTTAGGTTTAAAAAAAAAAAAGAAGCAATGACACAAATACCTGATGAGAGTGATGAGACATGTATTTAAAGGGACTGAAAACTCAGCTGTGGTTTCCCACAAAGCTATAATGATCATAGGCTTTATCAATAAAAGGATAGGTGATAACACAACAAAGGTAAATTAGTCCCACTGCATTATGCACTAGTCATAGTACATCTTTACAACTCTGTTTATCTCTTAGGGCTACATTTTAAGGGGACCACTGACAACCTTTAACTTATCCAGGAGAAGATGACTAGTATGGGGAAGGGACTTATCCCATATCATATGAGGCATAGTTGATTAGCTGGTGTGGAAGTGTTGGGAGGGGGGTGTTTACCTTAGGGAAGAAACAGATTTAAAAGGCTAGTTATATTCAAATAGTGGATAGCTAATAATAGCACTTAAAAGATGAAGTGGTCACTATTAGAAGCCAACCAACATGAAAGTAGGAGCTAATTCATTGTATCACTAAATCATTATCCAAAATAATCTCGATGAAGGGCAGCTAGGTGGCGAAGTGGATAGAGCAACGGGCCTGGAATCAGGAGGACCTGAGTTCAAATCCGGCCTCAGATACTTGACACTTACTAGCTGTGTGACCCTGGGCAAGTCACTTAACCCCATTGCCTCACCAAAAACAAACAAATAAACAAACAAAATAATCTTGATGTATTGACCCTAACAAGGTAGAATAGTTGGAAGGACTATTAAGTGGAAGAGAGAATTGACTTACTCTGTGCTTCTTCAGAGAACAAAATTAGGACCAACGTGTGGAAAGAAGGTAAATGTCAACCTATTGTAAGAATTATCTTCAAATTAGAACTGTGCAAAAATAGAACAGGCTGCCTCATTAAGAGTGGTGTACCTGTCACTGAAAGTGTTCAAAAAAAGAGATTGGATGACTATTTGTCAGGAAAGTTGGAGAAAGGATTCTCAAATTGGGAAGGAGATGGTCCAAGATGACTCCCCTAACGTCATAGAATCAGACTCTCAAAGTTGGAAGCAGTCTCAGGGCTCATTTTGTCCATCTCACATCTGAACAAAAAACCCTTCTTTAACATACTCAACAAGTGGTCATCTAACCTTTGGATAACTATCTCCAGTGAGAGAAGGAATCTAACACACAACAGGGTTGTGCTAGAGTCAGCTCAAACTGTCTAGCAACTGGATTTTTAAATTTTGGAAATCAGCAAATGCGACAGATCAGGGCTTGATTTGTTGTTTCATTTATTGTTTAGACCTAAGAACGTGATGGCGAAAATGTTAATAGTGCAGATTAAACTTAAAAGTATGTTGTGAGGGGCAGCTGGGTCGCACAGTGGATAAAGCACTGGCTCTGGACTCAGGAAGACCTGAGTTTGAATCCAGCCTCAGACACTTACTAGCTGTGTGATCTTCAGCAAGTCACTCAACCAGTCAATTGCCTACCAAAAAAAAAAACACAAAAAAAGAGAAAGAAAAGAAAGTATATCATGCTTACTTCTCACCTCCCTCTAGAGCCAGGCATCAAACATGTACCAGCACATTCCTGGGGAGAACTCCCCTACCTTTCAAGGCAGCCCATTTCACTTTCAGATATCTCAAATTCTTGGCTTGTTTTTGCTTACGTCAAGCCTAGATTTGCTTCTTTGAGATTTCCACTCATTTCTTCTAGCTCTGCCCTGTGAGGCCAAACATGAATCAAATCTCTTTTCCATACTTGAACACAGTAAACATCCCCCTCTTAAGGCTTTTATTCTCCAGGTTAAACAGCCCCAGTTGCTTTAACTAGTCTTTGCATGGCATGATCTTGAGGCCCTCCATTATTCTGGTTACCCTTCCCTAGAAGGCTCTACAGACTGTTAATGTTCTAGCTAAAATGCAGTGCCAAGAACAAACCAGGTCTTATACATACAGCATGGCCATTGCTGGCCACAGTGACTGTTAATGCTCCTAGTCCTGAACACAGCCTCTGTTAATGAAGCTATTTCATATTGTTAACTGCCAGGTCTTTGTTGGACAAACTACTCACCACTTTGAAACTGTGATATTGAATTTTTTGAATCCAAGTATAAAATATAAGACTTTACATTTATCTCTATTAAATTTCATCTCATTTTTCAACCCAGTGTTTCAGCCTCTCAAGATCTCTTCACATCCTAACTCTCTCATCCAGTGGATTAGCGACTCCTCCCAGCCTTGTGTCATTTGAACATTTGATAGACAAGCCATCTATATACCCTTATCCAAGTCATTTGGAGAAATATTATACAATACAGTCGCAAACATAGATCTCTGGAATCCTTTCTTTTTTATTTTTCTTTCTTCTTTTTTTTTAGTTTCCTTATCTTTACTTTTTAAATATTTTATTTAAATATTTAAATATTTTATTTTTCCCATTTACATGTAAAGACAATTTTAATATTCATTCTTTTTAATTTGAGTTCCAAATTTTTTCTCTCCCTCCTTCATCTTCCCCCTCTCTAGGACCCTTTCTAGAGACGTCCTTCCAAACTGGCATGGAACAATTAATGGCTGCTCTTTGAATCTTTCTGTTTGCTCATATTTGTATCCATCTAGCTTGAATATCCTCCAGCTCACATCTAACCATCTTTTCCACAAGGAGAACATGAGAAAGATTGCCAGATTGTTTGTGAAAATCTAGTTGACCATGTCTATGATATTCCCCTGTTCTAGTTTCATGAAGAATAGGTCATACCATATTAACCTCATTTCCTTTCTTGACTCTCAGTGAAGCCATGCTGATTTTTTGTGATAACCAATTCCTTTCCTAAAAGTTCACTAAACATCCATTTAATGATTCATTCTAAATTTTTGCCATGAGTGAAAGTTAATTTACTGGTCTGTAGTTTATAGACTTCTGTTTGTTCTTTTATTCCCATTCAGGACAATTTGCCATCTTCTAATAGAATAAGGTACCTGTCACATTTGCTATTATGATCTTTCAAAGACCATCAATAGTGGATGACGATGATTATAATGATGATGATAACTAGTACTTATATAGCACTTTAAAATTTGCAAAACACTTGGCAGATATCTTATACTCATAACAACTCTTATCCACATAACAACAGATGTGCATGCTATATCCCTATTTTACATATGAGGAAATTGAGGCAGACAGAGGTCAAATGACTTGCCCGGGACTACACAGCTAGTGTCTGAGGATGTATTTGAACTAAGGCTTTCATGACTCCAGGTCCAGCACCTTATCTTCTGCAAGTTCTTTTAATACCGCAGGATATGGTTTATTTGAATCTGCTCACTCATCTTTCATTAAAGGCAGCTAGATGCTCTTAATATATTCTTTACTTATTTTGGTTTCAAAGCTCTCCAGTTCAGAAACCATGTTCCTTGGCAAGAAAAACAAAATAAGTTATGAGCAGTTCTGCCTTCTCGTCATTGTCAAAACCACTTAGAGCAGCAGGCTCTCCTGTACCTTCTTTGATCCTCTGATTTTCCCCAGTAGAGCTTACAACAACAACCCTCCGCCCTTTTGTGGTTGCCCTTATCTTTCCTCAGCATCCTCATCTGATTCTGAGCTGTAGTCTTCCAAACAATCTTTTAGGCCTGTGCCACGTTTTCATAGCCATGCTCTGTTACTTGCCCCTGCTTCCACATTCTGCAAGTCTTTAAAAACAAATTCAATTGGTCAGTGAATTCCCTGTTTACCCACAGCAATCTCTTCAGACAACTCCTCTTTTCTTCCTTAACTTATCTCATTTTCTCTTTGTCATCAGAATTTCTTTCTTGCAATGGTTTCTCTTTCAGCTCTAAGATTCTTTGTTTCTCTGAATGGCTAAATGTTGTGTGTTAGATTCCTAAAGAAGGATAATTATCCTTTTGTAGAGTGTAGGGTGAAGGCAAAGTACCTATGACAAAGTGATTCTCACAATAAATTAACGCTATTGAATACTTCTGCTAAGCTACTTCTGATTTACTACTATTTGTGATCTTTCTAAATGCATCAAGCCAGGGACAATAATTCAGTTTAACTTATTATATCGCTTTAAACTCACTCTTCTGCAACACTAAAAAAGATTCTCACTTCAAAATCATCTGTCACTATAACCCTTTACAGGCCCATATGTAACAGCCGGATATTTGCCAATGCGTTTGAATCAAGAAATATTTTATAAAACCAAAGACATGATGGATAGGAAAATAAATTGTATGGAAAAACATTGAAGTTTATCATCACCACATAAAAGAAGTGTTTCATTTTTGAAAGACACAATCCCCCCAGCATAAAACTGTAGCAAAAGAAATCAAGATCTACTATAATCATAGTAGCTAGCATTAAATAGCACTTTAAGGTTTGAAAAGCACTTTATACAAGTTGTCTCATCTTATTTTCCCAGCCACCTTGGGGAAGTACGTACTATTATTATCCTCATTTTACAGATGAGAACGTTGAGTCTTAGAGAGGTTAAGTGATTTGCCCAGATATCAAGTGTCTGAGGCAGAATGTGAATTGAGGCCTTCCTGACCCCAAGCCCAACATCGTAACCGCTAGCCACCATATCTAACCACTGTGACATCTTAGCTGTCTCTATCATGGGGAAGCTAGGGAGAGTAGGGATTGGACACCATCCAGGTCACTAATTCCATAATCCCAAATTGCAAAGGGCCCCTGAAAAGATATTTAGTAAATTGGTACTGACATCCATTTTGTGGGTAGAGTTGGCAGGTCTTTATGATTTAGACCTGCACAAATAATCAATAACAATCAATAGCTAGCATTTATATAGCACTTTCAGGTTTGCAAAGCGCTTTACAAATGTTGTCTCAATTTATGCTTACTCTGGCGGGTAGGTACTATTAAAATCCCCATTTTCAGATGAGGGAAACTGAGGTAGACCAAAGTTAAATGACTTGCCCAGGGTCACACAGCTAGTAAGTATCTGATACCAAATCTGAACTCAGGTCTTCCTGACTCCAGGTCCAACACTCTATCCACCAGACCACCTTGATGCCTCTAAGCAAATGATATTTAAAAGTAAAGGGTATGATGTGAGAGCTCTTCAGATATGGCCACCTGTTTCAAAATATATCCTTCAACCAACCAATAAGTCATAGTTCTGTCAAGATGTGTATTCCTTTGAATAAGAAGACTTTTGACTCTTCTGAGATTCCCCAGTTAAAATGAAAATGCCCCTGAGAGGTTGGATGCCTTTCGTCCCTAACAGTTAATGATATGGAATGAGCTCCAGAGCATAGATACTTGTGGTAGAGAGAAATACCACAAAAGGAACACTGGACGGGAAGAAAGTAAGGGGTCAAGGGCAAAAGCTGTCTACTTCACATTCTTGCCTGTGCTACCTCTGGTCTAATCCGACAAAGCTGTTCTAGCATTTTTAGTCCCAGGTTTTATGGAAACACTGATATTTATTCTGTGATCTTACTAATTGTTATATACTTACACAGGCAGTGTGGGATGGTGAATGGAGAGCCGTCTTTGAAGCCAGAAGGACGTGGATTCAAGTACTGCTTCCTACGGACACTGTCTGGGTGACCCTAGATAAGTCACTTAACCTTTGAGTGCCCCCGGCAATTCTCTAAGCCAGAGGTGTCAGATGAAGCCTGAAGCAAGTGTGCTGCTAGAACTAGATTAAAATGTAATTGGGGAATATTTTTAAAAATACAATAAAACATAGTGTTAATTCATGGTTTTCTAAGTCAACATGAGGCCCACAGGGATCCTTATGTACAGGTTAGTGACCCCCGTTTCAATTTGAGTTTGACCCCACTGTTCTAAGACTGAAAGCTGCAAATCTGTATTGGTAGAACATATTTCCTCACCCAGAGGTCTCAGCACCAAAGAAATCACAGGTCTGTCCCACCTTCCAAAAGCCCTTTATTCAATAAAATTGTATTAAGCATCTTTTGTGCTTTCATGTGCAATTCCTACAGAGCCCTAGTGCGGGGACACAAAGGGGAAAAAAATGGTGCCTGCCTTCAAGAAAGTTACAATCTAAAGTGGGGGATAAAATAATCTAATCCTGGCTCTGCCACTCACTTACTATTTGACCTTGAACTTTGCATTCCTTGTCTGCAAAATTAAGATTTTGGATTGTATTTGTTAGGTCTTTTCAAGAATTCTTTTAATTTCTGTGATTCCATAATTGACATGACTTGTGAACAAGTGTATATGGGGGCACATGGTGATACAAACTTTCAACCTGAGTGACTGGGAAAATAGTGATACCATTAATAGGACTAAGGAAGTAAATCTAATCCAATGGACACTTATTAAACACCTACTATATGCAAGGTGAGAGGAAGCATAGCTTGACTTGGAGTCAAGAAGACCTGGGTTCAAATCCCACTTCTAATACTTGAAATTGTATAATGATGGGCAAGTTACTTAAACTATCTGATCCATAGGCAGCTCCTTTTATACTTATCTAGTAGGTTATTGACGGGTTCTGATCTATTTTGATTGAGGAAAAATCCTCACATGAATGAAAGCATATATCTTTGATGTGACATTAACATGTGTGCAAGATGCCATATGAGTAAAAAAAAAAATTAAGCACCTCCTATGTGCTAGGTATTGGTTATAAGTACTGGACCTTTGATTTTCCTCTCTTCAGATCTCCCACATGACTATGACCCTCTGCTTTCTCTGTTAAAGATCTTGCCTCACATTTTACCAAAAAAATAAAAAATTGAGGCCATTTGCCTAGAGCTCCCTTTCCCTCCACCCTCTTAGCTGAGTTCCTCACTTCATACTTTACAGAAAAAAAATAGTCATTCACTGAGAACTCCCTCTTCTTCCCCCCTACCCCACACACAGATACACTATTTCCTCCTTCATGACAGTCTCAGATGAAAAAGTAGACCTTTGCTTGACAAGGCCAACACTTCTACCTGTACCCTTGATCCATGGGTGGGGCTGGCAAATATCTAGTAACCAACTCTATGGGGGAAAATGTATACCTGCTGACACACATGCGAATTTAACCTGAATTATTAAACTTCTCTCCATCACTTTCTTAATCTAACTTAATTGAATCAATTAAGAGAACAACAAACCAAGCCCTGATTTGTAGCATTTGCCATTTTCTAAGGTGTAAATCTTCACATGGAAAATTTAACAATTGTCTGTCCCTCATCTTCAAGCTGCCTCCATCCAATGCTCCTTCACTTTGATCCCATTCTCTCTTATCTTCTCCAGCAGATTCCTTTCATCTGTCATCCTAAGAAATCTTCAGTCTCTCCCTATCTACTGACTCTCCTGTGGCCCACAAATCCCCCCATCCTTAAAAACAAACAAAAATCCCAACATCCTTACTGGATCCTACTACTGCTCCCTAGGACTCCATGAAGACATTGCCTGGGGAGAGGGAGCCTCTAGAGCAGCAAGCAGTCTTGTACCGTCCCAGGACCTCTGTATTCTCCTACTGGGAGATCGCAATCTGTCAATCAACAAGCCTTTATTGAATACCTACTATGTATCAGTTCTATGGATACAAAGACAAAAGTTAGACAGTCTCTGCTCTCAAGGAACTTCCATTCAATTGGGGATACAGTGGTATATAAATAAGGATGTACAATTTAGATGCAAAGCAAATGCAAGGAACGTTTCCCTCCACAGAGTAGGGAAGGGAGGACACTAGCATCAGGGGAAATCAAGAAGGCTGAGAAGGTATCTTAAAAGGCACATTTTCTTGATTTCCTCAGGTGCACTTTGTAGAACTTTTCCCAGGTGCCAAAACTATTGGTAAGGGCTGAAGTTTGGTAACAATTGAGCTAGTGTTCCATAAGACCCAATAGAGATGGAGGGCAAAGGAGGAAAGGGTCTGGGGAGGGGTAAGAATGAGCTAACTAAGGACTAGAGGATGAGAAGAGAGAGTAGGAAAAGGAGACTTTTGCTCTAGAAAACATCAACTCTGAATCTCTGTTTTCAGGGGAGAGCAAGTGCAAATTTGCTATCCATAGGTACCAGTTAAGCCTATCTTTCAGGGTCCTGTAATGATGACCAGAGTGTTGATTTCTCCTCTGAACACCAGGGCTCTAGGATTGGTGCCACAGGAAGTACAGTACAGACTGAAGACCTAGAGGGGCTGGACTGAATTCACACATGGCACCAGCTCAAAAGTTATATACCAAGATAGCAGGGAGATGAGGCACATGGAGAAACTGGATTGGTTTTAAGCCTCTGGTTCTCTGGGTATTCATTTAGGTGTCTGAGTCCTTGGTGGGTATGGCACCAAGCCTTTGTCAATGATGCAAGTTTTTCTGGCCCCAGGGGTAGAGCCTGTGGACAAAAATAAAGATTAACTCAGTATTTGCTTTCAAAGAATTTATAATCTAGGGGCAGCTAGGTGACACAGTGGATAAAAGCTCTGGCCTTTGAGTCAGGAGGACCTGAGTTCAAATCTGTCCTCAGACATATGACACTTACTAGCTGTGTGACCCTGAGCAAGTAACTTAACCTTGATTGCCTCACCAAAAAAAAAAAAAATTATTTCACTAAAGAATTTATAATCTGGTAGAGAAGAGGTAGTCAGCTAGATGGCACAGTGGATAGAATGTCAGCCTGGAGTCGGGAAGACTCATCTTCCTGAGTTTAAATCCGGCCTCAGACATTTGCTAGCTGAGTGACCCTGGGTGAGTCACTTAACCCTGTTTGCCTCAGTTTCCTTATCTGTAAAATGAGCTAGAGAAGGAAATGGCAAACCATTCTAGTATATTTGCCAAGAAAATTCCAAATGAGGTCACAAAAAGTCAGACATGACTGAAAAAGACTGAACAAGAGAGGAAAAAAGATGTTCATAGACAACCATAATATAAATTAGACACAAGGAAGTGAAAAGGAAAGATCAAACAGAAAAGCATAAAATATTTTATATAGGTATAGGCACATATATAGTATATATATGTATACACATACGTCTATGAATATGTATATATGCATAGGGATATCTACATACACATTTACTTTATAGGTAGCTTATGCTAATTTATATTATGTTGACCTATTGTCCCAAAGCACATTGGTATGGGACTCTCCTCATTGGTGGAAATGAATGCCCTGCCTTATGTGAGGGAATAGGTGGAGTTGGTGAAATCAGGAGAGCTCCAGCTTTCTTCAGTTTTATTCAAGTCTTCTTTGAGCTCCTTTGGATACGTCTATCTTTCAGCCTTGAGAAAGAAGATGAAAGAAGCCAACCTCACTTCAGTTTGCTGAAGAAAAATATTCTGGGAAGACACGAGAGGAGCTGGAAGTGTCCATCATGCCCCTGTCTCCAGCTTGCTACATTAGAGACTTCAGGGAGTTTCTCCTTTGGGTGAGATCTGGGACTCTTCAGTTGAGCGGAGTCACCTCAATGTCAATGGGAGAGCTCCATTATTCTGTATTTCTTTGTATATCTTCTCCTATGTATACTTTCTCTGATTTCTGTTTTGCTATGATTTGGATAAATGTGTTTCTTTGCTGTTGCTCCCTATGTCCATTTTGGAACTGATATTTGGTGGAAAAAGAATCAAGCCATGAATATAAAGCTTGGTGTCATCCTTCTCCCTCAATAATAATAACACAGTGATTAGAAGTTAGATTGAACCTGATCATATCCCTAGATTAGCAATATTTAAGGGAGCAGACGGACATAATTCTAGCCTGGTACCCTTTCTGAGTAGAGCAGAGTGGCCTCTGGCCCCAACCTCCTGCTTCCCCCCGACAGGAATGAAAATCTCCCTTGGAGAAAGGTTGGGAGAGAAGAGGCTGGAGATATGTATTATGCCTCCCTTTGAACCACAACACAGTGATACCTCCCCATACACACCCCATGCTACTTGCACAGAGACAACATATGTACATACACAACAAGTATGTTATGTGTGTAGGTGCATACATGCAGCATGCATGGAGTTTACCACGCATATATTTCCCCAGGTTTTCTGGATGGGGGTTATGAGCCAAGAGAGTAAGAAGGTTTCCCACAGTATGCCTAGGCCATTCATATTATGAGAGTCTCTGATACAAGATCACATAGATAAGGCCATAACTAGGAATTCTAGGAGCTGAGGTAAACCGAGTTGAGTGGGACAGGTTGGGGGGGGGGGTAAGGTAGCAAAGGGGCGATGGAAGGAGGCAGAGACCCTGAGGCATCCCACGTGGTCCCAAGGTCCTGTAGGTCAACCCAGGAAGTCTGCTCTGATTTGTTTCAGTTGGGGAAGAAGGGAGTGATGTGATGAAGCCCGAGGGGATGAGTGGACTGAGGTCAGTGAGAGTGGAAGATGGTTTTGTCAAGCAACACATAGGTAAGGAAGGACTTCCACAGAGATGGAAGTATGTTCCCTTCATCCCTCAACACATCTGCTCTGTGTTACTTTATATTAGTCATGGCTGGCCTATAGACACAGATGGAAATATGTCTATCTGAAAGTAGGAGAGGGAAGGGTAAGATTGGCACACACAATTTGACTATATTCCTGAGTCAAGGAAAATGAACTTTATTGTTTGTTTTGTTTTTACTTTTAAGGATGGAGAGATTGAAGATGGGACATTTTGAGATATGTTGAGTTTTAGGTGCTGATGGGACATCTAGGTAGAAATAAAATAATAGCGAGCATGTTAGCATGTGTGTATGTGTGTTGTTTTCAGGTTTACAAAGCGCTTTACACATATTATCTCATTTATATATATTGTTGAGCAGCTAGGTTGTTGGACATAGAGTCAGGAAATCCTGAGATCAAATCTGAACTCAAATACTTACTAGGAGTATGACCCTGATTAAATCACATAACTTCTGTCTGCCTCAGTTTCCTCATTTCTAAAATGAGGATAATAGCTTCTACCTCCGAGTGTTACTGTGATGATGAAATGAAGTTTTTGTAGAGTATTTTGCTAACTTTAAAGCTCTATATAAATGCTAGCTGCTATTACTACTGTTATCACAATTATCTATTTATTTGACCTTCACAATAAGCCTGTGGAGGTAGGTAATACAAATATTATCCCCATTATATAGATGAGGAAACAGGTTCAGAGAAGTTATTTACTAATGTTTACATAACTCGTAAGTTTCAGAATGTGTACCCATTTCTCTCCTGACTCTAACTCCAAAATTCTTTCTCTGACTGTACACTACCTCTCCTATCCAGAAAGCATTTGGACCTATAGAACAGGAGTTCACAAAGAAGGTTGGAGCTAGAGAGATCTATCTGATGGTTATTAAAACTGAGCTGAAACAGTGGAAGTACATGGAATCACAGAGGGACAAAGTGTATGAGAGAAGAGCCCCAAGGACAGAACTATTCTCATTTCCTCTCAATTTCCAGGAAGAAAAGATTGTTAGAAATTAGACTTTTGTAGGTCACGGGAGATACACATTCTCTCCAACTGTGCGCAGGAGAGGTGACTCTTTGAAAGGCCTCTGTATGCCCTGCTCACACAGCCCCACTTAGAGTACTGACCTTAGGCAGGCTCAACCGAGCTCACGCTTACAATCAATCAGTTATAGAATTTGGCTCCCCGTGTCTTCCACAATTCACCGGGGTAGGAAGTTCTATAAGATGATTTTCAGGGCACCAAATGGGCTCTTTTTGTCTGCTTAGCTGCTGGGGAGCATGACTATAGCCTCACTGAATGAGTCCAGAGGCAGCCCAGCTTGAATGTTGAGAAATACTGGATTTATGCCATCCCAAGTTCAAAGACAGAGTCATATTCAATAAAATAAATCTCATCCTGTTAAAATAAGGTTGTTGAAGACATACCCAGGGAAATCTTAAATATTAAAATATCAGGAAAATAATATTCTTTAGAGTTGGGAAGGGATACCACTCTGGGCCACAGAGGGTTGGGTTTTTTGTTGTTGTCATTTTGTTTATGTTTAAAATAACTGAAAAGACTTTTGAAAATTAGTTTCTATAGGTATACTACATGTACTTAACTGTTGCTGTACCCTATAAAAGACACATATAGAATTATAAAACTGGGAGGAACCTCAAAGAGCCATTCATTTTGTCTCACACAAATTGGTACTGTCAATTCCCAGCCCTGAAATAAGGAACAATTAATAGGGACTAAGGGAGGTAACATTCCTAGGAAAAGGAACTGTGGCCCAAGTTGTTATCTGAGAGGGAAGACAAAATGCCATGCATGTCTCAGCCAGAGTTTACAAGGTGACCAAATCTGTGGGTTATGCCAGGGGGTAGGAAGGAGGACATTGAATAAGTCCGAAGATGGAAAGGGCAGCATAGAATAAGTCAGAGAAAACACAATGTGAAGGAAGCAGTGAATTGATGATTCACTGATTGATGAAATGATGGTTTCTATTCCCTGTCCATTCCCACCCCACCCCACCCCCCATCAAACTTGAAGCGTCTTATCTACAAACAGACATTCTGGACAAACACAAGAGAGATTGCCACTGCAATGGTGCAAACTGGAATTAGAATTCAGTGTGGGGGCAGCTAGGTGGCACAGTGGATAGAGCACCGGCCCTGAAGTCAGGAGGACCTGAGTTCAAATC
Organism: Vombatus ursinus; assembly: GCF_900497805.2. Taxonomy (NCBI): domain Eukaryota; kingdom Metazoa; phylum Chordata; class Mammalia; order Diprotodontia; family Vombatidae; genus Vombatus; species Vombatus ursinus. The sequence continues at coordinate 5,795,453 of NW_020954953.1, forward strand.
TGGCCTCAGACCAAACACTTGACATGTACTAGCTGTGTGACCTTGAGCAAGTCACTTAACCCTGATTGCCTCACAAAAAAAAAAAAAGAATTCAGTGTGAACACATGACTGGATGAATGTAGTAAGCAAGCTGGTGCTGCAGAAAGTGTTCAGTCTGGAGTGAGAGGATCTGGGTTCAAATTCTATCTGTGCCACTTATTATAGTGTTGACATTTGGCAAGTAACTTAAACTTATCTTTAAAGTGAGTGGATCGAACTCAATGACCTTGAAGTTCCCTTCCAGCTCTACATTTATGATCCCATGATCTTATGATCATGGCAGCAAGGTAATGCTTATTGCTAAGCCTAGAATCAAAAAGACCTGAGTTCAAATCCAACTTCAGGCACTTACAAACTATGAGATCTGGAGCAAATCACTTCACCTCTGTCACTCCAATTTCCTCAATTGTAAAATGGGGTTAATAATAACATCTACCTCCCAGGGTTGTTGTGAGATCAAATGAGATGATATTTGTATTACTTGGCACAATATCTATACGTAGTAGGTACGTGATAAATTCTTGTTTCTTTCCTTTCTATGATCATGGCTATAGAAATCAAGACTTTCCAAAAATTGGTCAACAGGAGTAGGGACATTCCAAAATAAACCTTGGATTAGGGTTGAGGAGGACTTAACCTTTCTGCCAGGGTCCCTTGCTCTTAGCTAAATCTAGGGTTGGTGATTTCGGATCACAGGGGGTTGTCCAAAGTCCCCTTAAACTCATGAAGAAATTCCTCTGCCTTTTCCAACATGGGATTGGACTGTTTCTCAGGAGGCAGCCTGTCTCACTGGATAGGTTATAACAAAATCTATTGGAGGGTGAAGACAAAAGACCTGGGTTCAAATCCCAAGTCACCAGGGGCAAGGGACTAAAGCTCTATGTATTTCAAGGTTTTCTTTATTTGTTACAAAAAAAAAAGGAGGGTGGTTACTTTGCACAGAACCTCCCTCACTTAAATCCAATTCACTTGCATGTCATGGCATCACCTCCCTGATGTCATGGTCCTCTTCCAGAATGAAGGACAAACAACAACAACAATAACAACAATATTTGTAAAACAAAGAGGTTGAACTAGATGAATTTTGAGCTTCCTTTCAACTCTAGAACTTTGAATTTTGATTATTTGGGGGCAATTAACAAAGACTGAGGAAGAGAAATTTTGTGTAGAATTCATAGAGAAGTTCATAGGACTGCACAGAAGCCAGGCAGTCAAGAGAAACACACAAGAAAAGGAGCAGTGGGTGAAATGATGGTTTATCTTACACACCTTTTTCACCAGACTTTTAGGATGATTTTTTATTGTATAGGTGTGCTAACCACATACTTCCTCTTGTAGGCAGCTAGGTGCTACACTGGATAGAGCACTTGGCCTGGAGTCAGGAAGACCTGAGTTCAAATTTGGCCTCACTTATTTCCTAGTTGTGTCACCCTGGACAAGTCACTTAACCTCTGCCTCAGTTTCCTCAACTGCAAAATAGGGATAATAATAGCACCAACCCCCCAGGGTTGTTGTGAGCATCAATTAAATATTTGTAAAATGCTTACACTTAAAACACTATATAAATTCTAGCTATTATTATTAATAATTAATAATAATGCTATATCATTTCCACCGAGGTAAGAATTAGCAAAGCCAGAATCCAAACCCAGATTCTCTGATTTCAAATCCATTTGCTCAGTTCACTAGAGCTTTCCATCTAGTAGAATGAGATGGAGAGTGGTGAGGAAGGAAGCTTGCAGCTGAAAAAAAGGAGGTAGTTGGAAGATGAGAAGACATCAAGATTGAATCTGAAGAACTGGGGGGCAGGGTAAAGCAATCATGTTGACTTTGGGGGTTTCCAGTGACCCTGAATGACTAATTTAGTTGAAATCCTTTGGCTATGATAATAGCTAACATTTATCTAGTACTTACTTTGTGCTAGGCACCGTGACAAGTGCTTTACAATTATTATCTTATTTGGTCCTTCCAACAACCTTGGAAAGCAGTATTATTATCCCCATTTTACAGATGAGGAAACTGAGGCAAACAAAGGTTAAGTGACATGCCCAAGGTTATACAGGTAGACTGGATTTGAACTCACATCTTTCCAACTCCAGGCTCAGTGTTCTATTCACGGTGCCAAGTAGAATCCCACAGTTTTTGCCAGGAATAGCTTGAATACTAACAGGTTGTTGAAATAGAAGTTACCCTAGAAACTCAAAGAAGAGTACCCTAGCAACTGTACCAAGCTGTATTTATTCTGTTCTGTCCCTAAGATATTCTTGGAGCAGACTGTTATGATTTGTTGCTTAGCTGGTTGTTCCTTCTGAATGGAAAAGACTGTGCCTAGAAACCAAAGACCTTGATGATATAAGCACTTAGAGGAACTTCTGTGGGAACAAAAGGACAGCCCAGCAACTAGTATGTTTCTGTCATAAAGTACAGGGTACATTGGACATTCAAGTAAGTTAGGTTCAGTTGGTTTGCTTCACCATTTCCTCCTATCATAACTAGGCTATCTTGATTCACAATCATATAACCTTAGAGTTAGAAGGGATCTCAGAGGTCATCCAACACATACCTATAACCTCTAAAACAGTGCTAACAAGTCAAGGCAATAATCATTTACTAACCAATTCCTAGTGCCAGGAACTATGCTTAAGGGCTGGGGATACCGACAAAAGCAAAAACAGTCCCTGCCCCCAGTGAGCTCACATTCTAATGGGGAAGAAACCCCCATTGTTACAAAAAAAAAAGGAGGGTGGTTACTTTGCACAGAACCTCCCTCACTTAAATCCAATTCACTTGCATGTCATGGCATCACCTCCCTGATGTCATGGTCCTCTTCCAGAATGAGAGACAAACAACAACAACAGTAACAACAATATTTGTAAAACAAAGAGGTTGAACTAGATGAATTTTGAGCTTCCTTTCAACTCTAGAACTTTGAATTTTGAATATTATGTACATACAAGACATATACAGGATAAATTGGAGGCAACCTCAGAGTCAATAACCTCAAGAAGAATTTATTAATTGTCTCTTACGGGCCAGGCATTGTGCTAAGTGCTGGGGATACGAAGAAAGGCAAAACACAAACGAAAAATAGTCCCAGCTCACATTCTAAAGGGGGAAGACAACATGCAAAGAAGCTATGTACAAACAAGCTATATACAGGATAAATTGGAAACAATAGTGAGAAGGCTCTGTCGTTAAGTGGGATCAGAAAAGATTTCTTGTAGAAAGGGGAACTTTAGCTGAAAACTGAAGGAATCTTGGGGGTACAGATGAAGAGGGAGAGAATTTCAGCTATGGGGACAGCCAGTGAAAATGCACAGTCAGGAGAAGGAGTATCTTGTGTTAAGAACAACAACAACTGTGAAATTGTATCATAGAGGATGTGGTGGGGCGTAAGATATAAGACTGGAAAGGCAGGAAGGGACCAGGTTATGAAGGGGTCTTTAAAAGCCAAAAGGAAGATTTTACATTTGATCCTGGAGATAATAGGGAGCCACTGGAGTTTATTGAATAGAGAGGAGTAGGGGGACATGGTCAGATATGCCTTAGTTTGACAACTAAGTGCAGGATGGACTAGAGAGGGAAGAGATGTGAGGCAGGGAAAACAACCCAAAATGTTATTGCAATAGTCCAAGTGTGGGATAATAAGGGCCAAGGTCAGATTGGTGGCAGTGTCAGGGGAAAGAAATGAGTGTATATAAGAGATGTTGAGAAGGTAAAATCAATAGTACTTGGCAACAGGTTGAATAGGGGGTGGAGAGAATAAGAAGATAGAAATGATACCTAGTTTGTGAGCATGGGTGACCAGGAAGATGGCAGTACCTTCAACAATAATAGGGAAGTTAGGAAGATGGCAGGGTCTTGGGGGGAAAGATAATGAGCTCTGTTTTGGACACGTTGAATTTAAGGTACTGGACATCCAGTTGAAGATGTCTATTTGGCAGTTGGAGATGCAAGACTAGAGATCAAAAGTGAGACTAGAGCTGGATAAGTAAATCTGAGAATCATCTTCATACAAATGATAATTAACTTTACTGTAGCAGATGAGATCATCAATCAAAATAGTATAGAGGGAGAAAAGAATGGGATCCAGGATAGAGCCTTGAGAGACACCCATATTTAGCAGACAAAACCTGGATCAAGATGCAGCAAAGAACACCAAGAAGAAACAGCCACATAGGTAAGAGAAGAACCAGGAGAGAAGTGTGCCATGAACGCTTCTACAAGAAGAGAATAAGAATGAGTAACCAGGAGAAGGTGGTTGATAGTATTGAAGGCAGCAGATAGATCAAGAAGGATGAGGACTGAAAAAAATATCATCAGATTTGGAAATTAAGAGATTATTCGTAATTTGGGACAGAAAAATTTTAGATGAGTAATAAGGTCAGAACCCAGATTTTAAAGGATAAAGAAGAGGACTGTGGGGGGCAACATTCTATCTCCTACCCCGATGCCCTTGCTGTCCTTATGTGTAGAATGCTGTTCCTTCTCATGCTTCACCCTTAGAAGTCCTACCTTCCTTCAAAGCACAGTTCAAGAGTCAGACATAGAGAGGTACTTAATAAATGCTTATTTAATTGAATGGTCGAAACTTCTGTTATGACTCATTTTCCTGAGTTTAAATCTGGCCTCAGACATTTACTAGCTGTGTGACCCTGGGCAGGTCACTTAACCCTGTTTGCCTCAGTTTTTCACCTGTAAAGTGAGCTTAAGAAGAAAATGACAAACTACTCCAGTACTTTGCCAAGAAAACCCCAAAATGGGGTCATGGAGAGTCGGACACAACTAAAATGACTGAACAACAACAATAAGGTCATTGAGAATCTAGGATCATTTACATTTCACTATGAGGAATATCAGAATAAGATTTTTGTGGAGGAATTGATGCTTCTTCCTATAGTATTGATGTCATTGCAAATTAGTGGTCCTTTATATAGGATGTACCTATATTATATTCTAGTAGTTCAGAGGAGGGAGAAAAGGCTTCAGGAAGGAGAGGGAGCCTTGAAGAATGATTACGATTTCTACATGGTACCATAAGATCAAAAGAAAACCCCAAGTCTCCTGATTTCCCCTCTGCCTTCAAAACTGTCTCCAGGTCTATTTGCTCCAAATACTGCTCTACTGCCACACCAGCCTTCTCCATTCCCCTCCCCAGAACAGAATCTCCTTTGAACAATCATCCTCAGAAGCAGATGTCCCGAGAAGCTAAAGTACATTTTAGTTGCAAGAAGCACCTTTGATAAGTATGGTTTTGTATCTCCACCACAAGAACAACTATCTTCCCTTGAAAAGTTATTTAACGGAAACATGAGAAGACCAGTTTATATGGGATTGTAAAATGCCTTTCCAAGGCCCAATATGTTCACCATGAAGGTGGTCCTCTTGATCACAATTGTTCCCATCAGACTGTTGCATAAAGAAAAATAAAAGGCGCTGATTCCCATAAATCAACTTTTGGTTGCTTCTGTCAAAATGCCAAACTTTCCTAAATTTTTTTGTCTTTTTCAATGGAAACATGACATAGAAGGGAATTGTAGCATTTTCTTGGATGATATCAGTTAATTTGCTCTCACCTAGATCATCAATCCTGAGCCTTGCACAAGAATGAGAGGCCCTATTTTCTGGGCATCCTCCTAACATTTATTCCTTAGCATTCCATATTTGATTCTACTTTCTCTGTATCAATTTATGGTTGAGGCAGTTTTTGTTAGTTTGTTTGTTGTTGTTTTTAGGAAGCAAAGAATTATTAGCTAAAAGAAGTTTGTTTACAGGTTTTTAGAGATCCTTTTTACCTTGCTAGAGAGTCAAAAGGCTATTAAAAAGCATATCTTGCTTAAAGTTGCACCTAGAGATATTGTTTTACAATAAGGTCATAAATATGTTATAACTAAACCCCATTATAAAGAGGTAAAAATCTCTCTCTTCAGTGTCTTCCAGTGGATCATCCATTTATAATATATAACATTGTTTCATTGCTAACTTGGAGAGAACTAACTTTTATTAGTTCATTGCTAATTTTGAGGGGATGTTGAGCCAATACCCGATTGGAAATAGTGGAGCAGAAAGGGAATGGGCAGCTTTCGGAGATTTGGTAGATAGCAACGCATTTATTCATGTGGGCCAGAACACATGCAAACATCAAGATTGGTTTGATGAAAATGATGGAGAAATTCAGAAACTGTTAAATGAAAAATGAGAACTCCATGGGGTTTACCAGTAGGGTAGTTCATCTATCTCTAAGAAGTCAGTGTTTAATTCCATCAAAAGCAAAGTGCAAACAAAGCCTAGAGAGATGCAGAATTCTTGTCTCAGTAAAAAGGCAGATGAAATTCAGTTTTATGCTTACAGTAACAATCCAAAGTGCTTTTATGATGCCCTGAAGGCTATTTATGGGCTAAAGACCTATGGTGCATCTCAGCTACTCAGTAATGATGCAGCCACATTGATTAGTGATAAGGACATGGTCCTGGACAGATGGATTGAACACTTCCATAGTGTTCTCAACAGACTGTGACAGCAAATGATGAGAAACATTATGGGAAGATTAAATGTGGTGTTCTCTTATTTAGACAACACAAGTCTGATGGGAAAAAGTGTGCCTCTCTAGTAACCCCAATTACAAAATTCCTTTTGAGGAAGTCCCAAATCTTTGGGGAAATACTATAAGTCTGGAGGATTGTATAGGCTTCTAGAGGATCTTGGAAGTCCTTATAAAATAATGGATTGGCTCCCTAGCAAACCTAAGTTTGGAAATTACAAATCTTAGGGTGGCACTATCAATTTGGACTAATGTTGACCCATATGGGGGGTGGGGAAAACTCAGCAAAGAGGGAAGAAAAATGGTATTGATTATTTTGATTGATGGGTTACTATGAGTTCTTTATTCTTTTCTGTCTGTTTGACAGTAACTGATCTTCCAAGCAAGCCTCAGTACATTTTACATGTTGCTGAGTGTGCAGAGGGAGACACAACTATTGAATGGTAGAGAGAATGCTGAGTGCAGGGCTGTCTTGGCCATGAGGGACTTACTTGGAATAGCTTCAGACACTCTTTGGGAGAGATACATATAGAGAGAGAAGGTACTGAGATGTGATTTCCAGCTTGCCTTTCTACAGACTTCCAGGAATGGACTTCTTGGGTAATATTGTTCCTTCTATCCTGGCTTGAGCTGGGATCTTATCTCACTCCCAAATGAAAAGCTCCTTGACTCTTGTGTGTTCTTTGCAATAATCTAATCTGTATAAATTCTTCAATTTCTATTTGCTGTTTTGCTTATTTGATATGGTCTTTTGTGTTACTAGTATTTGGTGGAAAGAGACTAAACTAATTTAACATAAACTAAAGATTACCCTCCCCATTAATAGTGACCCTGTGGGCAGCTTTCGTTCTGAAGACTCAAATTCCTAGACCAGAGATATCTGAGAGAGGCAGATAGATATAATTCTAACCAAATATCCCTCTTAGATACTGGAGAAAAGAACTCTTAGCCTTGAAGGCAGTCCTGAAGTCTGTCTGCCTCTCTCCTCTAACTAGTGGACCTTTCAATGGGGATAGGATCTGGACACCTAAAAGGAAAAGACCATGTCTTTGGGATCTGGATCCCAAAAAGGAAAAACCTTGGACTTTCCCAAATCTCTGTTGTTTGCTTGAGGCTGTAATCCACTTAACTGGCCTTTCTCCACTGTGTCTATGCCCAATCTCCCAAATCTCTTTTGTTACCCCCTGGCCACTTCCCACCCTTAATCCTAACTAGACTCCATTCTCCCTAGGCCACTCTTAATCCAGGTCCCTGACCAGGTCCCTGGGGTTCTGTTCACCCTAGTTTACTGGCCACTCCCATTCAGATCCTGCTTAGACCCCTCCTCCAGACACCCCAAACTACTTGGCCACTCCTAGATCCCTCCCATGGTCTTACTGTATATAAGACCCAACTTGTCTCTGTTAAGGTGCTCAGATTCTTAAAATCTGGCCCACTTGCATTAGCGATGCAAATACTTAGATTCCTTAAGTCTTTTTTTTGTGTGTGTGAGGCAATGGGGTTAAGTGACTTGTCTGGAGTCACACAGTTATTAAGTATCATGTGTCTGAAGCACATGTGTCTGAACTCAGGTCCTCTTGACTCCAGGGCCAGTACTCTATCTACTGCGCCATCTAGCTGCCCCTAAGAGTCTTACCAATATGGTAGATGTTTTAATAAACCTTGTCTTTGACTGAAAGAAAGCTTGGGTTGAATTCATTTGGGCAGGACCCATTTGGGGTCCCTTAAACCTCAACACTTTGGTTTTCCTTGTCTCTGTGGAGGAAGGCTAGCCTTTATCCTATGTATCCATTTTGTGCCTCGCTTTTAGATAGCCCACATGGACATACATACATACTTTGCATTTTCTGTAGGGCGATTGTCCTGTATCCAAAGTGCATATTAACTGAGTATTTACATGAAGGCTGAGGGTTATTTTGTCAATATCTCTAGAAACCTAGATGTGAACTAAATTTTAAGATTCCCAGAGAGAACTCTGGGTGAGGAATGAGTGAATGAGTGACTTTTGAAAAGTGCTAGATTTAACCCTTCTCATGTAAAGCAAGAGCCTGAAGTTTATCATATTATCTCTCCTTCCCCTACAATTTCCTTCTCTCCTATCGCAAAGACTCAGAGACTTCTCATCTGGTAATCAGGGTGAGGGCTAGAGAGAATGGCTCCATACACACACGTGAACATGTATGAGTATGTATATGTACATATGTATGTATGTGTATGTTATATCCTATTAGAATGCAAACTCCTCATTATAGGGATTGCTTATTCTTTGAATATGTGTCCCTCATGCCTAGTACTATGCCTGACACATCATAGGCATGGAATAAATGTCTGTTGATTGATTATTGTTCCTTTCTGTGTTTATGGTAGGCTCATCATGTGGGTCCTCACATAGTTATAACTTCTCTCTACAGCTCCATATGGCCCCTGGGAGAGAAATAGCCAATAGCACCTCCTTTTCTGTGATTCTGTCTATCTGTCTCAGTCTCTGTCTGTCTCTTTGTTTCTCTTCCTCCCTCTCTCTGTTTTTCTCTTCTCTCTTTTTGAGTTGGGGAGAAGGAAAGAGGGTAGAGTAGGGCAAGGGAGACAGACAGCAATTTGGGTTCATCCAGCAGCTATTTTCTGATTATCTTAAATAATATAGGTTCCTACATGGGCTAGTCTTTATTCTCCACTATTCAAAGGGTAGAGTAGATTTTTATCTTTAGATCAGCCTGTTATAATATTTCTTACTCCACTATAGTGGGACTGGATTGTAATATATTATCAGTATTACTACAAAACACTGTGGGATGGGGTAACTATGCAGAGTATTACCATCTCTAGATAAATTGCCATTCTGATTAACTGATTGGCCTCCTTTAAATCTGGATAGCAGAAAACTTTCCACCAACACCTGTTCAGCCCAAGTTGGATGAAAACCTGATTTCCTAAAATAGCATTGCTAGGTGCCAATGAACTGATGAAATAAAGGAGACTGTACTATTCTCCTTGGCCCTGGCCCAAAACCTAAAATCTATCATGGGACAGATTGAGTAGGTTCCACAATGCTGATGGAAACCCTCCCCATTTAGGGAACATATGGGCAGCAGCCAGGAACATCTGCCCTGGGGAGGGACCAAATCATTGAGCCAACTAGAAGATGGGTCATGGAACTAAAAAAAGAAAAAAAGGATGGGGCAGCTAGGTGGTGCAGTGGACAGAGCTCTGGTCTTGGAGTCAAGAGGACCTGAGTTCAAATCCAGCCTCAGACATATGACACTTGCTAGCTGTGTGACCCTGGTCAAGTCACTTAACCCCAATTGCCTAAAAAAAAAAAAAAAGAGCTCTGGGCTCTAAGCTAAACAAAAGATGGAAGAGCCCACTTCCCTTATGAGGGGGAGATGGCACTTCAGCTAATAACTAGTTGAGATCCAGGAGGATTAGCATCCCTGTTGTGAGGGCTGCTGAGCCCCTTTATAGGGCTGTTCATCCACCTTTGGTGTCCACCTATCACCCAACTCTCACCTGTGGCTCCAAGAAGCCATAGCATATGCAGCAGCCACATCCCAGCACATATAGCAAACTATTCACACATCCAGTCGAAGAAGTATTCAATGGTTTTTATCTCTAAAAGTTTGCCAGCTCCTAAAATCACTAATACCAGGGATTAGACTTTCTTGGAACATAGCATAGCTAGTCAGGTAATTAGCACTCTCAGGCATTTATCCTGTCTTTGAACTGACTTCTTTCTGTTAGCAGGACCGATATCTTTGTTCCAAGCCTCTACCTAAAAACTCTTACTCCTCCAAACTAATTTCGTGAACTATGACAAAGAAACCCTACAAGAACTATGAGGGACTGAGGCATTGTAGTTTTTTCTTAACTCCCAAAGATCCTTTAGGTTTCCCATACAAATGAAGGAAAAAGAGAAAGGCAAAAATAATATATATTTTTAAAAGCCATGGAATGCCAGTGTTGGGCAAAGTCCACTATTTAAATCCTTTATTCCAAATTCCTGCCCTTATTATGCCTATGTGGCAAGTAATAAACCTCTGGGGCTTTGAAAAGAGGGACTGAAATAGTGTGGTGGAAGTACAATGCAAAAGAAGGGAGTACATTGGAGAGATTAGAATGGAATTAGAATGAGTAGGATTTAGTTATTGTTCTGATAGGAAGATGGAGGATGTTAAAGAGGAGGAGGAGGAGAGAGGAAGAGAGACAGAGAGAACATGATTGATGGAGAAAGCTGTAAGGGGTTACCCTTCGCAAGAGAAATACAATTATTCTCAGAGACTGGAACAAAGAGGAGTGGATAAGTCAAGATGTAGAGACATTTCAAGTTGATAATTTTAGAATATCTGAAGATTTGCAAAACACTTTACAAATATCTCATTTAGTCTTATCAGATTGATAGGTAGATGCTACTGCTATTATTGCTCCAATTTTAAAGAGGAAAGAAGCGAGGTTCAGTGAAATTCAGTGACTTACTCATTATCACACATGTATTTGATCTGAACTCATGTATCTGATGATTTCATATCCAGAAGTCTTTCCATTATACAGGTTGATTCCAGTGAGAGAGATGGAAGAACTCTTGCTAGATGCCCCTGGTTTTCTTATTATAGAAGGAGGTAGGGTCATCATCCTCTGATACAGAGAGGAAAGGGGGAGGTACCATTAGGGGCTTAAGGAAAAGCAGCTATAAGATGTGTCACTGAGAACCAATAAGATAAAAAAGGAGGGTGCAGGTGAGATTAGAAAACATGAATTTGAAGTGAATAAATTATCCTGGCTTTGTGACTTCTTCCAACTGCATTCAGCATTTCAGGAATAAAAAGTAGAAAGGGTTAAGAAGCAGGGAGGGTGACCTAGAAATGAGGATTGTTTGGGAATAAATGATACAAGGACAAAGGAGCATGGAATTGGAGGATGGATTGTGCCTAAGTGAACTGATAAAATATGAAGTCAAGCCTGTGAATGGAGGAAATGGAGGCTAGAATTCAGGAGATATAATGGGAAAACAGGTAGGGATGGAAGGACTGGAGGATGAGGAGAAAATGAAGACAAATAGTAATGTAAAGACTACTAGTTTTGTACTGGTTTTCAAGTGAGAGGACTTAAGTTTGATCATTTATCAATTGGAGAATGGCTCTTATTTTTATAAATTTGACTCAGTTCTCTATATATTTGAGAAATGAGGCCTTTATCAGAAAAATGTGGTTAAAATGTTTTTTTTTAACATTTACTATTGCTAACTGTATTTCCCTCCAACCTATTCCCTCCCTCCATTTATTCTCTTTTCTCTCTCCTTTCACTCTGTCTTTCCTCAAAAGTGTTTTGCTTCTGACTACCCCCTCTCCTAATCTTCCCTCCCTTCTATCATACCTCCCCACTTCTCTTATCCATTTCCCCTCCTACTTTCCTGTAGGGTAAGGTAGATTTTTCTACCCAATTTTGTGTTGATGTTATTCCCTCTTTGAGCCAATTCTGATGAGAGTCAAGTTTACTCATTCCCCCTTCCCTCCCCTCCATTGTAAAAACTTTTTATCACCTCTTTTATGAGATGATTTATCCCATTCTACCTCTCCCTTTCTCTTTCTTCCAGTACATTCCTCTCTCTCACCCCTTAATTTTATTTTTTATATATTGTCCCCTCGTATTCAACTCACCTGTGATATATATTCCTTCTAACTACCCTAATAATGAGAAAGGTCTTTTGAGTTACAAATATCACCTTCCCAAGTAGGAATGTAAACAGTTTAACCTTATTAAGTCCCTTTTGATTTCCCTTTCCTGTTTACTCTTTTATGCTTCTCTTAAGTCTTGTATTTGAAAGTCAAATTTTCTATTCTTTTCATCAAGAATGCTTGAAAGGAGAAGACTTAAGTTTAAATCCTCAGTCTGCTAGTAACTACCTGTATGATTGCACAAAGCTGCCTAACCCTTTGAACCATAGTTACTTCATCTTTAAAATGAGTGCATTGGACTATATGATTTTGAAGTTTCCCTTGAGCTCTAAATCTGATATGATATTATAGTCAAATTTAAATGAAGTGAGGCAATGGAAAAGATGGAAGGATTGAAGACTGAACAGAGAGGGGAATTTCAGAATTTAAGATCATGGAGGTGGAACAGTTCAGGGTGATGATAAACGAGATCTGAGTTCCACATCACTGTAGGTGGCTGAGGTGGATTAGAGATGGAAGTTATGGGAGATGAGGATGTTAATGAATTGAGAAGCTAGGGTGTTGAAAGAAGTACCAACGTGAATGCTGAAGTAGCAAGGTATGAGGATGGGGATTTGAGAGAAGGCCATGATCCAAGCTCTGAACTCCCTAATTCAATTCAATTAACATTTATGAAGTGTCTGCTTGTGCTAGGCACTGTGCTAAGCACCTAAGCAGGGGCATACAAAAAGAGGCAAAAGACAGTTCCTGCCCTCTAGAAGCTTACAATCTAAGGGGGAGATAACATGCGAACAAATATTTATATGTGAAATTAAGAGAGGGAAAATACTATAGTTAAGAGGGATTAGAGAAGGCTTCCTATGGAAGGTGGGCTTTTAGTTGGGATTTAAAGAGGACTGGAAAGGTAAGAAGGGGCTAGATTATGAAGGGCTTTGAATGTCAACCAGAGCATTTTGTGTTTGCTCCTGGAGATAGTAGAAAGCCACTCAGAAAGTTTACTGAGCAGGAGGGTGACATGATCAGACCTGGGTTTAGGAAAATTACATTAGGGGCTGAATGGATTGGACTGAGGAGACTTGAGGCAGGCAGACCCACCCCAAAACCTTAAGAATAGTTGGAGAAACACTTGGAGGTTGGAAGATGACAGCCAAAGGATCTGGACAGGTGGATATAGATGGATAGACTGTACTTCATAAGAGATTATTCTGAGAGATGGTGGAAGAGGAATGGTCTAAAAGTGTTGATAGGGAACAAGTAAATACCTATTCCTTTTCTGTGGCTTTTCTTATGGAAAGAATGTGCTAGTGAATGTTTAACAACTGGCTCTCTGAGGGGAAAAAACCCTATAAACACACTTTAAAGCTTAATTTTCATTATTAACATTTTCTCCATAATTTTCTTAAGTCTAGACAATCAACAAAGTGAAGTAAATGCTCACATTGAAAAATTGGTTCACATAAGCCAGTCTGATCTGGCTGTAACACATTTCTGGTTTGGGTGGACTTGAAATAAGAAGCAACTCAAACCGTAGTGTCAAAGGAATGAAATACTTCAGGGAAAAGCCGTGTTTCTATGAGCCAGAAGATGAGACCTATGAAGTGAAGAGATGGAAGAGCTATTTGTTAACAATAGTGTGGAGCTTCTATCTAACATAATCGGCAGAGAGGTGGCAGTGATGGGGTACAGGCCCAAGCAGAGACCTTTGCCCCTTACTCCAAGAAGAATTTAGGTCCCATTTGTCTATGGACTCTCCTTGAATTCTCCTACTTGATCAAGGAAGTTTCTAGCATTTGCCTGAGACTATGATCCTATCAACTGGCTTTTCACTATCCCCAATGCCCAATCTCCCTATTCTCTGTTACCCTTAACATAACCCAGCCCTCTATTGTCTATTACCTCCTTATGGCCTCCAGCCAATTCCCACCCTTGATCCTATGTAGAGCTCATTCTACCTCCCAGTCACTCCCATCAAGATCATCCCTAGACCCCTCCTTCAGTCACCTCAGTTTACTGACCACTCCCATCAAGATACCCCTTCTCCCAGACCCCTCCTCCAGTCACCCCAAACTACTTGGCCACTCCTAGATCCCTCCCATAGCCTTTCTGTATATAAGGTCCTTCTGGCCTCCACTAAGGGGCTCAGATTCTTTAAGAGTCTAGCCAAGGGTTCAGATTCTTAAAATCTGGACTGCATTATTGATGCAAATGTTTAGATTCCTTGAGAGTCTGGCCAACATGGCTGATCTTTAATAAACCTTGTCTTTGGCTGAAAGAAGGCTTGGGTCCAATTCATTCAGGCAGGACCTGAGTGTTGTGATTTTGAGGTTCCAGCATCCTTAAACCTCAACAGTACAGTAGAAATTTGGATTTGGAGTCAGGAAGACCTGAGTTCCAAAACTGTCTCAGACAATTACTAGCTGTGTGAATCTGGGCAATTTATACAACCTCTTTTAGCCTCAGTTTTCTCATGTGTAAAATGGAGTTAATAGCACCTATCTTATTGGGTTGTTGTAAGGATTAAATGAAATTACGTATGTAAAGCACTTTGCAAACCTTATGGGCTATATAAATGTTAGCTATCATAATCAAAGGGAGGTTGAATTGCTTTGGCAGCTTGTGGATATAGGCCAAGGAGAACTGTAGCTCCTTTAGACTCCAGATCCTGGAGGATGAATGCATATTATTTGCTCTCTCTCTTATTTATTTATTTATTTCTGTTTCTTCTTTCTCCTGGTTTCTCCCGTTGGTTCTAGTTCTTCTTTGCAACCTGACTAATGTTAAAATAGGTTCAATATCAATGTATATGTAGAGCCTATATCAAATTGCATGCCATCTTGGGGTGGGTGTTGAGGTTTAGAAGTTATGGGGTGCTGGGACCACAAAATCATAACATGGGTTCTGCCCAAATGAATTTGACTCAAGCCTTCTCTCAGCGGAAGACAAGGTTAAGATCAGTCATATTGGCTGGAATCTTAAGGAATTTGAACATTTGTAAGCTATTGGCTAGATTATAAAAATCTCAGCCCTTGGCTAAATTCTTAAGGAATCTGAGCATTTGTGAGCTGCTGGCTAGATTATAAAAATCTGAGCCATTGGTTAAACTCTTAAAGAATCTGAGCACCTTAATGGAGACATGATGGACCTTATACACAGAAAGATGGTGGGAGGGATCTAGTGAGGATCTTGATGGGAGTGACCAGTAGGCTGGGGTGAACAGAATGCCCGGGACCTGGACCAGGAGGAGTGAGAAGGGTGAGAAGTGGCCCCGGGGCCATTGGGAGGTAAGACAATGGAGGGCTACACTAGGTTAAGGGTAACAGAATACAGAGATTGGGTGTAGGCCATAGTGAAAGGCCAATTGATAGGATTGTAGCCTCAGGCGAACTCCTGAGACTTCCTTGATCAAGTAGAAGAATTCAAGGAGAAAACTATAGACAAATAGGACCCAAATTCTTTTTTGGGGTAAGGAGCAAAGGTCTCGGCTTGGGCCTGTACCCCATCAGAAGAAGGGGAGAGATGGGGAGAAAATGTGGAACTCAAAATCTTATGGAAGTGAACGTTGAAAACTGAAAATAAATAACTGTTATAAAGATGACCCCAGACTCAGTTCCAAAGAATGGTGTCTCAAAGATTAAAGAGGTTCAAGTGTGTACTTTCGATTCTCTGGAGAAGCAGGCACACCTCCTTTGAAGAGGAGAGTGTGTGAGTAAAGAAGCCAGAGCAAGCTTTATAGTTAGTAATTGCCTAACTCCTCCTTTCTGGATCAGGATTGGTCCTAATTTTTCTGGGTTACAATTTTCCTTATATGCCCCACCCTTAACACACATCATGTGCCTAGAATGTTGTTTCCTTCCCCCCCCATCCCCCCACGGAGAAGTTAGCCCATCTGTGCTGATTTCTTATCTACTTATGTGGAAACTTAACTCTTTCATTTCTCACATAATTAAATTTAAAAAATAAATATATATTTTTTAAAAAACCTGCCAACTGGTTTCTCTACTATAAGTCTCTCCTCCTCTCCAATCCATCCCTACTAGCTGTCAAAGTGTTGTTCTTAAAGCACAAGTCTGACCATGGTACAGCCCTGCTGAACAAATGTCAGAAGCCCTTTACTTCTTCTAGAATCAAATACAAATTCATCTGTTTGGAATTTAAGGCCCTTCACAACCTGGATTCAATCTACTTTTCTAGCCTTTAATATATTACTCCAGACACGGCTTCTTTGCTCTTCCTCATACATGACAATCCATTTCCTGTTTCTGTGGCTTTACATAGACTGTCCCTCATGCCTGGAATGTACTTCCTCCTCATCTCTTACTAGTTTCCTTCAAAAAATTCAGCTCACAGGCTGCCTCCTCATAAAAGACCTTTCCTGATCTGAGGACCCTGATGTTATTGGTTCCACCAGCCCAAATTATCTTGCACTGTGTTTATTTTGCATATACATATATACATACAACATATACATATATATATATATATATATATGTTATCCTTCTGAATAGAATTTAAGCTTTTTGGGGACAAAGACTGTGTCACTTTTGTCCTTGCAACTCTATCAACCTAGCACAGTGACTGGCACACTGTTGTTCAGTAATTTTCAGCTGTGTTTCTGCTTCTTTGTGACTCCATTTGGGGTTTTCTTGGCTAGGATACTGGAGTGGTTTGCCATTTCCTTCTCCAGTTAATTCTTTTTTTTTTGGTTGAGGCAATGGGGTGAAGTGACTTACCCAGGGTCACACAGCTACTAAATGTCAAGTGTCTGGGGCCAAATTTGAACTCAGGTCTTCTTGAATCCAGGGCTGATGCTCAATACACTGTGCCATCTAGTCTCCAGTTAATCTTTATTTATTTATTTATTTATTTTTGGCGATTGGGGCTAAGTGACTTGCCCAGGGTCACACAACTAGTAAGTGTCAAGTGTTTGGTCTGAGATCGGATTTGAACTCAGGTCCTCCTGACTTCAGGGCCTGTGCTTTATCCACTGTACCACCTAGCTGCCCCTCCAGTTAATTTTTACAGACAAGGAAATGGAGGCAAACAGGGTTAAGTTACTTGTGCAGGATCACACAGCTACTAAGTGTCTGAAGCCAGATTTAAATTCAGGAAGATGAGACTTCTGGACTCCAGGGCCAACACTTTATCCATCTGGCTGGCCCACAGTACTTGTTTATAAACACTTACTGAATAATTTATGAATTGAGATACCTAGACCCCAAAAGTGAAGTTTGTGAATTTAAATAGCCTTTAGCAAAACAATAGCAAAGGAACCCAGATCAGTGGAATAGAAATCCATGTAGTACAAAGACTTGGGGATGGGGGAGGGGTGATAGAGTGCCAAGTAGAAGGGATAATTTTTAAAAATTTTTTTTATTAATTTATTTTGATTTATCAATAATCACTTCCATATGCTTTTGAATTTAAAATTTTTCTCCCCCTTCCTCCCCACCACCCTCCCCAAGATGGCGCACAATCTGATATAGGCTATACATTTCCATTCATATTAAACATTTTCACATTAGTGATGTTGTAAGTAGAAATTAAAACCAATAGGAGGAACCATCAGAAAGAGGAAACAAAACTCAACAGAAGAGAAAAAAAATAACAATTCGGCTTCCATAGTTCTTTGCTTGGGTGTGGATGGCATTTTCCATCACAAGGCCTCTGGAGATGTCTTAGATCCTTGTATTGCCAGGAAGGGTTAAGTTTATCAATATTAGTCATCACACAACGTGGCTGTTATTGTGTACAACGTTCTCTTGGTTCTGCTCACTTCACTCAGCATCAGACCATACAAGTCTTTCCAGGTTTTTCTGAAGTCAGCCTGTTCATCATTTCTTATAGCACAATAGTATTCCATTACATTCATATACCACAACTTACTCAGCCATTCCCCAATTGATGGGCATCCTCTCAATTTCCAATTCTTTGTCACCATGAAAAGAGTTGCTATGAATATTTTTGTACATGTAGGTCCTTTTCCCATTTGTGGGATCTCTTTGGGATATAGCCCTAGAAGTGCTATTGCTGGGTCAAAGGGTATGCACATTTTTATAGCCCTTTGGGCATAGTTCCAAATTGCTCTCCAAAATGGTTGAATCATTTCACAACTCCACCAACAATGCATTAGTGTTCCAATTTTACCACATTCTCTCCAACATTTATCATTTTTCTGTTTTGTCATGTTGGCCACTCTGATAGGTGTGATGTGGTACCTCAGAGTAGTTTTGATTTGCATTTCTCTAATCAATAGTGATTTAGAGCATTTTTTCATATGACTATAGATGGCTTTAATTTCTTCATCTGAGAACTGTCTGTTCATATCCTTTGACCACTTATCAATTGAGGAATGGCTTGTATTCTTATAAATTTGATTTAATTCTCTATATATTTTAGAAATGAGGCCCTTATCAGAGAGACTGGTTGTAAAAAATTCTTTCCCAATTTTCTACCTTCCTTCTAATCTTAGTTGCATTGGCTTTGTTTGTGCAAAAACTTTTCAATTTAATTTAATCAAAATTATCTATTTTGCTTTTTGTAATGTTCTCTATCTCCTGTTTGGTCATGAATTCTTCTGTTCTCCATAGATTTGACAGGTGAACTATTCCTTGCTCTCTCAGTTTGCTTATAGTGTCAACCTTTATATCTAAATCATGTACACATTTTGTCTTTATTTTGGTATATGGTGTGAGATTTTGGTCTATGCTTAGTTTCTGCCATACTCTTTTCCAGTTTTCCCAGCAGTTTTTTTCAAAGAGTGGGTTCTTATCCCAGAAGCTGGGGTCTTTGGGTTTATCAAATAATATATTACTATAGTCATTGACTACTGTGTCTTGCATACTTAACCTATTCCACTGATCCACCACTCTATTTCTTAGCCAGTACCAAGCAGTTTTGATGGTTGCTGCTTTACAATACAATTTAAGATCTGGAATGGCTAGGCCACCTTCCCCTGAATTTCTTTTCATTAGTTCTCTTGATATTCTGGACCTTTTGTTCTTCCAAATGAATCTTGTTATTATTTTTTCTAACTCTATAAAATAACTTTTTGGTAGTTTGATTGGTATGGCACTGAATAAGTAAATTAGCTTAGGTAGAATTGTCATTTTTATTATATTAGCTCGGCCTACCCACGAGCAACTGATGTTTTTCCAATTATTTAGATCTGATTTTATTTTCGTGAAAAGTGTTTTGTAATTGTGTTCATAGAGTTCCTGGGTTTGTTTTGGGAGGTAGACTGCTAAATATTTTATAATGTCTGCAGTGAGTTTAAATGGAATTTCTCTTTCTATCTCTTGCTGTTGGGCTTTGTTGGTAATATATAGAAATGCTGATGATTTATGCGGGTTTATTTTATAGCCTGCAACTTTGCTAAAGTTGTTTATTATTTCAAGTAGTTTTTTACTTGATTCTCTGGGATTCTCTAAGTATAACATCATGTCATCTGCAAATAGTGATAGCTTTGTGTCTTCTTTGCCTATTCTAATGCCTTCAATGTCTTTTTCTTCTCTTATTGCTAATGCTAACGTTCCCAGTATGATGTTGAATAACAGTGGTGATAATGGACATCCTTGTTTCACCCCCGATCTTATTGGAAATGCTTCTAGTTTGTCCCCATTACATATTATGCTTGCTGAAGGTTTTAGATAGATGCTATTTATTATTTTAAGGAAGACTCCATTTATACCTATGCTCTGTAGTGTTTTTAATAGGAATGGGTGTTGTATTTTGTCAAAAGCTTTTTCTGCATCTATTGAGATGATCTGGAAGGGATAATTTTTAAAAGTAACTTTGATCAATGAAATTATAGGTATGACTCCAGTCAGGTCCTGAAATAAATCAAAGGCATGAGTTGAGGAATAAAGCATCTTTAAATGAAATAACAGGTAGCACACCTGCCTGTCTGGGGGATGTCCAGTGGATTTCCTAACTCCAAGACTCATGCAAAAGCTTCTTATACCTTTAGGAGGAGGGGGAAGGAGGAGGTCGCAAGGCCTGATTATGAGACCCCAGTGACCCTTGGCAATCTGGTCAAGGAAAGTCACTTCATTCTGGCTGTTTTGCCCTTCATGCCATGGATCCCAATGGAAGGGAGCAAGAACACTAGAAACTGCATCCAGCTTGGACTGGACTCCTCCACAAGGCAAAATCCCTGAGTAGGGGGACCTAGGGTGTGGTTCAGCTCAAGCTAATCAAGATTAAATATCTTAAGAGTAGGAATGTAGGGACATTACTGAAATTCTGACATTACCAGGATCATTTAAAGGAGTGGCAGTCCATAACATTTGGTGTTAATTTCTGTAATTATATTAACAATTTTCTATCATCATACAAGATGCAAAATCAATGGATCTAATACAAGTTCTTTGGATTCCTGTTTTGGAAAAGTACTTACAATGAATAAATGGAAAGTAATGCTCTAATAAAAACTCAAATTTAGGGCTTGCAGAGTACTTTGCTCACAATAACTTGTGAGGCTCTAGAGCTGGGAGGCCATCTAGTCCAGCACTCTCTTTTACAGACCAGGAAACTTAGGCT
The DNA here is from genome assembly GCF_900497805.2 of Vombatus ursinus. NCBI lineage: Eukaryota > Metazoa > Chordata > Mammalia > Diprotodontia > Vombatidae > Vombatus > Vombatus ursinus. The sequence goes on from NW_020954953.1 coordinate 5,816,237, forward strand.
AAGATCACATAAGTCCAACTTGTCAGTCAAGATTTGAAGTCAGATCCTCTGACTCCAAGTCTACTGTACCACACTGTCTAATGCAAGTATTATTATCCCTATACGGTTTTTATAACTTCTTGTCTTATAAAGTTACCTGGGAACTCAAAATTCTTAAAAAAAAAAAGGATGTTCAAACTTGTTTTTAAGTGTAATTGGGAAAAATAAAACATTATTTAAAATATGAATGTTATAAATAATTTTTTTAAAATTAAAAGTATCCACCCCCACAGCACTGAGAAGGAAATTGAGGTTCAGGACTTGCCCAAGGTTCTGTCACTTTAATGTGATGGAGACTGGATTTGTACTCCCTTTAAATCTGAATCACAAAGACTGTTTTGTCTAGAATTTCTACCCCTTAACCACTAATGCTTGGGCATTGTCATCATCCTGATTTTCACCAATATAATGGTGACATAAAGTGTCTTTTAATTTTTAAAAATATTGGTATGTATAGATCTTCTAACTCCCAAATAATTTAAAAAATATATAAGCAGCCCCTAATTTACTGAAGTCAATTCATGTATGTTCCGGGTTGGTGGCCTATGGACCAAAACTTCTCTTCCCTGTGTGTGTATTAGTGGATCTTTCCTCCTTCCCCTCACCAAAGACTCCTCTCCACCGCCACCCCAATCTAGTTTCTTACTTCACTAAAAACCTGCAGTTAGGTCCCCCTCCCCCAGAAAGCTACTTCTCATCACTTTCTTCTTTTCCTCTAGGCCATATTTTGCTGAATTTCTTATTTATTTTAAACACGTAAAAAAAGTAGTTACAAATGCTCTCCCTTCCTCTGATCCCTCCTCCACCTGTTCAGAAGGCAAACAATATGATACTCATTATAAATGTGAAGTAATTTTGCTGAATTTCTTGCCCCAGGCTACTGTTTCCAGTGTTAGGCTGTTTAGTAGGGCACCTGCTGGAGTAGGGGGAGATTTGTTCCATGTTTCCCAAATGGGATTATATTTTCTGAAAGCAACATTATTATTCGTGATATTAGGGTTTACAGCGTACAGTATTCGACATTCAGGACCTTAAAGGGTAAAATAAGCTTTTGTGAAGTGGCTAGGGAACCCAACAAACATAACATTGTTTCTAGGGGGAAATTACATTGAGTTCCAAACAACTAACATTTGTATTTTTAGGAAACCTTTTGAGAAGTTGGGGAATGCCGATATTCTTCATGCTACATTTCTTAGGAACATCACATCATTCAGTTTTAAGTAGCTTAATCATCCCTATGGTTCTCTACTTCGCTTTGGGGAAAGAAAAAAAAAACAACCGCTCTTTTTGAATCTAATTCTATTTTTGTGTCTCATCCCAATCAAAGAATTTAACGAGATTAGAAAAGGAACTCTGTACATTTCATTTTCATTCTTAAAACCCTAGCCTGTTGCGTTCCCCCCAGGTGCTATTTGCCTATTTTTTTCTTATCACAACTATCTCTCCTGAACTTTCCGCCTCATTTTTTCACCCATCGGAAATCAATCTCAAGATAGTTAAGCACTTCACTCTACCCACGAGGGGCAAGTCATACTTCAAACTCTTCCGAGGAGAATGCAATGAAGCAATTGCTTGTCTCATTCTCTCTGCGAGGAATGCTGGGGTTTGTAGTTTTTATGTTCCCTAAGTTGCAATTTTTCGGGGCGAGGCGCAAAAGAGTGAACTACAAATCCCAGAGGGTGGAGAAAGGAAAGTGTAAAATAAGAGGTGGTTCCCTCTCTTCTCTATCCCCATCCTTTTATCTAAATACGCACAGCTTTGCGAATTGTGGCAAGGTCTCCTAGATCTCCCAGGCTCGCTTATTCGTCCAGCCGAGTGACGGCAGCAAAGCGAGGGAAGAAGGAAAGGAGGAGGCGGAGAGAGAAAGAGAGACTAGCTCCTCCCGCTTCTTTTAATGTCAACTAGGGGAATGGGTTGATTTGACACATTCCCAGTTGCTGGGAGATTACCCTGTGGTTATTAGGCTGGAAGTAGAGGGATGGATGGGCGTGAGAGGAGGGAAAGGGGAGGCAGTTCCCATTCCGGCTGCTGTAGGGACTCCACAAAGAAAGAAAGGAAGAGCGACAGCAACAGACAGGAATAAAATGAACAAAGACTGAGGTCTAATACTGGGGAATGAGGGGTAGAAAAAGAGGGAAAGCATGGCACAGATAGAGCTAACGATCATTTAGAATCTATTATTTTGGGAGGGAAAAATAGAAGCCACTCTATTCCCCCTCTCCCTTCCCCCCTTCTTTCGCTCCCTGTGCTGGGAGAAAAGAGACTGGAGTCTTTAGTGGCCTGAGAGAGGAGTGGGAGAGGCTGGTCCAGCAGAGACCTCTCCCTATAGAACTGACTTCCTTGGTGAAAGAAAGAGGAAGCGAGCTTCCCTTGCTTTGCCTCTGCGATTCCGAGCATTGATTATTTCTTTAATTACCCCAATTCCCGGTCCCCCTCAGTGTATGGACGCCTCCCCTGTGCCAGACGAGGAACATGAGGGTTATGTGTCCGTAAATCTCTTGGTAACTGGGGTGGAGGCTCCAGGAAACAGCCGGGAGTAGGAGGGGTGAGGGGACTGGATACTTTTCTTTGGTTTCCCCCTCATTCCCGTAGAAGTCAAAAGAACGAGCTAGTCACTCGGTTAGCCTTTTTGTTTTTTAATATTGTTGGTCCGGTGGCAGCCGCTGTCTGGAAGAAGAGGCTTCCCAGCAGGGAGGCGGACAGAAGTCTTTGCGTGTTGTTGGGAGTGCAAGCTGCCTTGGAGGCGGCCGCCTAGAGCTGCTTGCTAGGGGTGTGACCTTTGCTTCTCCCAGGGGCGACGCGAGCTGAGGACCCCCGCAGCTGCGCTTCTGCACCGCGCTTCAGTACCACGCTCAGCCCTGGAGCAAGGAGGTGGCGAGTGTGGTATACCCTGAAAGAGAGGGAGTCCTGAAGTGATGGGGAGCAGCATGGGCAAGCTGAGACCGGAGGAGCGGAGCACCAGCCCAGGGCAGCAGGGTTGCCCCATCTGAGGGGCTTAACCTCGGAGAAGGAGGAGAAAGAGGAGGAGCCCCAGGGTGCAGAAGCAACCAACCACTCCCGCCCCACAAACGCTTACACCCATCGCCCACACCGGGGCCGCGAGGAGGCGGAAAATCTCAGAAGCGCCGGCCCGGGATCCTGGCAGCAGGAGCCGGGGAGAGCATTTGCAAACAAGTGTCTGTCGCGGTCTACCCAAGGCCCACCCCTACCGGCGTTTCTTCCTCACTCTGGGGCAAGCGGAAGGCATTCAGCCACCCGCCACACAATCCGTGAGCAGCCGCTGCCGAGATCTTGTCCTCCTGCTCCTCCTAGTCCCGTAGTCCCAGCTCCGCCAAGGCGTAGCTGGGTGTGGAGAAGTCCGCTTTACAAACAGCTGGGTAGATTGGGGGCTCTCAGCTGGACTAGTGCCTGGGCATTCAGAAGGATCTATTCCGACAAAAGCAACGTGGTTTTGTTTTGGATTTTGTTCTTGTTTCCCTCCCCCACCCCCGGGAAGCTTCGGGGGTGGCTCGGGCTACCATCTCTTTTCCATCTCTTTCTCTCCGGGGAAGAGCTGCTGCCTGGAGAACGGATTATGATAAACCTGGCGAAGGGGAGAGGAGCAGCTCGTGAAGCTCTCTGCGCGCCCACAGCCGCTGCCCCTACAGTCGAGTTCAGAGCCCGCCACCCTAGACATCCCCCAGCAGGGGTCATCTGGAAGAGGGATTAAAAATCAACTACCAGTGCAGTGAGAGGGGCACAGAGAGGAGAGCGAGTGCACTGTGGTGTGGTGTGGACTCTGTGTGTGTGTGTGTGTGTGTGTGTGTCGGTGTATGTGAGCGCGTATGTTTTGTGTGTGGTGGAGGGTGTCATTTTTCCTTCATTGGACTTAATTTCATGACCCCTCCAACACGTGATAGAATTGATGAATAATAGTGGGGTGGTGGGGAGCTCCTTCTCTGAGGAATCTTTCTACTATGACAGCCTTGGTCTCCAAAGGGTTAACTTGGGCTACTTGGCAAAGTTATCACTGGAACGGTAACCTATTTGGGGAGTTTTAATTTGAGCTTGTGCTGGCGGCCAAGGGGCTCTCGAGAGTGGGGTTGTTTTAATTAAGTGGCTTGTGCTTTTTTGGGGGTCGGGGTGGGGAATTTGACCCCCCCCAATTGTCTACCCTCTTTGATGACTCCTGGAGGCGGTGGGCCCATGAAAGACTGCGAGTACAGTCAGATCAGCACTCACAGCTCCTCTCCCATGGAGTCTCCCCATAAGAAAAAGAAAATCGCGGCCCGGAGGAAATGGGAGGTTTTCCCAGGAAGAAACAAATTCTTTTGTAATGGGAGGATCATGATGGCTCGGCAGACGGGCGTCTTCTACCTGACCCTTGTCCTCATCTTGGTCACTAGCGGACTCTTCTTCGCATTCGAGTAAGTGGACCATGTAAATCTATCTTCCTTCTCAGGCCCATGCTTCTCACTCCTCTTTTATTTACTTTCGTTTTCTAGAAGCTGTAGCTACTGTATATGTTATATAACCAATCTCGGTGGGAATTATTTATGTTTGTTTTTGGATCGACAGAATGAATGCTCTCCTGTGGCAGGTTTCTGAGAACAGAGGGAGAGAGTGCAAAGGGTCCACACTTTAGTTAACTCCCCGTGGCTTTACTGTTCTCGGGATGAACAAGGATGGAGAGCCACTGGTAACTGACCTTTTACTTCCAGGAATTGGCCAACTATAAAAGTATTTAAAATTTACTTATAGGTAAAGACATTTGGGGCATTTTATGACCCTCACTGAGCATCAAATCTGTGATTTCCAAGAGATAATGGGAGATTTTGCTATTTCAGGTATATAACTGCAACCAACCCAGTAGGCATGTAGTTGATTTTGGTTTTAATACTTGTTAAATGATCAGCCTTTTGGCTAACAGTTCATTTGCTCCTGTTTGTGCCTAAAAATATTTCTAAACAATTGCCTCTTTACTTATTAATAGATTTCAGAAACAAATCACCTTCAGGAACAGGTGATTATGGAGACTTCAGGCCTGTTTAACAAGGATGAAACTGAAGGGGAAGCTTCTTATTCTAGAAACAGCCTGGTTGGGCTTTGTGATTTGGTCTGGTAACAGAATGCATGTGGTTTGCTTACTATTTTCAGGAAAACCAGATTGCGCCAATTGCAACTCTGCCCTTGTGCCAGCTTATAGAAGGTCTTCTAATTTATTAATAGGTATTAGGTAAAACAGTTCAACTATGCTTTAGAACCATATGATTATCATGGAATCCAGTAATATGAGGACAGATTCTTAAATTGAGCCTCAGATGATAGGAGGGCTCATGGCCAGTTTGTGGTTACAGTGTATCTATCCATATGCATGTGTGTAAACAGAGATATAGATAGATTTTCTTTTAGCCTCAGCAGCTGAGCTGTTGCAGGCATGATGGTACTGTTTCAGTAAGCACAGATTCTCAGTTGGATCAGATTAATTAAATCAACAATGTTTACTTTGGGCCCTGATAAGTAGAATGGCTTTGTACCTTGTGTTTGCTTTACTAAATGTGAGTGCATAGAGTGCAAGTGAATGATCTCTTGACAGAGTAGTAACCTTCATATAAAGACATCTAAATTACTGAGGTGAAATAATTTGTATTTGAAAATTCTAAGCTATAAAAAAAATTTTTTTTTTAAGTAATGTAGTTAGGATAGATTACCACTACCATTCCTTCAACTTTTTTCCTACCTACTCCCTCCTCCTACCCCCATCTTCAAAACAAAAAGTTCTAATTTAAATGAGTTTTCCAAATGTTTTCTTGGAGTTTAATAATTAGGACAATGGTATCTTTTTTGAGAATAAGTAGCAGGAATGCTGACTGGGGACTGGTGGCATGTCTAGAAGAGGCCATGTAACTCATTAGAACCAAAGACCAGGTTGCTGTTCTGTTGTGATTCCGCTACTACCTTGCTGTGTAAATTTAGGATAGTTACTTGTTCTTTTAAAAAAAAAAAAAACCTGTGAAACAGGGAGCCATTCACGGGACATTTTATGAAAATTACTAAGTGCTTTGAATTTAAGTTCTAAGCACTTGGAAAGTAGAGACCCTTCATAATTCCACGGAAAAGTCATCTATTTGATAGATGGTCCACTAGACAGAATTCATTGTACTAGTAACTTCTGTTCGAAGTTTGTCTGAAAGATCAACTGTATTTAAGATCACATGTCAAAAGATCTGTTTTCTGTAGGTTCATGGGAAAATGGACATGAGATAATCTTTGTTTTGGTTCATCTACTTTTCTGGCCATTCCAAGCATATAGATTTGTTAATATGGTCACAAAGACCATAATGCTGAGCTTTGTTTATGAACATGTTTGATGTAAAATAATAAATATTCATGTCATATATACTAAAAACCCCACTACATGGTTAGTGAGTCCCTAAGTTATTACTTACCAGCTTTTATTTTGCCTTCTTAAGCACAGCATCTAATGAAACTGCGGTAAATTTGTTTTCATTTCTTGATATATTCATACTGCAGGGTATGTTTTTTTCTAAGTAAAGAGTTCCCCATAGCCCTCTCTAGCAGGTTGTTAGGCTCTTGCTCTGCGTCAGCATTGTGTTAACTGGTGGGTGTAGAAATAAAAGTGTGTGCTGGGATTTTATTAGCTACTGTTTGCAGTAACATTTTAATACCAGCTACAGGTCTATCTCTGTATGTTCTTCCTGAGTTTGGTTTAGGTAGCTTTGAAATTCAAGGAACCAGGTCACTCATCCTTGAAATAATGGTACAGTTGAGAAGTGTTACTTTTGGAAAATACAGAAGTTCAGATGGCTCATGGAAACTTGATTTTTTTTTCATTAAAAACATGTGCTTACGTATTCACATATCCACTAATTGCTAATGGCATGATGAAATCAAATAACTTTAGCCAATTCAATTTCATAGGATCTGGAAGAAAAAATGAATGATGCTGTGGAAGTGAAATATAGCAGTCAGTACCTACATTTTATGCCTGGATATCTTTATTTTTTTTTTCTGCGAGGCAGTTGGGGTTAAGTGACTTGCTCAGGCTCACACAGCTAGCGTCAAGTGTCTGATCTGAGATCATATTTGAACTCAGGTCCTCTTGACTCCAGGACTGCTGCTCTATCCACTGTGCCACCTAGCTGCCTGCATTTAGATAGCTTTAACATTAATAGAATTCTGCTGTGCAACATTAGACTCTGTCTGGCTCTAGCTAGAGGAATGGAGATACCAAATTGTTAAAAAGAATGAGAAAACCAGAATTTGTAGCCACTCCACAAATTATTCTGCATCAGACTTCTTCTTTGATCACTTCCTGTTGCAACTTCTCCTGACCTCTAAATTTTAAAATTGCTCAGTCAGGTTTTAGAGAGATAGATTCATTATTACCCAGCAAATAGTTCTGATGGTGAAAGGACTTCAGAAAGGACTTCTTAAAAACTGATAACTCTTTTCACTAAGATTACTTAGTATCTTGAGTTAAGTATGTGAGAGTAGTCAGAATAGTAGGTACAACTAAAGAAATCATAGGATGCATATGTCTCTATATAGCAATTTTAAAGATACAAAGTACCTTGTGGAATATATACACACACATGTTATATAATAACCAACGACAACTAGGATAGTTTCCCATCCTCCATTTTCTTGGCTTTGAATTCTTTACTTTTTTTTTTGGCTAGGCAATGGGGTTAAGTGACTTGCCCAGGGTCGCACATTTATTAAGCAGTTCCTAGGAACTGGGCTAAGTTCTGTGGATACACTTTTAAAAATCTATAGCCCCAGTTCTCAAGGAGTTTAGACTTAGAGTTGGGAGGGACCTGAAAGATAATCTACTCTTCCTTTTCTGAATTTTACTGGAGGAAATGGGAGGTCAGGAATGGTGAAGTCATTTACCCAAGGTCACCTAGCTATTAAGGAAAAAGATCTAGAATTCAAACCCAAAGCTTTCTGACCAGTGAAATACACACTGTCTAAAGCTACATGTTCTGTTCCCAGAGGAAGGGCTTATGTACAGGTGTGAAGAGCATGGCTCTATGAACTCATTCATGCTACCAGCGGTACCAGGAGGCAGTGACTGTGGCTCCATTCATCACTGAAAGAATAGGATTATTTACAGATATGACAGAGACACTTTAATCATTTTCTAAGATAGCCCAGCCCAACACCAAAAAAGAGTTGGGTTTTATACAGAGACAATAATAAGAATCTCACCTCCATTTTTTTGATTTCATAGTGTATTCCTGGCAGGAGGAAGGGCTGTTTTTATCCCCCTACCCCCCAACAAAACAAAACATATTGGAGTGCTGATGAAATGTGACAGAATTTCAGAGGTATAATCATAACTATCTTTAAAAGGACATCTGAGAAAGTTGATTGTGTGGATTGCCAGAGCATTCCTTTTACTGGTGAGAAGCTCCAAACTATCTCTGCAGCATAGTCAATTATATACTCTGAGAACTACAATTTGGAAAGATCAGTGGACGTTATCTTTGTAGCATGATGAATAAAGAAAATAAACTGGAAACAGTTTTGAGGCAGTGTTAATGGCAGGTATTAATACAGTAATATGTGTGTTTAGAATACATGGACTTATGATGCCTCCTCTCCCCCCCAACTGCCAATGCCCCACCCTAGCAACGATCTTGCATTTACATTGTATGTATTTTGTATATAAATATATGTATATGAGTGTGTGTACATGTTTCTTCAATAGATAATAAACTTCTTGGGGCCAGAGACTTTTATTTTTATCCTTTTTTTTTTATCCTAACCACTACACTACACAGTGGCTGGAACAGAATAAGCACTTAATAAATGCTTGTTTATTGATTCACATTAATGAGAAAAATAGCAATAATGATGTATTTCAGAAGTAATTTAACTTGTTCAGTTTCCTTATTTATAAAGAATAGTAATAAGATATAGAAATCATACACTTATGAAATCTCTTTGGCTTAGAAAATAAAAATGATTTGAATATTTTTCTAACTAATTCTTTTAAATGTCTACATTTGTAATTTAGTAGATAGTATCCACTCAACTATATAGATGGGAAAACAGAAGCAGAAATGGTGGTTCATTTCCCCAGAGATATTCAACAAGCCAGTGCTGAAGCTGGGAAAGGACATATTTCTCATTTCTCTTGCAACTAGGTCCAGGGATCTCTTAATTGCACTTCTTTTTTTTTTAATTGAGTGCTTTGAAAATACAAAGTACCTTGTGGCATATATACACACACATATATGTAGTATAATAACCAACAACTAGGATAGTTTCCCATCCTTCATTTGCTTGGCTTTGAACTCTTCTTTTTTTTTTGGCTAGGCAATGGGGTTAAGTGACTTGCCCAGGGTCACACAGCTAGTAAGTATTATGTGTCTGAGGTCGGATTTGAACTCAGGTCCTCCTGAATCCAAGGCTGATACTCTATCCACTACACTACCTAGCTGCCCCTTTATACTTCTTTGGAATAAAACCTTTCTGATATTATTGACCATCAAAATTTTATTGTTTTCTCTGTTAGTTGGCTAGGGTGGTGTTAGGTAATTATTTTTAGGCTGTGTCTGCATAAACATCAAAACTCTTCATGCAGTGTAAGGGTGGATATAATTGTAGACAGTCTTTTCTGTATAGCAGAATTATTATCTTCTGCCAAAAAAGTTTTGATTATAGGTTTTGTGGAAACTAGTCTATTCCACTGCAGTGGAAAATAATTGTCAAGAAAAGACACTTGTAATCATTGCAGAGGTATAAGTAACCTGGTTACTTATAGCAATTTTAAAATAGGAACTTAAATGAAACATTAGTTTGGTTCAGATTTTGTTTAGAGGGTATTCTGATAGTTCTATTCATAAATTTTGGGTATGTAATCTTGGTTCCAGTTCAAACTCTCTTTTCTGTGATTTCATGCATTTTTTTTCCAGGTCAAATTCTTTTTGAATCAGATGGTCTTCCATTTTCCCCACTTCCTTCTTTATCCTTCCTTGCTTTCCTCCACCCTCTTCCTGTGAGGAAATACCTTTTATTTGTTCTGGGTTTTTTGTCATCACTTTATAGGACTGACTTGGCAGGACATGTGTTTCTTACACACTAATTCAGTAGCTACCATCAAATGGTGGCTTGTTATAGCCTTCAAGCCTAGAATGGCCAGCCTTCCCATTAGAGACTGAGAAAGACAATTTAGCACCTGATTAGGGTAAATGATCTTCTCCTAAAATAAACACTTCAGTTAAATTGTTACATTTTGTTGTCTTAATAGTTTCTAAGGACCAATTATAGACAACTAATAGCCTAGCACTTAGTAGGGATAGGAGCTGGACCTGTGATTTCATTGGCATATGGAGCTCCCAGATGATGAAATTTCCTCTACCCATGCAAATCAATACTTTTCCTGTAACTTATAGTCCCAGGGTGTTGACTAGGGTGAGGAGAAGTGAACAGATGTGCCAAGGGTCACACAACCGTCGTGCGTCAGGTCTTCCTGGCTCTGAAGCCATCTTTCTGTCCACTACTTTCCTGCTTCTTCTTACACGTAGTCTCTTCCTTAGTAAACGCTTGTTGATTGATACACTGTTTATGGCAAAATTGAAGGAAATACAAACACCTAAGTACATTGAGGTGCTTCACACACTCCCAAATATGCAATTGGTATTAGTATATATCGCCCTGTTTTTCCCTACTCTGCTATTAAAAATAAAATTTTAACTCTTACTCTCAGGGTATTTTGGACCACATCCAAAGTTCCTCAGGTGTCTTTTTTTGTTTTCCAGCTAGTGGAGTCTTAGAATTTGAAGGGTCATCTTTTCCAACTTCACCTCCAATTAAGGGATCCTCTCTACAATAACTGACAGGTGGTTTGTTGTCTATCCTTTGCTTAAACACAATCTCTCTCAACATGCTTGCAATTAAGGCCCTTTTTGTTCTGATGGCTAGCTTCCAGTGGTTTAGATTTTTCATCCTTGTTAACCACCCAAGATCTCAGTGTCTGGGTGGAAAACCTGACTACAGCTATCACTTTTCAAGAAAAGAAACTAAAAGCAGTATCATGGGTAAATATTTATTATTTTTTTATGTCTTTCCTGAGATTTTATATATATATTTTTTGGGGGGAGGGGGCTAGGCTATAGGGTTAAGTGACTTGCCCAGGGTCACACAGCTAGTAAGTGTTATGTGTCTGAGGCTGGATTTGAGCTCAGCCAGGGTCGGTACTCTATCTAGTGTGCCACCTACCTGCCCCGAGATTATATTTTTCCAAGTAAGAAAATATTTTTCTTTTGCCAGACTGGCTCCTGCCTCCATTTCTCTGCTATATAAATTTGGTGTAAAAGTTAATTTGAAATTATCATACAATTTGGTGCTTCAATAGAGCATTGGGCCTGGAATCAAGAAGGCTTGAGTTCCAATTTAGCCTTAGATTCTAGGTCTGTGACACTGAGCAGGTCATTTAACTTCTGTTTGCCTCAGTTTCCTCAATTGTAAAATGGGGATAATAATAGTACCTACCTTTCAGAGTTACCATAGAATCAAATGAGACAATATTTGTAAAGTGTTTAGCACAGTGCCTGGCACATAGTAGGTACTCTGTAAATGCTGCTACTGCTACTGCTGCTACACCTGCTGCTACACCTGCTGCTGCTGCTGCTGCTGCTACTCTGTAGCTTGCCTAGCAATTTTATAACCAGGCATCTGCTAGAGATTTTGATAAAACCATTTTAAATTCTTAAAACTTATTCCCTTTCTCTGCACTGTCTCCCCTACCCACCCAAGTCAAACATTTTAAAGCAGATATGAACAGAACAAAAATATAGTAGTTTTCCTCATATTCTCCAACTAGGCTTTAAAAGCTGTTAAGTTAAATTCCTTTGAGAAGTGGTTGTCAAAGTATGTAAAAATGGTTTATGGTTGGGAAGTATGTATGATAAAACATACAACAAGCTGTCTTATGGTTAAATGCTATACTCGGGGTCTTGTTTTATCTTAAGACAAATCTAAATAGGCAAAATTATGCCAATTTAAGTGCAAGTCACTTGGAAAGGGATTTAAGCCCATAGATTACACTTTAGTATTTAGGTACTTCTCAAAAAATTCAAATAAATTTTAAATTTTGATTAATATGATCTAAAGTTGTTTTGGGGGGCATTATTCCTATTTACAGATGGATTGTCCTCTTTAGCTATAAAGTAAATGGAATTGAGATGGCCACAGGGAGCGACATGTATTATTGGGCCACCTACTTTCTAAAAGCAATGTCCTCTCACTTCTCATCCTTAACTTTATGAGATAATTTTAGATCATTTACTCCTTATTAAAGCCTCTCCTCCCTTTGCTTACATGGTATCATGTGATTCTCCTTTTCCTTTGTTGTGTTCTTTTTCCTCTTGCATCATATCATAAGACCAGAGTTTCAAGGCTCTTTAGAAATCATCAAGTTCAACCCGTTCATTTTATAGATGAGAAAATGGAGGCTAAGTAACCCAAGGTTACTTAGGTCAATATGTAACAGAGTGTGCTCTCTCTCTCTCTCTCTCTCTCTCTCTCTCTCCATATATATATATGTATATATATATATACATATATATATATAGTTATGAAGGTTCTCAAGGCTTGGTTTTATCCCTCTCTCTTCTCCCTGTATTCTTTCCTTTCTTTGAATTAATATTATCAGGGTTTTCCCTACTATTTGTCATTTCCGATTCACCTCTCTAGCTCATCTTTCCTGCCCCCAGTCTTTTTTTTTTTTTAAGTTACTAGTTACCTAACTAAAGTTACCTTCACCTGAATGCCCACTGACACCTGAAATGTAATTTGATGATTCTTCCTAAAAGGGCATTTCTCATTTCCTCCTCACTCTCAAAGATGTGTTTATTCTTCTAGTTGCCACAATTGTATTTTCAGAATTCTCCTTCCTCTTCATATGCACTCAGTAACCAAAGTTTACCAGATTTTATTCTGCAATAATTATTCATTCATCTGATGATTCAAAAAATATTGGAGTGCTTACTGTGTGTAGATTTTTGGGATTTGTCGTTTCTCTTTTTCCATTGTGCCTTGTTGCTCCCCACCCTGGCTCCCTACTTAGCACCTTCCTTCTGGGATTACCTCCTATTTCCCCAGTACATATCTTGAATATGCATATTGGTTCTCATGGTTGTCTCACTCCATTAGAACTTGAGCTTTGTAAGGGCAGAGACCAGTGCTTTTGCCTTTCCTTATATCCCCAGGCCTTAGTACAGATCTTAGTAAGATCTTAATAAATGCTTGTTGGTTGATTGTGAAGTCAGTGGCTTCAGGCCCTCATCCTTTTAAGTCTGGATCACCTGCAGCCTTATAACTTGTCGCTCTTTCTACATTCTTTCCCTGTTCTGTAGTCGACACCCTACCAGAATAATTTTTCTCAAGCACTGTACTTGTCATATCTATAACAATAACCTTCATTTTAAAAACATCTAATATGTACGAATCAGAGGGAGTCCTAAAGCTTAGCCAGAATGTTTTTAAAGAATAGAGTAAGAATATTACATCTTCTGCCTCTTTGATTTTTCTAATGGTCCAGTCATGTTGTTTTAATGCTGTTCTTCTGCCCTGACTACTATTTCTTCATTTGATGCCTGTTTGAGGTGTGTGCTTCCACAAATTAGTACATACTGACTAATACCCAGAGCTTGAAGGGCTGTCATTGGCTGTGGTATGACATTCCTTTACCTTTTTTCTTTAGTTAAAAAAATTATTTGTTAAAAATAATTTTTATTTCTTTGTGAGAGGGCTAAGGTCATCCTTAGTTGGGGAGCAGTGGGAGTAGGCCTTCATATTCCAGTATTTTTGAAGCCTCAGGCCTTTGATGTGGGAGCTATTTACTACAGAGTCATAGGAGAGGTAGACTTGTAGCGGTGAAATCAAAGGTCCATTTTTTTTTTTAATATGAGACAAATACTTTGGGACAGGGCAGCCTTCCCAGCTTTGTCTGGGGAATAAATCAATTAATCATCAAGCATTTATTAAGCTCCCACTGTATGCCAGGCACTCTGCTATGTGTTGAAGATACAAATAGTACACAAATGAGATAGTCCCTGCCCTCAAGAAGTTTGACAGAGGGAGGGGTGGGAGAATGATAACAATATGTTCAAATACAAGTAAATATAAGATATAAACAAACAAATAATTAAATGATTTGTTCAGTTGTTTCAGTTGGGTCCAACTCTGTGATCCCATTTGAGATTTTCTTGGCAAAGATACTGGAGTGGTTGCCCATTTCCTTCTCCAGCTCATTTTATAGATGAGGAAACTGAGGCAAACAGGAAGAAATGACTTGCGCAGGGTCACACAGCTAGTAAGTGTCTGAGGCCAGATTTGAACTAAGGAAGATGAGTCTTCCTAATTCCAGGCCCAGCATTCTATCCAACTAGCTGCCCTAATTAAATGATAGGGGCCTTCAGCAGTTGGGAGAATCAGGAAATGCTTCTTGAAGGAAATAGCACTTGATCTGAGCCTCTAAGGGAGCTGAGGATTCCAGTCAATCCCCAGATATTTATTAAATGTCTACTGAGTGAAAGCCACCTTCCTAGGTGTTGGGGAAAGAATTACAAAAAATGAGATAATCCTTATTCTTAAGGGGTTACATTCTAATGGGGGAAATAAGAAGTATACATATCTATGTGTGTAGATAGATATATAGATATATATCTATCTGTGTAGATAGATCAATCTATCTTTATATATGTAGATATAGGATGATTCTGGGATTACTGTCAGAGGTAAGGGGAACTACTCCATGGGATACTGTCTGTACAAAGGTGGGAGATGAAATGCTGTGAATAAGGGGGAATAACATGTAATTAGCCTAGAGAGATAGTCTGGAGATGGATTGTAATGAGCTCTCAATGCCAAAGAGGAAGAGTTTATGTCAACCTAGAGGCAACTGGGAACCTCTGAAACTTTTTGAGCAGGGAGAGGGACGTGGAGAGACTTGTATTTTAGAAATACTACCTACCAGTCTAGCAGCTATGTGAAAGATGAATTGGAAAGGGGGAAAGGCTGAATGCATGAAGATCAATTAGAAGTATATTGTGTAATAGTCCTAGTGAGAGAGAATGAGGATCTGAAATAGGATGATTATTGGTATGAGAAGAATGATAGGCATGGATATGAGATGTTTAGAGGTGGAATTGAAAAGACTTGGTAACTTGATTGGACATGGCTGTCAAACGAAAATGAAGAGCTGAGAATGAACCTGGGTGCCTGGAAGAATGGTGGTGATCTTGTCAGAAATAGAAATTGGGAAAGTAGAAGGAGGGGTAGATTCAGAGCTGAGGATTGGAGGGCTGGATTTTGGAGTCTTCAGAGTATATAGAGAAAAGAGAAGTGGTACGTATATCCATGTGAAGTGGAAGCAGGGGAGCATGAATGATGATCTCACATTGGAGAGGCAGAAAAAATACCGTGGCAGAGCTCCGCCCATAAAACCCGAGGAGAGAGGATTCAGGAGGAGGGATTGGTTAATAATGCCACAAGCTGTACAAAGGTCAAGAAGGATGAGAACTGAGAAAAGACCCCTGAATTTAGCAGTAAAACATCATTGATACCCTTGGAGAGAGCAGTGTGGGTTAAATGGCGTGTATGGAAACCCAGATTGCAGAGGGTTGATAAGTGAGTGGGAGGTGAGAAAGTAGAGAAAACAAGTGTAGACAGCTTTTTCTAGGAGTTTGGCTGGGAAAGGGAGCAAGCAAAAAGAAATTCTATCCTGTTTCCAAGTGCTAGTCATGCCACACTGATATCTTTTCTCCCTAACGCAGTTTAAAATTACCATAGCATGTAATTTAAAGCAAACCGTTTACTACATGTAGAGATTTTTTATTTCAGCCTTCTTTTCCTACTCAAGATTTATTGTAATCAATGTAGATGAGAGCCTGCTATATTTTCTGCTGATGTGTGTTATTTAAATTTTGTATGTACTCCAGTGCCAACAACAGTGTTTTGTATACAGTAAGCACGTAATAAATGGTCCATACATGGTTTAATAAATGAATGAATGTCTAGTGGTTGTGCCATGAGCTTGCCTAATAAATGTTTGATAAGTGGATGAATGAATCTTTCTGTATTGTATACAAAAACAATGAGCTAGCCAAAGGGCAGACATCTTTGTTTTGATGATTACTGTGTATTTTGACTCAACATAATGTTTTGTGGTCTTACGCAGAAAAGAGGGATAATAAAGGTTTGTTAGAGATCTGCATTCCACCTGGAGATTTCGATTTGTGATAGCTTCTGAGTCACTGATAGCTGACTTCCTGACCTGTCTACTGAGTTTCCCTGAAATGTAGAGTGAGGTAATTCATGGCCTCAAACCTCATGTTAAGTTGTGACTTTTGAGTGGGTCTCAGAGATTGGTGCAATTTAAAACAGTTCCTCTTCTTAGAACAGCACTTCTTCTTTTGGCCTTTAAATGCTAATCATTTCCTATACCACATTACTGGGTAGCAGATATTGCCCATACAAGCTCTTGTGACCTGTGCAGTCCTATACAAATTTAAGGCATGATCATTATTAAGGTGACAATCATCATTATGACATTTTAGTTAAATTTTGCAATCTTACACTGTCTGTTTTTTTGTATAGCCAGGGAGAGGAATTATTGCCTTAGATTATCTCTCATGGATGTGGAATTGACACAGATTCAATTCCTCCTTCAGATGATAGCCATCTTAATTAAATTCTAGAATGATCCTCCAATACTAGAGCTAGAATGATCCTCCAATACTAGAGGTTCTTAACCTCTTTGTGGCATGGCCCCCTTTAGCAACCTGATGAAACCTACTCAGAATAATGTTTTTGAATAAAGATGATTACAAAGGAGATCAATTATTGAAATACAGTCATCAACATATTAAAGTTCATGGACTCACGGTTAAGAGTCCTTGCTCTCTATACATTCAGTTAGTACTAGTTTATTTAGGATGATAGTATTAATGTTCTTCTGTCAATCACAGGCAATTATGCTGTCGGTAGAAGCCTGTGAGAAGACTTTCTGTTGACCAATGCTGAATGATATTATGTAATCTGCCCTCAGCCATCGTAACATTATGATATGGCCGGGGAAAAAATGCAGTTGGTTTTGGTTGTTTTGGTACAATGGACCATGAAAACCTTCAAGCCAGAGAGTAGTTTTGGAAGCCCTTGGTGCTGAAGGCAACCATGTGTGCTTCCTAGACCCCAGATGACCCAAAGGCTCCTCACTGTTTGTTTGCTCAGTTATCCCATTCCTGAGATGAAGTGTACACCAAGTTCTCATTTAATCCACATCCTCTTCTAGCCAGGAAGCAATTCAAATTGTATTCTTTATTAAGACCAAAAGACTGGGAGTTGGAATGGTAAAAATGCCAAAAGGCAAGCTCCCTTTGCTGAACTCTCCAGCCACAGAATTTGCTAAACAGAAAAGGCTGAATGGTTCACTATAAAAATGTCATGCCATTGAAAATTAAGATAAGACACTCCTCCAGGCTGAGGAGGATAGGAAGTTGTTGTTTTTAAGGGAAGTTTCATGTATTTGTTCCATGGCTGGGAGGCGACCCCACTTAATGACTTCTCCCTAACATGGAATATCAACTAAACAGAAATAGGGTGGTAAGAAAATAAAATCAGTCAATCAGTAAGCATTTATTAAGCACTTACTACATGTAGGCACTGTGCTAAGGGGATGAAGATATGAAGAATAGTGAAACAGTCCCTACCATTGAGGGGCTTACATTCTAATGGGGGAAACAAGATGTGAACGACTATGTTGAATCAAGATACATACAGAGTAACTTGGAATTAATTCCAGAGGGAAGGCACTAGTCTTTTAAGGAAATAGGGAAAGGCTTCTTGCAGAAAGTTTTTAATTTAGATTTGAAGGAAGTTAGGGAAATCAGGATTCAGGGGAAAGTATTTCAGGCATGGGAGCCAGCCAGTAAAATGACTGGAGGCTGGAGATGAGGCATCTTGTACAAGGAACAGCAAGGAGACCAGTGCCATTGGATGTGAAAGTATGTGGAGGGGAGTAAATTGTAAGAAAACTGGAAAGACAGTGGAGGAGTGGGTTATGAGGGATTTTAAAAGCCATACAGAGGTTTTATAAATGAAGTGCTTCCTTTCCCTCTCATTGCCTTTCTTGCTACTGTGTGGAACTTTTCTTCCTCATTTTTCTGCCCTGCATTTGGTGGTAGTGGCAGAGCTAAGAATTCAGATGTATTGTGCCAGATCCTATGAGATCTCGTTGCTGTTCAGAAGACATGAGGAGTCCACGGAGAATCTACACATACTATAGAAATGTGCAATTTCCCAGGAATCATCTGGCCAGTTTCTTTTAAAGAGATTGCACATGTCTTTCAGGCAACCACGTAGATTTTCCTTTCTCTAGTTAATTTGGGCTTTGAGTTTTGTTTGGCTTTATCTTGTTTTCCAGGGTGGAATAATGTGAGTAGTTATAGATACTCTAGAATAGGTGTTGTTAACCTTTTTTTTTTTTAAACATCATGGGCTCCTTTGGCTGTCCAGTAAAGCCTAGGGACCCTTCTAAGAGTAATGTTTTTAGATACATAAAATAAAATACATTCAATTACAAAGGAAATCAATTATATTGAAATACAGTTAGCAAAATATTTGTTAAAAAAAATCCACACGCTCCAGATTAAGAAACCCTAATTGAGAAATGAGTTTGAACAAATATTCTTTCTTGTGAGCCAAGAAGAATAATGAAACAATTTCATCTGGATATAATAGTTTATTTTAACTTGTATAGCTGTAAAGATTTATCTCCTTCATCTGAAATGTAGGTCTTACCATTGTAATGTATTATTTAAAGATATGGTATATTTTCCATTCACAGAAATTAATTCCACCTTGATAATAGCTTTTTAAAAATTTAACAAATGAGGGGGCAGCTAGGTGGTGCAGTGGATAGAGCACCAACCCTGAAGTTAGGACGACCTGAGTTCAAATCTGGCCTCAGACCAAAGACTTCACACTAGCTGTGTGACCCTGGGCAAGTCACTTAACCCCCATTTGCCTGAAAGTAAAAAAAAAAAAAAGAAAGAAATTTAACAAATGATACTGATGTTTGCAATCAATGTGAGGAAATATGATGTGGTGGGAAGAGCACTGGACTTGGAGATGGAAGAATTGAAGTAGTAGCTCCACTGCTGGATATTGAGTCAGGAAGACCTAGATTCAAATCCTGCCTTTAATACCAACCAACTATGTAACTTTGGATGTCACTTAGCTGCTCTAATTTCAGTTTCTTCATCTCTAAAATGAGGGAGTTGCCTTCAGTGAGCCCTCAGGTCACTTCCATCTCTAAATTTGTGATTCTATGATCCTATGACTAGCATTTGAATTCCACCTCAGATATTCAAGATGTAACCCAAGTCAACTTATTTAACGTCTTTGACCTTCAGTTTCTTCACTTGTGAAATGGGTATAAAAATACTAGCCCCCTGCCTCAATGAGTTGTTGTGAGGAACAAATTAAGTAATGTAGATGAAGCACTCTAACGAGCTTATATCACTACATGAACGTCAATTATTATTATTAAGACTTGGATTCATGACTGGGCTCTGACTTATTAGGCATATGATGATGGACTAGCCACTTAAATTTTCTGAACCTCAATTTCCTCGTCTGCAAAAATAATTATAATGGTTTTTCCACCGGGTTGTTGTGAGGAAAACTCTTTGCAAATTTTAAAGTATCTTATACATATAAGCTATTTTAATTATTATAATCTACATTAACCAACATAGGTACAAAGAGTGAATTCCTAGATTCTGCTTACTTTGAACAGCTCTGCCTCACTTAAATTCAGTTCTGGAGCAAGTCAAGACATCGCCCTAGTGATGTCGTTGGTCCTCTTCGAGAATGAAGGACCAGCAACAACCACAGTAAAGGGCAGGTGTGGAAAGCAACTGGTTAATTTGGTCAGTGTAGACGGCTAGTCTAGATAACTCAGTCACCAGAGTAATTTTTTAAAAATTGAATTAACTGCTTTTGTAGGATTTAGAGCTGGAAGAAGTCTTAGAGATTATGTAGTCCAATCTGCTCGTTTTACAGATGAGAAAACTTGGATTCAGAAAGGTCAGTGGTTTGCACAGTGTCACACAAGCTAGTAAATAGTAGACTTGGCATTTGAACTCAAGTCCCTTGATTGCAAATTTTCATTATTTTCATGATAACCTTCTGCCTCTACTGATCATAATAGCTGGCTTTTCCCATAGATGTGTTTTCTTTATGAATTTCAGGTGACTGTATTATGCACAGCTGATCTTTGATCCTGACTTTCTTGAAAGGAAACAAAACAAAACTGGGGTGGTAAAACTCACACATCCTGTAAATATCACACATCCTCTGGCTTCCATTCCTATGTGCCATCCTGGTTATTCTTTATTCCTCTTAGATTCCTCTTTCTCCTAAAATGAGCATTTCTGTGTCTCCTTCCCACCTCCCAGCCTTCTCTTAATGTTCTCTCCCTAATATTTGTTTCGAATTATTTTTTAGGAAGTTAAGTATTTTGTTTGAGTTCTGCTTTGTAATCTCACAAAGCATGTCACTCCTATGTGTTTTCTACTTATCTGAAATGCAAACTTTACTCTTAGACTACAACCCCAAACTGTGAAGAAGTGACAAAAAAAAAAAGTCTCTGTCGAGGTACAAGAGCTGTTCAAAGTCTTGTCACTTAAACCATACATTTTATTCTATAGGAGAAACCTCTTCTACCTCAGAGCCAGTGAACTGTTCCTTAATACAGTTTCACAAACTTTCTTATCAAGTTTCCTAGCACACAGTAGTTTATTAGCAGGGGGAGCAGTCAGCCTGTTAGAGCCAGGCAGAATGAACAGCAGTGACAAATGGTGGCTTACTGGAAAAGATGAGTCAGAAAATCAAAAAGTATCTATAGAACTATATTATATATCATGGTCCATTTAGAAATATAATAGATATTTATGATGATGCCTGGGGTCATGAGGAAACTGGTAAATTCTCTTCTGGATCCTCTGTTTTAAGGAGACAAGGAAGGTGATGTGGTTTAGAAATTTTTAAAGAAGCAAAAATGGTTAAATTTTAAAAAAGCTTCAGCGCTTGAATGAGTAGCCTTCTGTTATCTAGGAAATTCAGTCGTGGAAATTCACTCAATAGGAAATTCACTTCATTCTGGAAGGAGGTCATATAAGGAAGGTGTTATGTTGCTATCGTACGTCTCTTCTTACTCTTCTCATTTTCCCTCTTTCCTCACCTTGTGTGTGTTTCACCTTATGCCTAGTTTAAGATAAATTTGCTGGTAGACTCTGTCATTCTTCTAAACCCAAAGGTGTAGTCAAAGTTTTTTTTTTTAAATTTAAGTTTAAATTTTAGGGTTTTTTTTTTTTTTTTGGTAAAAGTTTTCCTAGCTCATTTGTGGGGAGCCAAACATGAGATGTTTCCTGTGCCCTTAAGTTCTTTGCCTTAAGTGGATATGTGTATTTCATCCCAGCCAAGCGGAAGTAAATAATGTGTTAATAATCATAAGTGGAAGCTGCAACCACTTTCTTCTGATGCACTTAAATCACATCTCTTACATTACGCTGCTTGTCTTCCCAAGGTCCTTATTAAGAAGCTAGAAAATCGATCGTGGCCTTACAGCTTACTGTGATGGAATCTGAGGAACAGCAAAGTTGAAGTGAGATGATGAAGGAAGGTCTAGAGTCCAGGTCTCCTGGCTTTTTAGTCCTGAGTACACTTCATTTATAGACATAAACTCTATAAACAACGACGAGCTCTCACGCTTTTTCATTCCTCTGGGTTTTGATGACAGTTCCATCAGATGCCTTTCATCATCCCCCTATTCTCCTTCAGATCCTTCACTAAAAGATCAAAAGTGTCAGGATTTTCTTTCCATTGAGAAGCAGCCAGTGATGGTCGGGTGGTATCTTTCCTTTTCTTTAGAAGTAGCAGTACTTTGAAGCCCCAAAGTATTATTATTATGATTCCCCATTCACGTACCCCAGATGCTGAGGAAGGTGGATCTCTTGGACTTAGGAGTTCTGAGCTAAAATGTCGCTATGCTGATTGGGTGTCTGTGCTATTCAGTATTAATATAATAAAGAAGGAGACACCAGGGTGCCTAAAGAGAGACCAACTGGCTCATGTTTGAAACAGACCAAGTCAAGAGCTGCTTGGCCAATCAGTAATAGTTAATAGCTAGCATTTATATAATAGTAGGATCAGGCAGTAAATAACCCCTGTACTCCTAGCCTGGGTAAGATAGAGGGACCCAATTTTTTTTATCAGGAAAAAAATCAAAAGCTACATAAAAATAAATTAATATGTCTTAAACACATGTTCTACAGGAAAAAAAGATCAGTGTGCATGCCCACTTCAATGGGAAATAGCCCAGTGCCCTTTCACTACATAAATAATAATGGACTTATTTTCTATCCCTGTGGAGATATAAAATGTTTTATATGTAATCTCACTTGATCCAACAACTGTGTTGTAGTACACACTGACAGCATTATTATCCCTGTATGTCAGATAATAGGACTATAGGTCATAGGGGTGTTAAGTAACTTGCTGGAAGTCACACATATAGTAGGTGGCAAAGAAACAGAGCAGAGGACTTAAAACTCTGCAAAATGGATAGAGCGCTGAGACTGGTGTCAGGAAGACTTCTCTTCCTGAGTTCAAATCCGGCCTCAGATTATTATTACTAACAGTATGACCCTGGGTAAGTCACTTAACCCTGTTTGCCTCAGTTTCCTCATCTATAAAATGAGTTGGAAAAGGAATAGCAAACCATGCCAATATTTTTGCCAAGAAAACCCCAAGAAGAGTCAAACATGACTGAAAAATTATTGAGCAACAACAAAGAGAATCAGAACAGAGGACTCAAATGCAGGTATTCTGACTGAAGTCCAGCGTATTCATTGCACAATGATGCTTCCTACAGGTAATATTGAGTGGCAGGGTGATGAGGCAAAAGAACAGAAGAATCAGGGGCTAAGAAGAGAGGTAGTGATTTGTGTGAGGAGGTTTTTGCTTATAAGTGGTATTGTGATCACTTCCTAGTGCTTTGAATTACCCTCAAGACTCAACTTAATTAAAATCTTCCATGTGAAGTCTTTGCTGATTCTCCCCAGCTGCTACTCCTCTCCCTTCCAAAACTGCTTTGTGATCATTTTGTGTATATTCTGCACATACTTTTGTTGTTGTTCATTTATTTCAGTTGTGTCCAACTCTTTGTGACCCTATTTAGTGATTTCTTGGCAAAGATGCTGGAGTGGTTTGCCATTTCCTTCTCTAGCTCCTTTTACAGATAAGGAAACTGAGGCAAACAGGAGTAAGTGACTTCCTCAGGGTAACACAGCTAAGAAGTGTCTGAGGCCAGATTTGAACTCAAGAAAATGAGTCTTCCTGACTCCACTGTGCTACATAGCTGACCTGTATATGTGTATATTACCTCCCTTAGAAGCTCTTGGAAGTCCAGAACACAGTGCAAAAATACACGTCTTAGGTGCTTAATAAATGCCTGCTGATTGAGTGATTCTATGACTTAACCAGCATTCCTTCCAGGGATGGCTCCCCCTTCCATTCCCAGCCCGAGAAATGCTGTTATGTGTCTTAGACTGGACTCTCAGACTGTGGTTGAGACTTGGGTAAAGATTGCTAACAGTGATGATTATGCAGTCCTTTACTGACAATAATGCCCTAGTGTGGAGGAGCTCTGGGTGTTTCCCAGTTAAGACAACAGATTTTGAACGAAAAAATACATTTTATTTTCAGTCAAAAAAGACATTCATTTTGAGATTTCCCGTTACATAGTGTTCTGTTCAGCATCATTCATTATTTATTTGTTAGTTTTTATTTAAATAATCCTTTACAAGGATTTACAATTTCCTTTACAAGGGGAACTCATGTTTGGACAAAGATCCATAGAAATATGGGGTAAAGTCAAATTTTCAGTAGAGTTGTTTCAAATAATATAACTTATAAATTAAAAAACCACTTAAAATTAATTTTAAAGTATTCTGAGTGCTGCTAAATTAAAAAAAGTTTAATGTTATTGCATCTCAATCATTAATGGGACATTTATTAGTCAATATGACCATTCTTTTCTCTTTATTTCATATTTTTATAGATTTTCACGGTTAGGGGGTCTTCTGATACAATACTCTCATTTTTGAGATGAAAAAAACTAAGGTTTTAGAGAATTAATCAGTAAATATTAACCACCTTCTGTGTGCCAGGCACTGTGCTAGGCACTGGGTATACAAGTATAAAGAATGAAATGATTCTTGCTGCAGTAAGTACATATACTTAGGAGCTATTAATAAAATGTCACTTCAATAAAATGGAACGGTTCTGCTAATTAGTGTTTTGATTTTACATTACTTTTTCAATAACGATCTGATCACTGAGCAATGCCTGGCACATAGGTGCTTAATAAATGTTTATTGACTGACATTTATTTATTGACTGAATTATTATTTTTCCTTTGCTAGATAATCATTCACATTGCAAGTTTCTGTCTGGCCTCTCTTCTCTTTTCTCTCTGTACTTTCTCCCTTGGTGAATCTCATGAGTTTCCATAGCAGTGCTGGTGATTCTCAGGGGTATATATCCAACCCTAATCTCTTTCTCTGAGCTCTAGTACCGCATCACAAACTGCCAACTGGAAATTGTGAATTACATATTCCATAAGCATCTCAAACTTGACATGTCCAAAACAGAACTCATTATCTCTTCCCTCATACTGAACTTTCCCCATTTTGAATTTCACTATTACTCTTGAAGGCACCAACATCCTTTCAGTTCACCTTGATTACCCGACTCCTCACTTTTCCCAAATTCTTGTCATTTCTATCTCCAGCACATCTCTTGTATACTTACCCTTGTCTCCACTCACATAGTTCTTACCCTCCTTTGGGCCCTTATCAACTTTCATCTGGACTAATACAATAGCCTCTAATTAGTCTCCCTGCCTCAAGTTTATCTTCACTCTCTTCCATCTGCCATGTAGCCCTGCAATGGAATTTTCCTAAAGCATAGGTCTGATGTGCTCCTCCCCTACTCACTAACCTTCACTGGCTCCCTTTTGCCTTTAGGAACAAATATAAACTCTTCTGTTAATATTTAAAGCTCTTCACAACCTAGCTCTATCCTAATTTTCCAGTCTTTTTATTCATTATTCCCTTCTATGCACTCTATAATCCAGCCATATTGGCCCCTTGGCTGTTTCTTACACGCAGTGCTTCATGTGTTGTCTCGTTGCCTTTTTTCCTTTTTTTTTTTTTTTGGCTAGGCAGTGGGGTTAAGTGATTTGCCCAGGGTCACACAGCTAGTAAGTGTCAAGTGTCTGAGGCCAGATTTGAACTCAGGTCCTCCTTACTAGGGCCCATGCTCTATCTACTGTACCACCTAGCTGCCCCTGTCTCATTGGTTTTTCACTGGTTCTTTCCCATGCCTGGAACACTCTTCATCTTCACCTTCACCTCTTAGATTCTCTCTCTTCCTTCAAGACTCAAGAACTACCTACTGCAAGTGGCCTGGGCCCCCTATATGCCAGGGCCTTTTTCTCTAAGTCTACCTTATATACCCACATGTCCTAGGGTGGGAACTTTAAAAAAAAAAAACAAAATGACTTTTTCTTTTTATCTCTGCTAGTTAGCATAGTGTTTGGCATATAGTAAACACCTCATAAATGCTCACTGATGGATTTACAATGGTATGGATACTTCAGTAGAAAGGTCATGTGTATGGCCTGGGTAATGAACTGTCTAATGTGCATCAAAGGCAAACTAATCATTCATTTGTGCCTGTGTGATAGTCCTATTTCTAGTTTAATGATTTATTTAATTGAAAACTTACATCCCCATCAGGAGATCTTAGCACATCAAAGCATATTTAAATAAAAAACTCAACTTAGCAACATAGTCAACTTTGTCACCAACATAACGAATCTATTTGTCCTTTTAAAGAAACTTATTGATACACAAGGGACTCTATGGTTGTGATAGGGAACAAATTGAAAATGGAAATGGAAACACAAGGGCACTTCCTTCTATTTGATGCTCCTTGATATACTTTCACCGTTTGACTTCAGCAGTAAAATAGGAAGGCAGACATGAAGCAGCTAGTTGGCACAGTGATTATAGTGCCAAGCCTGGAGTCAGGAAGACTCACCTTCCTGAATTCAAATCTGGCCTTAGATAGTTACTAGGTATGTGACCCTGGGCAAGTCACTTCACCCTGTTTGCCTCAGTTTCCTCATCTGTCAAGTGAGCTGGAGAAGGAAACAGCAAACCACTCCAGTATTGTTATCAAGAAATTACAATCTGCAGTTGATAAATGGTCAAAAGATATGAACAGGCAGTTTTCAGACAAGGAAATCAAAGCTATTAATAGTCATATGAAAAAATGCTCTAAATCACTATTGATGAGAGAAATACACATTGAAACAACTCTGAGGTACCACATCACACCTATCAGATTGGCTAACATGACAAAACAGGACAATGATAAATGTTGGAGAAGATGTGGGGAAATTGGAGCACTAAAGCCTTATAGGTGGAGTTGTGAACTGATCCAACCATTCTGGAGAGCAATTTGGAACTATGCCCAAAGGGTTATAAAATTGTGCATACCCTTTGATCCATCAATACCACTATGAGGTATGTATCCACAGAGATCATAAAAATGGGAAAAAGGACCCAAACTATTTATGTACAAAAATATTTATAGCAGTTCTTCTTGTGGTGGCCAAGAATTGGAAATTGAGGGGATGCCCATCAATTGGGAAATGGCTGAAGTAGTTGTGGTATATGAATGTGATGGAATACTATTGTTCCATAAGAAATGATGAGCAGGCTGATTTCAGAAAAACCTGGAGGGACTTACATGAACTGATAATGAGTGAAGAACCAGGATTACATTGTACACAGCAACAGCAACGTTGTGGGATGATCAACTTTGATAGATTTAGCTTTTCTCAACAATGCAATGATCTAAGACAATTCCAAAAGACTCATGATGGAAAATGTTATCCGCATCCAGAGAAAACTATGGAGTCCGAATGCAGATTGAAGTTTACTTTTTCCTCTCCCTCTCTCTCTCTCTCTCTCTCTTTTTTTCTTTCTCATGGTTTTTCCTTTTGGTTTAGGTTGCATGCCATCTAGGAGAGGGGGGAGGAGAGGGAGAGGGAAAATTTAGGGCTCAAAATTTTATGAAAGTTAATGTTGAAAACTAAAAATAAATTAATTTTAAAAAGGAAAAAAAAAAGAAAATCCCAAATGGGGTCACAAAGAATCGATCACAAGTGAAAAACCGCGAGGCAAATAGGCTATAAATCCTAAAGTTTATTTCCTCTATTTCTTTCTTTCCTGCTACTTCTTCCGCATTCTGATGTTTGAGATAGTGTATATGTTATAGTGTCACGTTAGTTAATGAGATCTTACTTGCTAAACTAAGCTAAGCTAATGAACTCTACTTAGCTAATCAGTTGGAAAGAAGTGAGTTTTCTTTTTTGGTATTTATACATCACTCAACTTACACATTGTGTTCTAAAAATTCATTGGTAAGTCAGTTGTTTAGAATACAGAATGCATTTTTGGAGTAGAAACAAGAACATAAGTAGTATTTAAGTTCTCAGGCTAGATCACAGGAGGCTATTTAATTTACATCATAGTTGAGTTTCCATTAATGGTAAAAAACTGAATCTGGGCTCTGCAAATGGAGTATCATGTACTGTATGAAGGAAAAAGAGGGATTGTTTCTTTTCTTTCTTGGACACAGAACCCTTCCCAGGCAAAATTTTGAAATAGATGGAATTAATCTTTTAATCACAGGGTTTAGAATGCTCCATCTCTTGTCTTAATACTAGCTCTTCCCCATGTCTGGAATGTTCTTACTCACCTCCATCTCTTAGGTTGGAAAGGAAATTTCACCTCTATTTTTTTTGCATGGCAGCTAGGTGTTGAAGTGTTGGGCCTGGAGTTAGAAAGACTCATCTTCTTGAGTTCAAATCCGGCCTCAGACACTTGACTAGCTGTGTGACTATGAGAAAGTCACTTTCCCCTGTTTGCCTCAGTTTCCTCAACTGTAAAATGAGCTAGAGAAGGAAGTGGAAAAAGACTATAGTATCTTTGCCAAGAAAACTTCAAATGGGTTCATGAAGAGTCTGCCATGACTGAAACTTTTGAACAACAATTGTTTGCTTATGAGGAAATGGAGGTTAAATGACTTCCCTAAGGTCATACAGCTAATTACTATAGCTGGGATTTGAACCAATGACCAAATGGTTCCAAATCCAGTGGTCTTTCTGTTAGTAATGCCACGTTACTATCTTTTTCACCCCATCCTGACCCTTATTGGAGAGCCCCAGGTATTAACACTCTCCTGAAGTCCTAAACCTGCCCTGTAGTATCACTTCATTGATGTTCCATGCCCTGATGTCATTTCCCTTCTTTCACCACCAAGGAAGATTCCCATTCCCTCAGTGACTTAGCCAGGTATTAATTCAATGAGATTTTATTTCTCTGAATGCACACTAATAGGTAAATAACTCATCACTCAATAACTATCCTGGAGATCATTTCTAAGGTCAGGAGCTTCCTAAGCTTTCTTTTTCCTACTGCTTGAGTCTTTGGTCTTGTGGGGTTTAGTTTAACTTAATAATTTTAATTACATAAAAAGCATGCTGAAATTTAAGTGTCTTCCTCGGATTAGTTTGCTGTATGTACTTTGTTCCCTTGTCTACACCTCGCCAAAAAAATTCAGATATCTCTTTCAACAGTCTATTTTTCTCTAATTTAAAAGAAACAAACAAACCCCCCCAAAATCAGCTAGGTTTTTGGAGGAGAATTTAAATTTACTGAAATTTGGATTTATGGGAGTTAAAATTATTACCCAAGCCACAATTCTTAAGTTTACTTATAAAAGCTTAAGTTCACAACAATAATGAAAATACCTATTTTCTGAAGCTTTCTTAGTTGCATGTGGATTTTATTACCTTGGAAATCTAAGGGAAAAAATAATTTTCTTCTTCAAAGTTGTACTTTTTGTGAGGGACTTCTGGGAAAAAATGCTTATCTCATTGGTTATTGCTGAATCTGTTGTTATGAGTGCTGATCTGAGTTGCTCATTTGGAATGACATTTTGTGTTTTCATAATATTTCCTTTTCTAAATAGACCACAGAGTTCTACCATTCAGGTTGGCACTTACCTCATCCTTCCTCTCTGAGAAAACAACCATTTCACTCATTTTGTTGAAAACTTTGAGGGCTGAAGAGGTTTCCTATTACAGTAGTTAGTGTTTATTACTTCTTTTTTTTAATCTACAATTGATTGCTTACTTCCAGGCAGTATGCTGTTCACATCCTACTTAGGGCATGCCCTCATTTTTTTCTGAATTGTGCAAAATTTTCTATTTAATTTACAACTTGGAGAGTGCTACCTTATTATTTAAAATGTTTAAAATTTCAATCAGTGGTGGGGACAGGACCCTAAAAAGATATTCTGCTTACAAAAGCATTTTATTGCGGCTTGTAGTTAAAGAAAGAAAAATCTGACCAACCCAGCAAGTATATATGTTTATAAAGTCCTTGTCTACTTTTA
Source organism: Vombatus ursinus (assembly GCF_900497805.2). Taxonomy (NCBI): domain Eukaryota; kingdom Metazoa; phylum Chordata; class Mammalia; order Diprotodontia; family Vombatidae; genus Vombatus; species Vombatus ursinus. The sequence continues at coordinate 5,845,892 of NW_020954953.1, forward strand.
AGTTTTAATAACTTAAAGGGTTTTTATAGTACCTACATATCTTTTTTTTTTTTTTAAGGCAACTGGGGTCAAGACAGCTTGCCTTAGAGTCAGACAGCTAGTAAGTGTCAAGTGTTTGGTTGAAGCTGGATTTGAACTTAGGTCCTCCTGACTTCAGGGTCAGTGCTCTATCCACTGTGCAACCTAGCTGCACCAGTACCTACATATCTTAAATGATATTGGGAAGTCACCAAAGTCTTTGACACTATTAAATGGTTCAGTATCAGAAATAGATGTGGTTGTATCTATGGAAATACCTTCTGAGTTCCTTGAGAAGAGGAACAATCTTGCTTTTTTTTTTTTTTGGTTTGGTCTTTGTCTTGTTTTTCTTTTGGTATTCCCAGCATTTAGCACAGTGCTTTTGTACATGGTAAGCATTTAATAAGTGCTTTTTAAATTTACTCATTCAAAGGAAAGTCATTAAAATTAAGTACAACTGCATTACACAGTTCTATAGATTGTGGTTTTTCTTTTTTTAAACATCTACCACGGATTCTCAGAGGTGGATAGGGCCTCACCAGACGATCTAGCCCAGTCTTTAGCTTGTCTCTTGTACAATATCCCTCATAGATAGTTATCTAGCTTCTGCTTGAAGCCATTCCTGATAAACCATTCTACTTTTACGGGGCACTAAGAGTTGGAAAATTTTTCTTCCTATGGAACTGACACGTACCTTTAGAACTTTGAAGTTCTGCCATGTGGGCCAAAGTAAACCAACTCCAATGCCTCTTCTATGGGACAATCCTTCAGATTTCAAAAGATAATTGTCCTTCCCCATTTAAGTCTTTTCTATTCTAGGTCAAAATCTCCACTAATCTTTGTATGACATAGTTTAAAGTTCCCCTGGTCACTTCCCTATGGACACACTCTCATTTAATAATTTTCCTCCGAAAATGTGCCCCGAACTGAACACAGTACTCTAGGTATCGTCTGATCAACAAAAAAATTAGCAGGACTAAAACTTAGCTCATTCTGGACACTAATCTGTGAATATTGTTAAAGATCACATTGGCTTATATCACTCTGTTGATTCATTTTGAGGTTGTAATTCACTGAACTTTTTTTTCTTTTATTCTTTTTTTTTGTTGTTTTTGTTTTTTTTGGGGGGGGGGGGTTAGGCGATGGGATTAAGTGACTTTCCCAGGATCACACAGCTAGTAAGCGTTATGTGTCAGAGGTCACATTTGAACTCAGGTCTTCTTGAATCCAGGGCTAATTCTGCCCCTTTTTTCTTTTATTGTTTTGTTTTTCGGTTGGGCAGTGGGGGTTAAGGGACTTACCTGGGGTCACACAGCTAGTAAGTGTTATTTGTCTGAGGCCGAATTTGAACTCGGGTCCTCCTGAATCCAGGGCCAGTGCTCTATCTACTGCGCCACCTAGCTGCCCCCAATTCACTAAACTTTTAAAATGAGCTATTGTCTTCTTGCATCTCTTCTCTCTTGTACTTGTGCAGTTCATTTTTTCAAACCCAAGTATAGGACTTTACATTTATTCCTGTTAAATTTTATTTAGTCTATTTTTCTAGCCCAGATTTTTTTGGGGGGGAGGGGTTCCTTATTGTTATTCTAGAAGTGAAAAAACAAAAGTAAATTAGAAGCAAATGCAGGGTGAAAATAGCATTCTCCCAAAGCATTTGTACATGGTCCTTGAAAAGTGCTTAATTATTTGGTTCAAAACAAACATTTATTAAACATCTTCTATGTGCAAGGAAGGAACTGTGCTTTAAATCAAGTGTACAAAAGAGTCTTATGTGGAGTTGTTGGAGAATTTCACCATGAGCTTCTTGAGAGTTGTTGCTTCTGAGTACCCAGCATATTTCCCAGGTATATTTTGCTTACTGTCTGAATGAAGGAGTGGGCTGAACACAGGAGAAAAAGGAACTGTTGTATCTTAAAGTACACTCTGAGACCTCTTGCATCATAGGACACAAGACATAAACTTTTGACGCGGGCAGATTTTACAGTTGTAACTTTGATGATAACAATGATTATAACTAAGATTTACAAAATCATTTTGATGACAGTGTTGTCCGTATCAGAACATAACAAGATTCTTCAGTTCTATAGAGGTATTGGTCAACTTTGTGTCAATTTGGGAAAATTCTCCTGTATCAGTGAAGGAAGTACTGAATTTTTTTTATTTTAAAATTTTGTATCTTTTGTTTTTATATCATTCCCTCCCATTCCTTAACAACCATCCCTTTAAAAAAAGCATAAAAGAAAGAGAAAATTCACAACAACCAACACATCAGCTAAATCCAGCATCATACACAGTATTCTGTACCTCATCAAAAGAGAAGGGAGGAAGTGCATTTTTTCAGTTCTTCCCTGGGGTGATTTTCATTATATATTGCTCAGATTTTTGTTGTTATTTTTTTTTCCATTTACCGTGATACCCTGTGTATATTTGTTTGTTCATAGTTGTTTGCACATTGGTTCTCTCATTAGACTGTGTGGTCTTTGAGAGCAGGGATGTTTTTCCTCCTTTGTATCCTTAGTGCTTATTTAGTGTAGTAGCTGGCACATAGTAGTACGTGCTTAAGAACCACTCATTGATTTGACTTGTAGTCATTGTGTAAATTGTTTTTCTGGTAGTGCTTATTTTACTTGGCATAACTTCATACATGTCTTCTCATGCTTTTCTGAATTCTTCATATTCATAATTGTTATAGCATGATTGTATCCCATTACATTCAATGGTATTGAATTCTGCATCATATATTAACTCAAATATGCTGGCTTAAAGATGCCAGTACTATTACACTTGAGACTATGACTTGGTACTTCTGTTTAATCAAGCTTTGAAAGGATGACATTCATCAAGGTGGAGAAGTTTTTTTTTTTTGTTTTTGTTTTTGTTTCTCTTATGAGTCAGTGTTCTGGAAAGTTGGGTGCTCACAAGTTTTACATGTAAACCTCCCTTTTTTACCCTTCCTTAAAGAGCTGGTAATTCCACCATTGGTGATCAATTCCTTTGAGTAAAGATTGTTCTTTGGCCACCTTCTCTTAAATGTCAGTGTCTGGGGATGAAGCTACATTAAACTCTGATGAGATAATGTAAATCCCATAAGGCCCCAAGTAAACCTACTTTTTGTCTTCTCAACTTAATTGAAGGAATTTGAATTCACTTTCTTGTTGAACTAGATTGGGTTTGTGATAGAGGTCAGGCACAGAGTGCTAAAAGAGGCAATAGAATCCAGGCAGGGAGCTAAGGGGAACTATTCTCTTAGATCTGAAATTTTCTCTAAAGGTCAGCCCCCTGTGTTTTTGTAAACTGTGAATGCTATGATTGGTATCTCTGAGAATCAATGGTAGCCATTTTCTCTATACTTTCTTAAGTGGGATCCTAATGATGTTATATTAATGTATTTCTTTGGATGTGAGACAAAGTCAGATTATGGTATTTAGATGAATATTCAAATATCTCTGACTTTAGAGAAATACTCAAGTCACAGGATATCTATGACTCTAGAAAAATACTGCCCAAACAGTTGTTTGGTCTACCAAATTTGACCAACTAAATCCTTGGGTGGGGTGGGGGTGGGGGCTTGGTAGTACTAGGTAGAAGCAGTTAGTCTCAATTTTTAGAATGACAAGCCAGTCCAAGGGTTGCCACATAGATGTCTGTCATATTCTCAAATGCTAAAGTTTTTTAAAGAAAAACTCACATCAGCATGCTTTGAAAAACCCAAATCTACTTCCCATCTTATGGGATCTTTAGCATATCAGACCTGGAAGGGACCTTAGAAATCTGCTGGTCCAGTGTCATTGTTTTACTTCCTGCACATGGCAGTTTAAAGGGGTTGGTACTTCTTTCTCATGTGTACTTTTTCCCCTACCCACACATCTAATTACTGCAACAAATACAAGATTGTTAATAAGCTCTCCCTTCTCCTTAATATGCCTGGTAGAGGAAAAATGCCAGGGTAATTTATGAACCTTACGCTTTCATTTTGGGTAAGCATAGGCTTTCCGCTTTAGCCAAGCCATCCTCAGGATAGCTGCTGGGTAAGGAAAAATCCCCACAGCTGGTGCCCTGGGCTGTGCCTGCTGGGACAAGGTAGCTTGGGAATTCCCAGGTGCTGCCAACAGTCACCCCAGCAGGAGATAGGCTGGGGTTCCCTCTCTTCTTTCCAAGCCTTTGTAGTAACTGCTCTGTGTGGCCAGCCTTTCCTCCTTCTTCACTTTATTCATTCCTTGTAAGTGGTGGAAGAATGCCTCTTTAGTATAGGCACTATAGTGAATAGAGAATAGGATGGAAAGGGGAATGTCCCTACCCCTAGGCATGGTTCTATGCTATGCATTGGCATTGAGGTTATACATTGTCAGGCCACCTGTAGTCAGAACTGGCTTCAATGATTAAATTCCTATTAGATGTTAAAACAATGAGAAATAATTATAACATTTTATATTCCTTTATACCCCCAAATAATTTCTTCTCAAATTTGCTGAGTTCAATAAATTTGATTTTACATAATTCAAAGAACTTCTGAGAAATTTGCAAAAGAAAAACAATGTCCATCCCAGGGCTATTTTTCGTTCACATGAAATTTACTCCCTCAAGAGATTTTATTTTTGAAATGGTTCCTGACCAATTATGGGGAAGCCCTGGGTATCTTAGCCCTAAGAGCAACCTAAAACATATAATCATGTGAAAATGGGAACTCTTAACCGAAAGTGCTTTTGCTATTTGGCTATTAACGTTATTAGTACACACTTAGGCACAAGACAAATGTAACTGATGGCTCACAAGGACAATGTAAGGCTTTTAAAAATACTCTTGCTTGTCATCTACTGATGGGAAAGTGGCTTCTTCATCCCATTTGCCCCTTTCTACTTTAGTTCAAGGCCTACTAGGGTGTGAACTTAAACTAAATAAACTTTTGGTTGAGTTGGCCATCTGGCTAAGGAAACTTTCACCATTTATCAGAAGTAGAATAATTAGGAAGTAGGTGTTTCTTATAGGAACCCTGAATACCCTCATAAACCCTACCACACAAAACTTTGTGATAGAAACATTGATATGGGCCCTCAAAACAAATATCCTCTGAAGAGGCCATATTTTCTCCCAAAACATGGCTTGTGTAAAAGCCAAATTTCTTAGAGGCAGCATGGGACCTAGAGTTAGGAAAACCTAAATTCAAATCTGGCCTCTGATACTTAGTAGTTATATGACCCTGGGCAAAGCACTTAACCTTTGCCTCAGTTTTCTCAACTGTAAAATGGGGATAATGTAATTTACCTCCCAGGATTGTTATGAGGATCAGATTTGTAAAGTGCTTAGAATAGGACCTGGGCCCATAGTAAGAACTTAGTAAATGCATGTTTTCTTCCTTTCTTCCTTTGACATTCTCAATTTCCCAGTTTTCCTTAGTGTTCTTTGGCCTGCTAAGATGCTAGGAATATCATGGTTGTTTTGCTGATGTTTACTTGCTTTTAGGAAAGATAACAAGTTTCTTATAGAGTTATAGAGGTTTAGTATTGGAGGAGACATGAGAGGCCATCTACTCCAACCCACAGTTGAAAAAGAATTCCCCTTAAATACACTCAACAAATGGTCTTTAAGTATTTCCTGAAATCCTCTAATAAGGCAGATCCCAGTGCTGTCTGAGGCCACTTATTCCACATTCAGATTAGTCTAATTGTTCAGAAGCTTCTCCTTATGTTTGGCACAAATCTCCCTATTTTGCAATGTCATCTCATTTCTCCTACCTGGCTCAGCACTCTGGGACCAAACAGTGGAAGTGTAATCCCCCTCTTTCAGGTAAGAGCCTTTCAGATACTCTAAGACAATTCATGGTCCTCTCTGAGTATTTCCTTCTTCAACTATTCCTCATAGAATGTAAAGTTGCCCTTCACCATCCTGGTTGTTCGCCTCCAAATGCTCTCCAGATTATTGATGTCTTTCCTTAAATGTGGAAGAGGCTCTCCCAAGAGGTCACTATTGTTTATGTGAAAAATTTATGTAATTATTTTTCAGTATATACCTAACCACTTTTCAGTATATTGCCTTTTCTCCCCCTTTGAGAAGGATCTCATTGTATGAGTGTATTCTATAATCAGGAGTTGCTGATATTTGGACAATATGGAAGGTTTAAGAAGGATGTAGATAAATTCGTGGATAATAAATTAGAAAAAGTTTATTCTGTTTTTCAGTGTGTTTATTTTTTTATTTTTAGTTTTCAACTTCACTTCCACAAGATTTTGAGTTCCAAATTTTCTCCCTAGCCGGTCCCTCCCCTCACCCCAAGATGACAGAAAAAGGTTATTCTGAAGAATTTAGTGATGTCTAGGGCGATATTTCTAAAGTCTCAGAATTAGTTTGTGGAGAAAAACTATCATCAACTCTCACAAAATGACCTTTGGTGCCTTTGTCCAAGACTGGAATGAATAGACCACACATCATACTCTTATTGTTATATTTAATGGTACCTTTTAAAGTTAACCAGCCTTGACACCTCAGGCCTGATCCTTAGACTCAGTAAAGGTTAGCAAAGTTGTGAGGCAACTGGAGCAATTCTCCCCGTTTCCCACATACCCCATCTTGCAGAAATATCAAGAAATTACTGGTATGGGAGAACATTCTGAAGTTGGTACCCTTCAGATGCTTTTTCAGCTTCTTCTGTTCTCCTTTCCCATTTGAGCTTATGAGTTATCTGTCCCATTTCAGGATGGCTCTGTTTCTTAGAAGACAATTAAGGTGCTAACACATTACATGTCCTAGGTAGCAGAAGGGGCCTTTCTTTATGTTTGGGTGGCACAGAGTTTAGAGCTCTAAACTTGGAGTCAGGAAGACCTCCGTTCAAATCCAGCCTTGCACACTAAAGAGCTGTGTGACCCTGGGCAAATCGTTTAAAGGCTCTCTCTGCCTCAGTTTTCACATTTGCAAAATGTGAAAGTAAAAGCACATGGGAAAATGGGAAAATAAAAGCACCTAACTTCCAGGGTTGTTTTGAGGATGAGATAATATTTGCGAAACATTTTGCAAACCTTCAAGAGCTATCTATATGAGTGCTAGCTGTTATTCTTTGGACATTGTTTTAACCTCAAAGAGTGACTAATAGTGCAATTTCAAATCCAGGCGAGGTATTTTGTGGATGTTATCTTATATATGTCTTATAAAAAAAAAAAGTCTGTGGTATGTGAAAGTCCATATTGGTAAAGTTTCCTCCTTTTACAGGCACGGGGAAGTAGGGACATCAGTAGAAGCTGTGGCTTTCAGTCTGGGTGGTTTAGCAGTTGCAGCGCTGGGCACACTTGGCACATTCCACTGGGGAGCAGGAGCTGTAGCTTTTCTGGCAGGAGGTATAGCAACAGGTCTTCTATCTGTAAGAGCATGCACAGGTTGAAGAGCCACCTCTGATTCAGTCCCAGTTGGGGTCCATTACAGATAGGTAGCTGTAGGCAACTTCTGTATGTGGTGCCCACGTAAGAGTAAACACTTTTTCATTCTCATCAGTCAATTAATCAGTACGTTTTATTAAATGCCTACTGTGTGCCAAGCACTGTGCTATGTGCTAGGGATACAAAAGGAGGCAAAAGATAATAGTCTTCACCCTCAAGGAGCTTATAATCTAATGGGAAAGAATTCATGAATTCCTAACTTCCAAAGCTCAACACCAAATACAGGACATTTGTAAGACTGATTCTTCCCGTTTTGAAAGCAAGTTACACAAGATTGGCAAAGATTAATAAATGCAAAATCAGTATAAAATATACTTTAAATATATAAATGGGATATTACTTTTGGTCTAGTCAGCTTAATTAGATTGGTTGACTTCGTTGTGAATTTGTTCTTAGAAGGAATTTATATTAGAATGAAGAATTAGTGTTTATGTTTGAAAGGGAAAGGGAGGCAGGAAGAATGACTTTGGGAATGTATGACCTGCAAAATTTAACAGCTTTGAGTACGTGGAAAAAAATAATTACAAAGTTAATTATCAAACACCTTGGAGAGAACAGGCTACTGGGTAAGAGCCAGAATAATTTTGTAAAGAATTAGGTTTGTCAATAATCTAATTTTTGATTACAGTAGCAAGTGTGGTAGACGAAGGAAGTGATATTTTTTGATTTTTAGAATGCTTGTTAACAAAAACAAAAAACAACTTCTTTAGGATAGAGTGGATAGAGCCCTGTACATGGAGTGAGAAAGACCTGAGTTCAAATTTAATCTGAGACACTAGCTGTGTGGGCAAGTCACTCAACCTCTGCTTGCCTTAGTTTCCTCACCTGTAAAAAGGAGATGATAATAATAGCACTTTCCTCCCAAAATTGTTGCGAGGATCAAATAAGATATTCATTGTAGAGTGCTTAGCACAATGCCTGGAACATAGTAAGTACTAGATAAATGTTAATTATTATTATACTGTTATTATTCTTATTAATTTCCCTTGGTCCCTTCACTCCATAACCTTCTTTATTTATCACAAAGAAAAACAATGAAGCAGAACCAAAATGACATAGCAGCCTAGGAATACTGGTAGTGTCCCACCCCTCTACTGAGAGGACAGTAGTATCTTTGTTTCTTTGACAACATGTTGGTTCATTTAGTTTCTTTTGGGAGATGACAGGTGGATTCTTTCAGTTTCTACTTTGTTTTCTAAAAGTTTCTAAGATGTCTGCGAAGTTTTCTTGTATGATTTTCTGTGTGTGTGTGTGTATGTGTGTGTATGTGTGTGTGCACGCTCGTGTGCCTGGCTTTCATATAGTTCACTGTGTCTTAAATTATCTCTCCTAGTTCTGTTTTCCAGCTCAGTTTTTTTTTCTATGGGATATTCACATTTTGTTTTCAGATTTTTGACTTTGTTTTATTATTTCTTGATGTCTCATGGAATCATTAGTTTCTATTTGACCAATTTTTTTTTTGGCTAGGCAGTGGGGTTAAGTGACTTGCCCAGGGTCACACAGCTAGTAAGTATCAAGTGTCTGAGACTGGATTTGAATTCAGGTCCTCCTGACTCCAGGGTCAGTGCTCTATCCACTGTGCCACCTACCTGCCCCCCTATTCTAATTTTCAAGAAGTTATTTTCTTCAGTAAGATTTTGTACCTCTTTTTTCTAAGCTGTTAATTCTTTTTAAAAATCTTTTTTCCCTAGTTCTTGCTTTCCCCCCATTTTTTCATCTATAGATCTCATTTGATTTTTAAAATAATTTTAACTCTTTTTTTAATTTCTTGATTCTTCTAGCAATTCTTTTTGGAGTTGTGTCCAAGTTGCATTTTGAGTGGCATATTTTATTATCTGTCCTCTGGAATAATCATCATCCTGTAATCTAAGTCAGCTATCATTTTGTGTTGTTTTCATTTATCTATTTGTAGGTAAATGTAATGGAAATTTATATAATCAAGTTGAGTCAAATCAATAACCATTTCTTAAGCACTTATTATGTACTAGGCAGATAGCCCCTGCCTTCAAGGAACTTACATTCCAATGAGGGAAGACAACATATAAAAAGAAGGTGAATTGGGAGGAGTGGACCAGGGGAGGAACATGATACATGGTAAAGAAAGTTGAGAGAGTCAGGAGTACAGCCTAGAGAGGAATGAAGATTAATGGCTGTTTAAGTATCCTTCTGGTTCTATTTTCTTTGCTCTGTTTTAGTAAGACTTTTGAGTCATCCCTTCACAACATTCTCATCAAATACACTGGGAAACAGGAGACCTGAGGTCTCATCAGGTAAGTTATCATTTGTCTGCTCTTTTACATGGAACAAGTTAACTCACCTCTCTAGACTCAATTTTCTAATCTATAAAATGAAGGAAGTGGAGTAGATGACTTGTAAGGTTCTCCCTGCTTGTGCATGTTGAGATTATGGAAGGATATGGTTTAGATCATGTAATAATTAGATGTACATGCAGCTATTTGTAGGTTAGTGGTTATTAGTGTGATTATTGGTCTGTTACACTATAAATATAAGATGGTTTATGGTATATATTATCACACATCAGATAACCACAGTCCAGTGTGGTTAACAGTAAATCAGTCCTGTCAGTCTGGAGAGGGGTGAGGGTAGGTAAATGCAATATCAGGAGTTGGTCCTGAGCTCAGTGTTACCTAAAATCTTCATCAGTGAGGAGATAATGGAATAGAGGATATACGGAGGGTGCCATGGTGGAACAGTCTGCTCAGGTAAGAGCAAAATTTAATGTGACCTTAGTGAATTGGAGGGTGGAAGTCAATGAGGATAAATGAAACATAGAAGACTTGGGATGAAAAAAATAAAGGCCATCTGTTATACTTAGCACTATTTTGGTCCTTACTAAAATACCTAGTACAGTTCTGGACTCAACAGTTACAGAAGAGAATCTCAAAGAGGCATAAAATGTTAGAAGATAGGGTACATGAAGTTGTCAGGATTTTTCATTCCTTAGAGGAATTTCTTTCTTCTTCTTTTTTTTTAATTTTTGGGCAATTGGGGTTAAGTGGCTTGTCCAGGGTCACACAGCTAGTAAGTGTCAAGTATTTGGTCTGAGGCCGGATTTGAACTCAGGTCCTCCTGATTCCAGGGCTGGTGCTCTATCTACTGCACCACCTAGCTACCTCCTCCGATTAATTTTTAATCTATGTTTTTTTATCCCTTTGTTGAATGCAATTTTGGTCTCAAAATACACATTTAATATTTTTGTTTTTTCTACATTTGGTTATGAGGTTTTTATGCCCTAATACTTGGTCAGTTTTTGTGAAGGTGCCATGTACATCTGAGAAAAAGGTATACTCCTTTCTTTTCCCACTCAGTTTTCTCCAGAGTTCTATCATATCTAACTTTTTAAGATTCTATTCATCTCCTTAACTTCTTTCTTATTTATTTTGTGGTTAGATTTATCAAGCTCTGAGAGAGGAAAGTTGAAGCCCCCTACTAGTATAGTTTTACTATTTCCTCCTCTAATTCATTTAACTTTTCCTTTAACAATTTGGATGCTATGCCATTTGGTACATATATGTTTAGTATTGATATTACTTCATTGTCTATGGTGCCTTTTAGCAAGATGCAGTTTTCCTGCTTATCCCTTTTAATTAGTTCTAATTTTGCTTTTGCTTTATCTGAGATCATGCTAACGTGCCTTTTTTTTTTTTACATCAACTGAAGCATGATAGATTCTGCTTGTTTTAACTCTCTTGTGTGTTTCTGTTTCAAGTGTGTTTCTTATAAATAACATATTGTTGGATTCTGATCTCTAATCCATTCTGTTATCTGCTTCTATTTTATAGGTAAGTTCATCCATTTCACATTCACAATTATAATTACTAACGATGCTTTTCCCTCTGTCCTATTTTTCTCTGCTTATCCTTCTTTCTCTCTTTTTATCCTGTTCCTCCTCTAAAGTCTGTTTTGCTTCTGACCACTGTCTTCTTTTATCTTACCTGCCTTTTTTCATGTTACCCCCCCTCCCCCTTCTCTTATCACCTTCCCCTACTACTTCCATATTGGGTAAGATAGATTTCTATTACCAGTTGAATATGTATGTAGATATTTTTCCCTCCTTGAACCAATTTAGATGTGAAACGAGGTTCAAGTATTGCCCCCCCCCATTGCCCCCTCCAGTGTAAAAGCTCTTCCTTACATGCCTGTTTTATGTGAGATCATTTTCCTCATTCTTCTGTCCTGTGTCCCAGGACATCCCTCTTTCTTGCCTATCCACTTTTTTTTTTTAACATCATCCCAATATAATCAACTTACTCCCACTTCCTCTTTCTATGTAAAATCCTTTTAACTGTCCCAATAATGATAAAGTTCTTAGGTGTTACATATAGCATCTTCCCATAGAAATGTAAACATTTTAGCCTTATTGAATCCTGTACAATTTCTCTTTCATGGTTATCTTTTTATACTTTTCTTGAGTCTTGTATTTGAAAGTTAGCTGTGGTCTTTCATCAGGCTTGAAAGCTCTGTATTTAATTAAATAGTAATTTTTTCCATTGAAGGATTATACTCAGTTTTGCTGATTAGATTATTTTTGGTTGTGATCTGTTCTTTTGCCTTCTGGAATATCATTCCAGGCTCTCTACTCCTTTACTGTGTTAGCTGCTAAATCTTGTGTGAAACTGACTGTGGCTCCATGGTATTTGAATCATTTCCTTCTGGCTACTTGAAGTATTTTCTCTTTGACCTGGGAGCTCTGGAATTTGACTATAATATTCTTGGGAGTTTTTATTTTGGGATCCCCTTCAGGTGGTGACTGGTGGATTCTTTCAGTTTCTATTTTACCCTCTGGTTTTAGGTTATTGCGGCAGTTTTCCTTGATAATCTCTTGAAATATGATGTCTAGGCTCTTTCTTTGATTATGGCTTTCAGGTAATCTAATAATTCTTAAATTATCTCTCCTTAATCTATTTTCCGGATCAATTGTTTTTCTGATGAGATATTTCACATTCCTTTCTTTTTTTTATTCTTTTGACTTCATTTTATTGTTTCTTGATGTCTCGTTAAATCATTAGCTTCCACCTGTCCAGTTCTAATTTTTAAGGAATTATTTTCTTCAGTGAGCTTTTTCCATTTGGCCAATTCTGCTTTTTAAGGAGTTGTTTTCATCAGTGAATTTTTGTTCTTTTTCTATTTGGCTAATTCTGTTTTTTTAAGGTGTTATTTTCTTCAGTTTTTTTTTTTGGTGCCTCTTTTACCAAGCTGTTAATTGTCTTTTCATAATTTTCTTCTTTTGCTCTCATTTCTTTATCTAATTTTTCCTCTACCACTCATTTAATTTTGAAAATAATTTTTAACTTTTCCAAGAATTCTCCAATTCACATTCTTCTTCATTGAGGCTTTGCTTGTAGCTATTTTAAATTTATTGTCTTCTTCTGAGTTTGTGTCTTGGTCTTCCCTGTCACCATAGTAGCTTTTTATGGTCAGGTTCTTTTTGTTGTTGTTTTTTGTTCATTTTCTACACTATTTCTTGATTTGAACTTTATGTTAAAGTTGGGCTCTATTCCTGGTGTGTGTGGTGGAAAGAGCACTGTCTTGAGCTCCAGGCTTTTTTGAACTACTGTTTTAAGAGCTAGTTCTGGGAGCTTGAAAGTTTTCACTGCTTCCAAGGTGGTGTGATCTGGGGAGAGATGTGGTCACAGTTCTTACCTAGGAAGGGCTCCGATCTCTTGGGGTTGCACTCAATACTGCTCCACAGGGTCCTGGATCCTTTGAGGTTAGAAGTGATACTGTTCCCCAAGACCCTTATTCCTTTGGGACCAGAAGTGATACTGTTCCACAGAGCCCCTAATGCTTTATGATCAAAAAGCAATACTGCTCCTCAGGGCTCTTGAGTGAAATTACTCCTGTCTTGAACTACGACCCAGAATTGAGTAAAGGCAATGGTACTGCCGAACAGTGTCTGGTCCTGCATCTAATGCTAGCGTCCAGTAGAATCTCTTTCTGACCAGTTGCTGGCTTGAGAGCTTTGGAAGCTGCTGTTGCTTCTGTCGCCATCATCTGGCCCCGCCACTGGTGTTTCATTCATGTGGACTCTGGGCCAGCCTCAACCTCTGTGTCATAGATCTCTTTCCAACCTCCTAAGTTGTCTTGGGCTGGAAGAATGTCTCATCCTGACCTTTTGTTGGTGCTGCCACTCCAGAATTCAATTTAAAAAATTGTTTGGAGGGGAATGTTGGGCGAGCTCAGCTGAGTGCTTGCTCTATCCCATCATCTTGGCTCCACTCCAGAAAAGTTACTTTTAAAATGCATTAATGTTCCACACGTATTATTCTGGACTCAGTACAGTTACTGAGTTTCCATGTCTAGAAATGCTGTTTCATGCATTCGTAAACCGCAACCTCCACTGGAAAGGTAGAGTGATGTTACTCTGAGCTTTGAGGGGAATTGCTAGAGAGAGATGTTTTTTGTAGCAGGTAGGAATGGTGATGGATGATGCACGAGGCAGGACTGTTTCCCATGGCTATTGCAACTGGAGTGCTAGTGGGATCAAAGGGACAAATGAAGTGACAGAGTAAGGAATTTGGTCAGCTATGTCAGCAGTTGTGACTCAGACACAGGGAACAGAAGCAAGGAGTAGCAGAAGTCCATTTTCACATAATTACTTTCATGCCTATGAGCCCAGTTTTGGGTTGCCACCAGATTGTGTTTATGAATGCTGAATAGAGCTTAATTTCTCTCACACCAGTCAGAGACACATGGATTTGCAACACGTCTTCCTGTTCTGCAGACTCAGTGACAGAGACATACCAGTTAGTCATCTCATCTGTTGGCGGTGGCAGATCAGCCTCTTGATAACAACTGGGATGGTCCTTTTGTCCATCTAACTCTGGCTTGATCAGATGAATGTCTTCACAGATTCTATTCCAAATGAACACCACCTCTGATAGAATTTATCAACCACATGGATCAGCCCATTGATCTGTGTGAGCAGCAGACTGGGCTTGTCAGAATCACAGCTGTTGTGTTCATAATTCTGTGCCACCTTTCTTTTGGAAATAAGACTAAATTTTTAAAGGTCTATAAATTATTTGAAGAGTCTTGGTAACCAACACTGTACCCAGGGAATAGATATGAAAATCTTTAAAAAAAAAAAAAGTTTTTTGAGTGGTTCTTGACGTGTTAGTAGTTTAACCTTTTGACCTTCTTCCTTTAAGAAAGTTTTCTTCACCAGTTGACAAGGCCCATGTTTGACATAGCACAAACTACCAGAGTAGTTCAGAAGATTGAGCTGTCAGACACCATTGATTATTATTATGTATATATTTTGGAGGCAATTGGGGTTAAATGTCTTGCCCATAGTCACACTAGCTAGTAAGTTTCTGAGGCCAAATATGAACTCAGGTCCTTCTGACTTCAGGGCCAGTGCTCTGTCGTGTACCACCTAGCTGCCCTTATACCACTGATTATAGAAATCACAGCTAGCCCAGCAGGGCTGAGACCAATTACTTTTGTACCTGAGACAGTGTGTCTATATAGCCTACCACTTCTATCCTAAATGGAATTGGTTCATATGACATTTGTACTGTAGGCCTTATGTTTTGCTTCTTATTTATCTATGTACGCTTCTTATCTGTGTTTTCAGATCTCTTCTGGGGCCTTGCACCATGCAAGACCTGTAGGAGGAGCTTAATAGACTGTTAAATGTAGTGTCCCTTGAATAAATGGTGTTTTGCAAATGTTTCATGAGTGAATGAATTAAATGACTATTGGGGTGTAGGGCATCTTGAGAAATGTACCATGGAATGCACTTGTGGGTGCCTGGTTCTATTGAGGATTAGATTGTAAGCTCCTTGAAGACAGGGACTGTCTTTTTCATATCTCTAGTGCTTAGCACAATTCAAGGCACATAATAGGTGCTTAATAAACAGTAATTGATTGATTGACAAGAAGGTGATTTCATAGGGAATTCAAGATTTCACACCTTTAGTTGTATCTTCTGACCATTTCCTCTCTATTCTGGTGTGAATAGTGTAAAACAAGCAGATGAAACCCAAGGAAGGGGACTGGCCTGGAGATGGCCAGGGCTTGGGCTTGGTTGATTGGAGAGTAATTGTTAAAGGAAGGGAGTATAGAGAAACAGGTAAGAAATGCTGACATCATTTACCATTATGAAAACTTAGAGCATAACATTTCTAACCCCTCTCATTGTGCAATCAGTCTGTCAATGAACAAGTGTCTATCGAGCATCTGTTGTGTGCCTAACATTGATGTTAGAAACCCTAGGGCATACAAAAAGCACTCAACTGGATTGCTGTACTATATTGTACTACCCTGATACTATTGACTGGCATTAGAAAAGGCTGCAAGCCATCAACCCCACTTGAAGGGGAAATTGTGCAAAGCAGCATGACTTCCAGGTAATCTGCTGATGGGCAGGGGATAGGGATTGCAGTTGTAGTTGTAGTTAAAGAATGAAAAGAACCACCAAGAAGAGATAATCACAGTGCTATGTTAGGCATGTCACAGTATTAGGGGTCTTAACGAAACAAGAATTAAATAGTATAAAAAGTAAAAGCTTATTCAAATATGCCAAAAGAATGACAGTTCTCAGATTTCCCATCTGTTCTGGGATCAGACTGTAGCTAGATAGAATTTTAAAAGGTGTCTAGTTTATTCCTTGGTAAATCCCCAAAAGACCAGCAAACCTAAATTTCCTTTTTGGGATTAGTTCTATTAAAGAAAACTTAGTTATAATAGTAATAATAATGACAATAATTATCATTGGTAGCATTTTTTAAGGTTTACAGAGTTTTTAACAAACATCTCATTGTATCCTCATAAAAACCCTGGGAGGTAAGTGTTATTATTATCATCCCCATTTTACAGATGACAGAACTGAGGCAAACAGAGCATAAGTTGCTTGCTTAGTGACTCATAGCTAGGAAGCATCTGAGTCTAGATTTGAACTCAGGTCTTCCCTAGTCCAGGCCTAGTGCTTTATCTTCTTTATTACCTCACTTCATTTACTGTTATTATCCTGTTTAAGAAGTTGTTTGAATCGAATGGGTTCTTATAGAAGCTGGGGATGAGATTGAGGGAAAGAAGGGGAAGGGTGGTTTGTTAGAATGATCTTGCCAGTATAAGCTCATTCTTATGAACCGTCCTCAAGGAAAAGGCTACATTTCTTTGATTAAACTTGGGGAAAGGTTTACCTACTCATGGTTTAGCCAAAGAAAAATGAGACAAAAAGTGTCAATGGTAGAGATTCCATAAGCAGACTTTAGGCCAAGTTAAATTTTTTTTTTTATTCTTATGGTTAAAACCCATCAGGGGAGTTTAATTTCTCAGCAGTTATTTTTTTCTCCTTGCCTGGAGAGATCCCTAGAAGATTAAGAATTAGCACTCCTTGGGAAGACACAGTCAAGAATTGAACATACAAATCTTTTTCAATCTAAAGTATATTCAACAGAAAAGATAGAAGCCAATTCATTTTATGTAATCAAAAACCTTAATTTAAGGAACTTTGTGGGATGATCGAGATATTGTGTGATATGGTAGCCCAGTTACATTATGTCATTACTTGGATAAATCTGTGGGTACTCCTTTTCCTAAAGCGTATCCTAAACTACTCTTGCCTTCTCAGCTTGTATAATTTTTTTCCCCCCGTGCTTTCCTAGGAATCTTCCATAAATGGCCTGATGTGCCAGTCCTCTTGGAGAATGGAGAACAAACAGCAGCAAATGACCGTCCCCTTCCCCCAGTGGGGATAGAGATTTCCTCTGAGTCCTAGTGGTTCATGGGTACCAGTGCAACCTTGGGGCTCTCCTTCTTGCTTGGTGACCATCGACCTCATTATCTGATCATACATGTTCTTGATGACGAATTTTATGACTTTTCCTGTTCAGAAATCATCATTGGCAATTTGCTGCAGCTTCACAGCCAGAACTTATTGCCCTTCACAAGACACTCCATCTCTGACTCCATGCATTTTCACAGGCTGTCCCCCATGCTTGGAATGCTCTTTCCTCATCACCTGGCTTCCTTCAAATCTCAGCTAAATCTCACCTTCTGTAGAAGCCTTTTCTTATCCCCCTTAATGCTAATGCCTTTTCTCTGAGCCTACATTCAGTTGACCCTGTCTAATCTTACTTATATATAGTTGTTTCCGTGTTTTCTTCCCCATTAAACTATGAGCAGGGACTGTTGTGTCTTTCTTTGTATCCTCTGCACTTACCACATAGTAAATGCTTAATAGATGCTTGTTGGCTGACTACCTGGCTTTATTAGCTGTTTTAAGTATCTAGACAGAAGGAGGAAGTGGGGAGCAAGGTTCTAAGAGCCACAATTCTGAATTTCTAGTTGAGAGAGAAATTCGTATGGTCCTGGAAGCTGGTGGGGGAAATTTCAGAGTCAGGAGAGGGCTGGAAAGGAGAATATAACTGCCGAACAAGGACTACACCTCCCCATACTCCTGCAGGCATTTCGTTTTTGGTACATTAGTGTGTCATTGGACTGGAACCACCAATCCAATACTAGTGATTTGGAACTACATGATTTATTTTTAATAATTACATTGGGATTTAAATTTAACATTGGACTTTGTTAGTGCCCTTTATGCAAGAAGGTCTTCAAATGGAATTTTTGAAGACTGGTTTCTTCTAAATTTGTTATTAGAGTTTTAAAATTAACTCTTGATCATCCACACTGATGAAAAACAGCGGTGAAGATAATTCAAATTTTATTCCTGTTTGGCTTTGAGTTTTAGAGAGACTTTTCTTATCTTTTAAATTGTTTTGTTTGGTCAATATTTAGATTAAAGTCTATTCCTTTATCACACTGACAGTAGGTAGCCAGGAAGATTAAAGGAAGTGAAATTGTCCTAAGACTAAAAATTTTCTGTGGTCCAGTTCAATTTGACTAACACTTATTTGGTACCTAATTCATGCCAACCAGACAAAAATGAAACAATCTTTTCCCTCAAGAAATTTTCTTTCTACTGGAATTTAATCAGGAGACTATGCAGGTAAAAGAGATTTGAACTTTCTGAAGTCCCAGTTGCTTGATTTTTTTTCTGTCTTTTTTTTTTTAGGCAATTGGGGTTAAGTGACTTGCCCAGGGTCACACAGCTAGTAAGTGTCAAGTGTATTGTCTGAGTTCGGATTTGAACTCAGGTCCTCCTGACTTCAGGGCCGGTGCTCTATCCCCAGATGCTTATTTTTAAAAGAACTTCTAGAGTTGTGCTTTTAGAATTTTTGGAGTACTCCCCTCCCCTTCCCTCTCCTCCCCTCCCATCCCCTCCCGTCCCATCCCCCTTCTCTTTCCTTTCCTTTCCCCACCCTGAGGTGAATAGAGGGGATCTAGGCAGTAAGGAGAAATGGGATCTAGTCTCAGTTTTATCAGTAATCATCTTTGTGACCTTGGGAAAGCTATTTGACCTTTCTGGGGCTTAATTTCCTCATCTGTAAAGAGAAGGGAATTGAATTAGATCTCAGAACTCTCTTCTAACTCCAAAACTATATGATTCTGTAATCCTGGGCAAGTAAGCAAATGATTTGTGATTTCAAAAGAGCTCTCCAAAAAAGCTCTGCATATTCTTCTGGGAACTTTCCATCAGTGGAGGCTCAGGATAATTCTCAATCTTTTCACCATGTATCTTTTCTGCTTTTTAAACATTCTGTTGAGAAATGGTCAAAGTCAATGGCTTTCTTTAATTAATAAGGGCAAGCATTTTTGTAAGCTTAGCACAGTTCCTGGCAAGTAGTAGACACTTAATAAATGTTTGTTCACTGATTGATTGATGTAGCATTTTAAGGTTTACAAAACACTTTTCAAATCTATTTTTAAGCTCATAACAGTTCTGAGATGAAAACTCAGATGAGGAAATTTAGGCAAAAAGAAATTAAATGACTTGTTCAGGGTCACACAGCTAGTAAGTATCTAAGCCTGGACTTGAATGCAGGTCTTTCAGACTTTGAGGTGCCTATCAGCTTTGTTAATGTGAAAAGGATATCAAATTAGATGAAAGTTCTTAGTGAACTTTTAGTGATTAGCTTATAGGCAGCTAGGTGACTCAGTGCATAGAGAGCTGGGCCTTAAGTCAGGAAGACTCATCTTCCTGAGTTCAAATTTGGCCTTAGACACTTACTAGCTTTGTGACCCTGGGCAAGTCACCTCATTTTCCTCATCTGTAAGATGGGGATAATAATAGCACCTACCTCCCAGAGATGTTGTGAGGATCAAAGGAAACAATTGTAAAGCACTACATAAATGTTAGCTATAGTTATAATAATAATAGTATTGGAATGTTGAAATAATTGATAAAATATGAAAGTCCAGAATTCTACAAACAATTTATTTCCTCTATTTCATATGAAAATTTAGATTCATTTGAAAAGTATTTTGTAGAACTTTGGACATAGAGATAGGAAAGGGAAATGAAAGTACTTACTTCAATGATTGTTTTTTCAAATTTGTTTTTGTTGGGGCAACTAGGTGGCACAGTGGATAGAGCACCAGCCCTGGAATCAGAAGGACCTGAGTTCAAATCCGGTCTGAGACACTTGATACTTACTAGCTGTGTGACCATGGGCAAGTCACTTAACCCCATTGACTAGCCAAAAAAAAAAAAGAAAGGGGAAGAATTTGTTTTTGTTTTTCAAAATTGCATTTGCTGGTGGCTGCCTAGGGAAATAGAAAATAAGGAGTTTAGATTTTATTGCTGCTTGTTCCATTAGGTTTTCTACTGATCTTTGGCCATAGTAAGAGCAAATAGCAATGAGTGCAACTTAAGTTATTTTAAAGTACTTAGCAGAGCAAGAAAATTGAGTCCATAAAAAGACAAAATAGCAAATTTAATGTGAGAGACGACAGTATAGTAGTCATTCAAGTACCTCAGTGGGCATCTGGAGATCAGATCCTTATTATTACTGAACCTTAATTGAGGCACAATTCAACTGTGTGCCAATTACTATAACTCTTCTCTTTCTCCACTACATTAAAAGTGCATTATGTTTCTGACCAGTGTATTGGTCAGGTGAAGATGTGATTAGTAAGACAGGCAGTCTTCCATTTTTTTGGACACACAGTTAAGGCTAAGGAGGCAAGCAGTGATATTGGAGGATCTTGCTAGTAGCATCGTATGTGATTTCATCCTTGGGCACTGACATTTAAGAGAAGTTGTCCAAAGAACAATCTTACTCAAATAAATTGATCACTAATGGTAGAATTATAGGTACTTAAGGTATTGACATTGTATGTGTGCACACACACACTCAATGTTAAGCCTCAATGTATTCTACTTCTTGCATCAGCTTCACAATATTACTGGGAAATGGGACTCAGGATAGTGGGATTAGTACTTAAAGAGAACTTTTCCCTCCTATTGCAAATGAGAAAACTGAGGCCCTAGGAGGTAAAGTGACTTGCCTTAACTTACACATGTAGTAAAGCCAGATCACCTGACTCCAAATCTAGTGCTATTTTCATCCCATCTCATTGCCTCCAAATACAATTACTCATTTCTGACAGCACTTAATGGTGATAAAGAGCACAGAATGCAAATAAAGCAGACTTATTCTGGTAACTCAGGCCAAAAGATCCCTTTATATATTCTCTGTGTTGTCTACTTGCCCTATAGAAGAGCTACTATTTATAAAGCAAAGTCTTTAATATTTCGTCCTCAATGGATAAGCGTAATACCACAAACCTACCTATGTGAACTTTTTCTTTAGGGTTTTCCAGAGAACCAAGTAGTTTTCTTTTGGGTTTTTGTCATCAACCTAAAAATGGGAGAACTTTCTCTTCAGAAGGCTAAGATAGAGGTGGGAAATAAAATTAGATGAAGACTATTGTTACTTTGATGAAAGTTTTTTTTTTTTTAACTTAGTGAACTTTCTACTTTTTCCCTCTGTCAAATGTTCTTGTTTTTCTTCAATGAGACAATGAATCTTCCAGAGTTCCTCTTTGGCATCCCTCATCTCCATTTAATTAATGGGGGGGGGGGGGGGGGGGGAAGGGCATGGTTTGATATGGTCAGACTTGAGCTTTCAGAAGTTCATTTTGGCAGTTCACTTGAGTATGGACCAGAATGGGGAGAGATTTGATTTAGGGAGACCAATGAGTAGGCTATTGCAGTAGCCCAGGTGTGAGATGATGAGGGTCTGTATGAGAGGAGGGGGCAACTGTGTGAGTAGAGAAAAGAAGAAATATATGAGAGATATTGTAAAGGTAGAAATGCCAAACTTGATGACAAATTGGATATGTGGCATAAATTCAGATGAACAGTGGAGGATGACACCTAGGTTGGGAACCTGAGTAATTAGAAGAATAGTAGTGCCCTTGAAAGTAATAGTGAAGTTGGAAAGTGTGTGGGGTTTAGGTGGAAAGATAATAAATTGTATTTTGGATATGGTGAGTTTGAGATATCTATGGTACATCCATTTTGGGAACTCAGCAGGCATTTGGTGATTTGAGATTAGGATTGGATAAATCTGTGAATCTTATGTAAAGAAATAATTGAGACCATCAGATGAGATCACTAAGTGAGGTATATAAAAAGAGAAGAGACGAAGGCCAAGGACCAACCCTTAGGGACACCCATAGTTGGTGGAAATCATCTGGATAAAGATTCTGCCAAGGAGACAGACAGAGCAGTCAGCCAGTAGAAGGAGAACAAGGACTGAGCAATGCCATGAAAATCTAGAGGAGAGAGTATCAGGAGAAGAGAGTTATTGACAGTGTCAAAGTCTTCAGAGGGGTCAGGAAATAATGGATTTTGAGAAAGGCCATTCAAGGTGGCAATTAAGAGTTCATTAGTGACTTTGGAGGGACAGTTTCAATTGAATGATGAGGTCAGAAGCCAGATGGCAGAAGTTGAGAAGAGAGTGACCCTGTACCTTTTCCCCAGACACTCACTTGCATAGGCAGAGGGAAATTTAGAGTTGAAAGAAAACATTAGGGAAGCTCAAATGTCAGAACTATTCAGTGATTATTGGAACATTATGACCACTGTCTAGTCATAGCCTAGCATTCAGGGGTGAAGACGTGGAAAATGTACTGGGTGATCCCGATAAGAAAGGATATGAAGTTCCCACTGGTGAACTTCATGAGGACTCCACCTAGAGATAAAGGACATTGATGCCTTGCAGTTCCAGAGTTGTGATTTGCTGCGGCCACACGTGTTCCTTAGACTTGTGCCTCACTCCTACTGTACTTTAAGTAGGCGCTCACTCTCCCCAAGGATAGGATGTGTATTTATAGGGGAGTGTGCCCCAGATTTGGAGTTTTATAATTGCTTTTTTTTTGTTTTCCCATTTCAGTACGTGCCTTTGTTAAGACCTAATTGAGTGTACTGGCCGATCGTTCGCGGGAGATAAGCAGAGGCTCATGAACTGTGGTTTTAGGAGGGTTGCACCAATTGCTCAGAACAGTCATTGCTCTGGGGATCCAATCTTCAAGGACTAGGGGAACTTTCCAGAGGGGGACTTTTTACGTTGATACTTTTTTTTTTTTCCATTGTGAACTGAGTACTATTAAGCCCTGCCTACAGTCATTTAGGGTCTCTTCTTTTGAGTTGTTGACCTTCCACTTTGTGTGATTTCAAAACTCTGACATATACCAGGCTGGTAATATCAGTTATTTAAGGAAGGGAGTGTATGTGAGGTAGGGCTCTTGGACAAAGTTAACCAGTAGGCTTCATGTTTGTTTGCATGTTTCTGTGTGAATTTAAGTAACCAGAGGAATAGTTCCGCTTTCTAAGTATCCAGATCTCTTCCTGTATGCAGGAACACGAATCCATTTGGCTACAGGAGAAAACATAGATTAATATGGTGCATTTCACTTACTTTACCCTCCTTTGGGGTAGGGGAATAGCTAATTTATTTTTTTTTTGGCACTCTTTTAAGGTTGATAAGGAAAATATTTTCAAAGGCTAAACAGCCAGGCTGGGGAGATTAATGTATTTGTCTGGAGATACATCTTCCCTTAAGGCATGTAGTTGAGGGTGTAAAATTTATTTTCTTTAGAATTCTTTTGCTAAATTAGGGTTATGAGAACAGTGGTGACCTTGAGTGTCTCTGGCTTGCCATGTGACTTGGGGCCTCAGTTTCCCCACAATTTATAAAAGTGATATGAACCTAAATGCTCAAAAAGGTCTTTGGTAGTGGCATTGTAAATGTTGGAGCCTTTTTTCATTATAATAAGTATCATTAATTCAGACTACTAATTTAGTATTTGTGATCAGACAGGTGCTAAGATGGAATCTGTTTTTGCTTTAGCAAACCTCTTCTTTATATATATTGTAAGTGAATGGAACAGACAAGATTGAAAGGGAGTGTTTCAAAAACTTGAAAGAGGGAACAGTTTTCTTTATTGCCTGTAAAAATTTTTATCGATGCATTTTGTTTTTATGTTACCTTCTTTTTCTAATATATCCCTCCCTCTTCACCTTTTGAACGAACCAGCCCTTATAACAAATGATATACAAATGATATAACAAATGATGATAGAGAGAAATGCAAGTCCCTGCCTTCAAGGTGAGGTGAGACAACATGTGAATAACCATCTACAAACAAGCAATGTGGGCGACATAGTCAGACTCACATTTTAAAAATCACATGTGAGTAGAGTTGGAATCGGGACAGAGTTAAGGCCAGGAGATCATTATATACCAAGAGCTCAGGCAGGGTTTCAGCCCAGGTTTTCTTATCTGTTATTCTATCTCATCAACCAAGTATAAAATAATTAAAAAGTAAAATAAAAAGGGGTGAACAAAAGCAGTTTTAACCAAAATTTTAAATAGGCAAAATTAACTAAAACAACAGCTGATTTAGGCAATTTATAGAATATTCCATAACTAAAGTCCCCACCTTTTCCTTTTCTCTTTTTTAAAATTTTATTTATTTTAGTTTTAATTTATGGAATAAAATAATCATTTCCATATCATAGTATAATAAAAAAGATTGCATATGAAACTACAAATCTATTATGTACAAGTTGCTATTCCTTTTAAATATATAATAAAATTATCATATAAATTTCTTTTTTTCTTTCCTTTTTTTTCCTTCTCTCCTCCCTCCTGCTCTAGAGATGACTACCATTAGACACAAGTATTTTATTGTATATATGCAAAATCCTCTCTGTTTATCAGTTCTTTCTCTGGATGCAGATAGCGTTTTCCTTCATATGTCCCTTGTAATTAATTTGGGTATTTGTAATAGTCAAAATGACTTAGTCACTAGAATAAGAAAAAGAAAGAAAGGAAAAGAAGGAGGTACATTTTCTCCTCTCAGAGACAATTTTGGTCATTATAATTATATAGTAGTCAGTTTTAGTTTTTGGCTGCCGTTTTCATTCACATTTTTATGGTTTTTTAGTCTTTTTTCCCCTGGTTCTGCTTATTTTTTTCTATGTAAGTGTTCCCATGCTCCTCTGTATTTGACAAGGAATTATTTTCAAGAACTCTAGAAATTTTTAGCCTATTTAATAGTTCGTCTTTGTAATAAGGATTTTGTTTTTCTTGTTTTCTTGGTGGAGAAGTGGAAAAGTAGGAGGGAGAGAAGGTGAATCTTCATTTGAAAATAAAATAAAATTTAATTTTAAAAAGATTTATTAGCTTAGTTGATTTACATGAATGTACTATAATAATAGCATAATAATGATAATTAACAACTTCCATTAGCATAGATGGTTATTGTTTTCATCCACATATACTATTTCATTTGAATTTCCCAATAATCCTGAGAGGTAGCAAGGGCAAGTATTGTTATATCCTTTTGACCAGTATGGAAATGGAGACACAGAGAGGTTAAGTGATTTGCCCAAAGTCACATACCAAGTAAGGAACTGAGCCAGGAACTGGTCTTGTGATCAGTGTTTTTTCCACTATATCACAGAAGTAATAAAAGGAGATTTCTTTAAAAATAATTGTGTAATAGGCTGTTTGCCTCCCCCATTTAATCATAATCATAGGATTTTATAGCTAAAAGGGAGCTTATAGATTATTTAGTGCTAATCTCTCACTTTATGAATCAAAAGATGGAGAACATTAAATGAGTTATTCAAAGTCACTCAGATTGTAGCAGAGTCGGTTCTAATCCTGGTACTTTGAGGCCATATAACTTCGGTGCTTTGCAAACATTAAGTTGCTGTCGGAATGCTAGCAATTATTATTATGGCGGTGGTGGTGCAGGGGTGTAGTGTTAAAATGTGTGTCAGGGCCCTCTGGTTATTTGCATTATTTTTAAAGCTAATTCAATGCTTGGTAAAATTGGAATGTATTCTGGCTTGCAGATATTATTTTAAATTTACTTTGTTAGGCCTGAAGTAATTTAAAAACATGAACTTGTTAGAGTATGGATTATTCTGATGACTTTTCCCTAAGCTGGTAATTGGAAAATAGTTGTAGTCTTATTTTACAAATGAGGAGAATCGGTCTCAGAGGGGGTTTGTGACTCTCTTAAGATCATGTACACCATAGACTTGGAGCCAAAAAATAGGTAAATGGTTATTCCTTGAAAAACATGACTTAAAAAAAAAACCAACCAAATGAGTCATTTTACTAACTTTTGTTGAGCTAATGTTTTCTACTGACTCCATAAAAAGCTGGGTTATGGCAGATAGTTAACTTAAAGTAGGCCCAAGGTTGTCTTTACAAAAGCAGTAGAATCTTGCTTCTATGTTTTAGTAGAACTATTCCTCACAGAAGTGTGATCTTGTACCAGTCATAGACCTCCGTTTTTAAATGTTAAGTGTCATCCACTGACATTAACTTGTGTAGATATTGGTGAATAAAACCATGGGGGAAGGTATTTAAATTTGTTTTCTCTTCAAATTAGGTTTATAAGGGCTCAAAAAGAGAAACCCCCAAAGCTGAAAGTCACTTTAAGAAGAATGTTACAACTGCTTGTAAAACTGCCATAGTAGCAGCAATGAGAATTTTCATTGTATATTACAAGTTATTTTTCAGTAAAATCGAGGGGTCAGAGAGCTGGGAAACTCCAGCTGCCAAGGCATATCTAAGGTAAACTTTAATTTTGACCAGGAGAAATAGAGTCAAAGGAAAATATCCTTTAAACTGTAAAGGGCTGCACAAATGTTAGCTGTTATTATTATTGAGTATTATTATTTTATTGTTTTTATTGGATATGGCAGATGGAGCACTGGTTTTGGAGTTAGCAAAGTCTGGGTTCAGATCCTGTTTCTGACATTTACTAGCTATGTGATTATGTCTAAATCATTTAATTTCTCTGAGCTTTGGTTTCCTCAATGTGTAAAATAGAGATAATAATGCCAGTACTACTTACCTTATTGGGCTGTTATGAGATTTAAATAAGATACTGTATGCAAAGCACTGTGCAAATTTTAAAGTGGTACATATGTGTATGTTGTGTGTGTGTAGTGTGTGTATATGTATACATATACACATACACGCATATTCATTATCTGTTATGTTTTTCTTCTGCTCCATTTTGAACTAGAGAGAAGGAATCAACAAAAATAGGCAGCCTTCCTGAGACTGGGTTATTATATCTGTAATGAGAAACTATACTTTTCCTTAATTAGCAGATTTAATCAAAATTGATGTTCTATTCTGATAACAGCATCTAATTTTAAAAGTTCACCCATAAGGGCTTTTAGAAATGTGGCACTAAACCCAGAAGTACTTTTATTCTTTGTGATTCTGGAAGACATTCAAAGTTTGAGGTGGAAGATTAAGTTAAGTGGGAATTGATAACAAGATTAGGAAGAATGAACTATTTTGTACCTAAACATTGTAATTCTTTAAGTTTTGCTTCAAAAGATATTTTCCCACTGTTAATATGGAAACATTATTTCTTTTTAAAAAAGCTTATTTTATTTTTCATTCATGGAATAAAACAAGCATTGCCATAACAGTATAATAAAAAAGATGATTGGACATGAAACTGCTAATCCACCATGTACAACTTGGTATTCCCTCCAAATATACAACACAGTTATCATGTAAATTTCTTTTTTTTCTTCCCTCCCCGCTCTGCCCTAGAGATGGTCACCATTAGACACAAATAGGTGTGAGTGTGTGTGTGTGTGTGTAAAATTATTCTATATATACTTATATTTGTCAGTTCTTTCTCTGGATACAGATAGTGCTTTCTTCATATGTCTTTTATAGTTAATTTGGGCATTTATAATAGTCAAAATAACTTATTTGTTCAAAAAGATTATTAAAATAATATTGCTGTTACTGTATACAACGTTCTCTTGGTTCTGCTCATGTCACTCTTCATTATTTTGTGCAACTCGTTGCATGTGTTTCTAAGATCATTGAGCTCATCATTAATTATTTCTTAAGCAATTTTTATTGTAGTAGTTATCTTTTAATATTAAAATAATTTTTGGGTTTTGTTCATATTTTCTGTGATATCAGTTATCTTTACTTAGATAAACTTAACCATTGACCAATACCGGTTTTCATGACAACTAACCAAATTGTACAGTTGATTCTTATGAGGAACTAAACAGCTTTTAGTGGCTCTTTTTAGCTCAGAGGTTTTTGTAAATTTTTTGTGTTACCCTTCTCAGAATAATGTTCCAAAATTCATAAAATACATAAATTACCAAAAAATTGAGATACAGTTATCAAAAATATTTCTAAAAATTAAGTTTATGGACCTAAGATTAATAATCTCTGGTCCAGGGCTTCTTAAATTTTTTCTGCTTGTGACCCCTTTGGCTCGTCTTAAACTGTGGGTCACGACCTAATATGGGGTCCACAGTTTTAGTGATGACAAATCTCACAATTTTAAAAGTTCTTCTGTACCTGTGGATAAATATCTAATTTACTATGAACTTCTTTCAAGAGGGATTAGCAATTAAAATGTGGAAACACTTCTTTATAGCTTAGCCTCATTTATAACATGATCCTTAGGACAAGCATCATAAAGATAGCGATGTAGTGGAGCTCTGATTTTGTCTTTTCCAAATACTAGCATTGCAGCACAAAATAGTATTATGGATCTAATAAAGCACTTCTTTGAGGTACACTGTGATTATATGAACATTTAGCCCCGGCAGGGTTTTTTTTTTCCTTGCTATGTTGTGCAATTTTTCAGGGTACTGTTTAACTTTAATATTTTCTAGAAGAAAACGGGTTTAAAGTGCTGGGGAATTTCTGCCATGGGCCAAGTTCATCTCTTCACTGGCCACTAAATATAGCCTCCCTTCACTTTGTCACTTTTGTGTTTCCTTTCATCTTGCACAGATGTTAGAAAACACAGTAAAGTGACAGAAAAGTATTTCTCATCCAATGACATAGATTTTTACCTCCCCCTGGGCACCTCTCACCTTGACTATTATTTCTGTGGTGGAAGATTCCTTGGGAAATTAAACTAGGCTTGTAAGACAGGGAGGCACAGGACAGTAGTTTTTCAAATTGATGATTGACAGTCTGACACCAGTTTAAAGTTGGTCTGTGCCTTCATGTGGTTATTGATCCAGTAGAAACAACAAAAAAAATTGCTTCCTTAATAACAGTAACGAGTGTGAAAATCATATTACTTATTTTTATGAATACAAAACTTTTTCTGAACTAAACTTCACCTTTTCTTAGTTCTTTCTATCCTCCAAAAAACTCCACTGAAGATGGGATAGGGGCAGTCCATTGGAGCTTTACGCTTATCTTATGGAAGAAACCCTGAGTGAAGAAAAGATTTGTTTCTATTCATCTATCTGCCTAGAACAAAGTACCTAATCCAACCAAATATCTTCTTTCTTTTTCCTTCCCCTCCCCCCAGATACAATCTTGCCGAGAGTAGGGGTTATATTTTTTATGTATATAGTGAGTATATTTCTTAGTACATGTTGGGTACTAATAAATGCGAGTAATAGAATAATTCAGACACTTTGGATCGTGATCTAAAGTCTCGATTGTTCTCTCCTATTTTTATTTTAAGCCTCTTGGTTTTTTCCTCTTATGACTGGCTTGATATGAATGGCGTCAAGGTCTTTGTTCACAAGGCTTCTGTTTTCTGGGATGTTTCATTTGGCTTTAAGTGAAGTGTGCACTGTAGTGTGGTTTCATTTTAGTTGTATTTATAGTCATAGGTCTTGGTTGTCAGTAACAAAGAGTCACTGTCTTTCCCATTTGGTACCTTTCGTTCCTTTCCTTAAGAAGGTGATCAGATATGGTGACTGGTTGCTTTATCTTGTCACGTGGAAGTGATTCTGGCTTCAAGAAGCCTATGCTTATAAGCTCAGTTAAGTTCTACCAAATGAGAAAAACTTCATGTATAAGTCCAGCGACAGACTGTTGTCCAAGGATCATCCTAGCTAAGTGTACAAAGGCTTATTGAAAAAAAGATTGGTCAAGTAGTGATTTGGAGGGCTATAGAACTCATGAATCCACACTCAAAGGTAGCTAACTAAGGGCAGAAAGAATAGAGTGCTGGACATAGAATTCAGGAGACCTGAGCTCAAATGCAGCCTCAGACACTTATTAGCTGTTGTGGTGGGCCTGAACAAATCACTTAACCTAAGTTTCCTTGTCTGTAAAATGGGGATATTAGTGCCCGCTTTCCAAAGTTGTTGCAAGGAAACAGTGAGATAATATTATAAAGTATTTTGCAAACTTTAGAACACCACATAAATGCTAGTGACTGTTGTTGTTGTTGTTATATCTGCAAGTGTATACTGAAGCGTAGTGGAATTGTGGTCCTGTGTGGGTGGAGGCAGTAACCACAATGCTGAAATCACAGTTCTTTTGAAGTAACTGAAATTTATCTCACTGAGTGTGCCTGAATCAGTATTCTCTCTCTCCCGCTTCCTTAACCAATATGAATGGACTTTTTAAATGTGAAATTTATGCTGAGAATTTCTCTGTGCAAATATTGGGTCTCTATTCTTAGAATCGTAGATTTAGACCTGAGAGGGAACACAGAGGTCGTTGAGTCCCACTTTCGGATATTATAGATGAAGAAACAGGCCCGGAGAGTTTAGAGTTTACCTAGGATCACACAGATATTAAATGACAAAGACCAGGATTTGAACCCAGGTCCTTTGGGTCTAAATCCAAGGTCCTTTCTATTTTTGTGACTGTATAGTTTGGAAAGAGCTGAAGATGTAGAAGAGGTCTGGTGGATCTATTCTTGTCTCAGGTCTTATCCTGGTTATTTCACCACAACCACTGTTCTTCCTATAAATGATGCTTTTCTTAGCTTTTTTTTTTTTTTTTAAAGTAACACAAGTAAGCTGTGTTGCCAACACTTGTAGATAGAGGTCACTAGCTCCAGAGGAGCATGGAACTGATCTTAGTCCTGAATTAACAGGATATCTTGGAAGGGGTTGGAGAAAAAAATTGTAAAGAGAAATTGGACTCAGTACAGATGAAAATCGGCCTACTTGCCATTTCAGACACTACATTCTATTTTCCACCTTCCTGCCTTTGCACATGTTTCCCACATGCCTATATTACACTCCCTTTTCAGCTTTACCTTTTGGAATCCCTGGCTATATTCAAGGCTCCCTTCAAATGCCACCTTTTTTTGTGATCTCAACCCTCCTCTGTTAATTGTTAGAATTTTCCCTTGAAATTACTTTGTATTTTCTTCACATATATTGAACATTTATTGCTATTTTCATTTTTGCTGTTATATGACCTACGTAAAGTGAGTGCAAAGTACATTTTCAGATTATCAGTCATTTGTGGCATAAGGGTACTTGTCCAGACTTCTCTTTTTTTGCAAGGAATGCAACAGGAACTAGAATCTATATGTGAGGTTTTTTTTTTGTCACAAATTTGATGAAATAGCTTCATTGGCTATGCTGGATATTTTTCACAGGAGAGGGAAATTCATTTAACAACTGGTTTAGCTTTGATAATTATATGACCAGGTAGGGATGTGACCTTGTCTTAGTGTTTCACCTCTTGCACTCTTGCTAAAAATTGGCATTGTTATTGATCTTCTATATTTGCTGAAGCTGCCTCTGGGTAATAGTTGTTGCAAGTATTTAGTATAGCAGTGGCTGATACAAGAACCAGATGAAATTTAATACACACACACACACATACATACACATACACATACACATATATAAAATGTGCTTAGAAAACCGTGAAGTACTTTATAAATATTAGCTATTATAATTCCTGTTAAAATGGCAGAACTTGATCAGCAATAAATTAGTAAGTTAATATTATCCCTTTAGACTATCATAGGAGAGGTAGGAAAGTATCATCTCCATTTCTTTACATTAATATTAAAGTTAAAGTAAAAGCACAGCCTGATGGTCTCCATGGTGAGGCAACAGTTCACATTGTTGATATTGTTATAAATATATACCTTGGACTTTCTTTTAAAGCCTTGCAAATCATTTAGGAATGGATTTAAAGGATAATTTCATTATTATTCATTCATTTAGTTAAGAAATCCATAGCAAACACCTCCTATGAGCAAAGCACAGAGCTAAGCATTTAAGGGGAATACAGAGATATACAAGATGTAGTTTCTTCCCTCAGACAGCTTGCAGTCCAGTAGAATAAACACATAAATTGACAGAATGCTTTCCCTGGAGTCAGCTGGAATCCTATTCTACATTTTAACAGTATCAGAAAAGATGAGAATTTGGTCAAATCTGAAGTATTCAGGCTTAAGCCATATTTTTTTTTTTTGAGAGATAACTCTGCTTTTTTGGACTATTTGCTCTTCCAATGAAAAATTTGTTTGGGGTGGAGGAGGTAGGCAATCCTCGAATAAGTGGTCTCTTGAGTAGATTTCATTATAATTTAATTCAACATTTAACTTTTCTATGAGAGAAAGTAAGAAATGCTCCACTGCCTCTAGGCATAGAAAAGTTTTTGCATGACCTGTTTCATGCTAGAAACCTAATTCATCCAAGATCACAAAAAAGGTGGCATTTGAAGGGAGCCTTGAATATAGCCAGGGATTCCAAAAGGTAAAGCTGAAAAGGGAGTGTAATATAGGCAATTCATCTTGCAGGATTTTCTGAATGACAAAATTAGCTGTCACACCATTTAAACCATTGGCCCAAGCCACTTGTTTCAGCCTATCGTGAGCAGTAGCATAATATGGGAAAAGCAGAATATGGAAGATCATTTTCTTTTGCTTTCTTCATGAAGTTAACACACATTGTTGACATTTAAACATGTGCTGGTTTTTTGAACATTTTTGCTATATTAGAATCCAGATGGTCTTTCCAAAAGGAGCACAGTCCCTGCTGATCAAGTGGGAAGTCAAAAGAAAATGCTTCTTCCTGTATCAGAATCTACTTTGCAGGCCAATATGAGAAGTGGGTAGAGAAGAGTATGTAGGACACTCAGACTCACCAAGATTTGGAGAATGAAAATAATTCCTGCTCAGGAAATCTTGATTGGTTCATGACATTGCTATTTAGATTGTCATTGTAGCCAAGGCTAGAACTAAACATCTTATTGTCCAAGATGTAAAGTTTTGCTATTTCTAATGAAGTTTTTGAAATTTCCCATGACCACCTTTTCAAAATGGCAACAGCAACAATGCGTTATTGTGCAATTTAGTGTTTGGAAAGCTAGCATTTTGTCATGATCTATTTGTCTGCTTAACATTCATGTAATAGAATTTAGAATTAAATACTAGTAGTCTTCATTATTTTTTTAAAATTTTATTTATTCATTTTTAGGCAATTGGGGTTAAGTGACTTGCCCAGGGTCACACAGCTAGTAATTGTCAAGTATTTGGTCAGCGTCCAGATTTGAACTCAGGTTCTCCTGACTTCAAGGCTGGTGTTCTATCCGCTGCTAGTAGTCTTCATTATTAACTGTGGTCATTTTGGCCTTGTAGGTTTATAGTTAGACTGTTATTATCGTTGCGTGTCTTTCCTCATATTTAAAGAAGATTGTTTTGACTATCTCCTTGGTAATGCAAAGTATTTTTGGTTACTTGAGCACAATACCTTATCTAGTAGATGCTTAATAAATGTTTGTTGATTGAATGAATGAACAATTTGCAAAGATTTTTGTGTTCAGAAATCAAAGAAAACAGCCTGCTCTTTGCATTCACTTCCTGTAGACACTATGAAGAGGGCCCCTTGCCCTCTATTGATCAAGCCTCTATTTCTTGGCTGCTGGAACCTGGGGAAAACTTTGACAGCAGAAGATGGTATAGATGCATCCAAGAAATTGGGTTCCCTGCCTACCTCTGCTGTACTTCTGATCTTTTCAAAGTTTCATGATTATTATAACAATTTTAAAAAATAATCTTCCTAAGCTACTGATGAGGGTAAAATCAAGGCCATCCTATTTCTGAGAAGTACATTATGCAGTGCATTATAAGATTTTAAATTTCAGTTGACTACCTATGTGACATTGGGCTAGTTACCCTCCCTGGGCCTCAGTTTCCGTATCTATAAAGTGAACAAATTGGATTCAAATATTCCTAAGTTCCTTTTCAGTTCTAAAATTCTATAACCTGAATTCTGATTGTCAGGGTATAATTGAGGGTGAGAGGATGGGCTGTTTAATGGGTGTGAGTATATCCACACACATACACACATACACACACACACACACACACACACACACAATACAGAGCATAACTGGTGAGCCTTACTAGCCTTGACAAGTGTTTCTTTCAAGAAGAGCCTTTAAAAAACAAAATGTGACACCACATGTGGTGTGAAAAATATTGAAAGCTTTGAAGTCTTTCAGTTGGCTAAAGTGAATGTTTCCTGAGGGAACACTGAACTTTTGTGTAAAAGAAAACACAGCAGTGGCTAGGAAGAGAGTTATTTCTTTTTGTCCTTTTAATTGCATCAGCATGTACCGTAGCCAAACCCTAAGCTTAATGAATAGCTGGTTACTCATTTGCAAACCCATGTGGTAACTGTGATGATGCCCAGGTGTGTGATACTTATGACACATAATATTTTCATGTGCTAATGAATTTGGGAGGGGGGGAAGCAAGAAAAATTAGAATTACCCTTTAGGAGCAAGGTGGAGTTAATTTTAAGTTAATTATGCCTGTAAATTTTTTTTTTGAAGCTCAAATCTTTCACCTCTTGGCTACACACACACTCACACACTCACACACACTCTCTCTCTCTCTCTCTCTCTCTCTCTGTCACACACAAACAAGTTTCTTGGGTGCACCCATCCCTTTAAATGCTATCAAGTTTATCCCCATAATCCTCTACCCAGAGAGTAGAGGCTTGATCCTTGGAGGGCAGGGAATCTTCTTCATACTGATGTTGTTTCACAAGAAGTTAATGAAGAGATCGGGTTGCTTTCTTTGACTCATGAATGGAATAGTCTTGTCAATTAATTCATTCATGCAACAAACATTTATTGACCATCTACTTGGTAAGACATTATGCTAAGTTCTGTAACTCACTGCAGGCTGAGTGAGTGCCTGCACAAGATTAAAATTTAATTGGAAATATTTAATAAAGTACATAAAAATACAATAGAATACAGAGAATGTTAATGTGTGGCTTTCTAAGTCAATATGTGGCCAGCAGGGATCCTTACCTACAATTTAGTGAGTTTGAGTTTGGCACCACTGCTGTACAAGAAACAAATAGCAATGTTCCTGTCCTCAAGGAAATTACAATCTAATAGATGAGATAAGAGATATATACAGGTAACTGCCATAAAAACAATGTGGTAAGTAATGGTAGTAAAGTACAAACATTTTTCTAAGGAAGCTCAGACATGGGGAAGATCACTGCCACTTGTGGGGTAGGGACAAGTTTTGAGGAACTAGCTTCTGAACTGAGCTTTGACAGCAGGCAAGGATTTCAGTGGTCAGACATTGAGTGGTAAACTGTTCTAGGGCATGACATGAGAAAAGGCGGAGGTGAAAAGATATAGATAGCCAGTAGTTCGTGTTGTCTAAAACACTGAGTCTTCAAAGGAGAGTTACATCAGAGAAGACTGGGAAGGTATATTGAGTCCAGATCATGGAACACATTAGTTTTGGACAACACAGAGTGAATACTACTAAAGGCTCTTGATGACTCTGATTATATTATACATCGGGTAAGATTGAAGAAGAAACTGGAAATGGGATGACTGGTTAGAAAACCCAGCTTCTGAATTTAGCATATAGTGAGTAACTAGTCTTGATTAGTTCCTTTTAGAATGCTCCTGGATTATGTTGAACTTTATTTTCTGTCATTTGAGTCTGATTCAGTAGGTTCTTTAAGGCACAGTTCTAGCTTAAGTATGATTTTTCTCTAATATCCACTAGATATTATATATCCACTGCTTTATAAAAATAAAATTTTATTGAGATCTTTTGTATTTTGCTACTTTTTGAGGTAGATAGGTGATTTGGTAGATGGAGCACTGGACCTGGAGTCAGGCATATCTGAATTCAAATCCTGTTTCAGGTACTTATTACCTGTGTTATCCTGGACAAATCACTTAACCTCTCTCTGCCAAAGTTTCCTTAGATGTGAAATTATTGGCTTAACAATAGCACTTAGCTCAAAGGGTTATTGTTAGGATAAAATAAGATAATATTTGTAAAGTCTTTTCTAAACCTTGAAGTGATATATAAATGCTATTATTATTATTATTTTACACAATCTAGCTTTCTCTCTTTAAACCTCCTCTCCCTTTTCAGAGAGCCATCCCTTATAATAAAGAATATTTTAAAAAGAAAAAAAGAAAAAAATTCATCAAAATTAATCAACATATTGGGAAAATATGATGTGATACACAATATTCCTTGCTTGTGGACTCCTGCCCTGCCTCTGCAAAGGAGTGGTGCGGAGGGAGGAAGGAGGGTAGCTTTTCATACTTCTTCTTTGGGGATGAAGCTTTTGCTTTGTAATTTTGTGGGATTCTTTTTTGATTTTTTTTTTTTTGTGGTAGTTCTTTCCATTTACATTGTTCACGAAGTACTTTGAACATGGCATTTCCACTATGAATTTATTTAGCTTATTGAAACTTAATCCCCATTTTTGGACTGCATAAAGATGAGCAAACAGCAAGCTTAACATTTTGAGTTATAGAGAGGTGACAAGCAAAACATTTCAGGTTTGCTATTTTCATTTACACTATTTATAGACCTATTGGCTTAATGACACTAGTTCCATCCTAATGTCAAAGAGAATCCTGCACGGTGTTTGTATGTGAGAGGTCTGTCTGTCAGTGTTTAACATAAGGAAAAGAAAGCTGTTTATAGAGTTTTATTCCTAGGCTGCTAGAAAGACGTGGGGTTGTCTTTTGAATTCTTTGTTTCCTGAGTTTTATCACTGCTTAAAAAAAAAAACCCAATCATAGTATAGTTAGCACATTATGGTAGAAAGAGCACTGGATTACTGTTATTGTGTGTATTGTTTATACATGTATATTATTGTTAGTAATAATAATAAACAAAAATACCTGGGTTTGAATTTCACCTCTGACACTATTTGTGTGACCTTGGACAAGTCACTTAATATGTACAGGCCTAGTTTAGGATTCCAATTCCAAACTTACAATTCTATCATGGTGATGATGAATATATTTGAACATAAAAGGCCTTTCCCTTGGGGATATGGGAAGAATTTTGTTCTCATAAGGGCAAAGACAGCCAAGCTGTTAAACATAGTGCAAATGATGGATACCAAGGGAGAGTTTGAAGAATGAGATGGACATAAACCCAAGAGTTCAGCTTGGTCTTTAGATTTGGCAAGCAAATAAAAGAGTACTGAGACTTGGAAAGGGTGAAAACAATTCAGTCCTCTTTTCACAGCATTGCCAGGGGGTGAAGACTCCCTACCTCTTTCCAGTAAAACCTAAGATGTTCCATAAAACTAGTGTCTTCAGAACCAAGAGAGATGGTGATGGGTCTAGGGTGCTTGCTGACCATATTTTTTTAAAAAGCTGTATTGATGTCTTTTTTTAAAATGAAAGTCATTTCCTAAAATACTCTCTACTCCACTGAATCCTCCTTTGTCACCAAGAGAAACTGTTCACAGGATTACATAATCACAGATTTGCAGCTGAAATTAAATGGAGGTCATCTAGTTCAACTTCCCCATTTTATAGATGAGGAGGCTGAACATACCCAACATCTACCACCTCCACAGTGACTGCGTTGGACAGAGCTCGCCACAATCCACTTCTGGCACTGCCCCTCCCCCACCCTCCCTTCCGGAGGGAAGTATGCTAAAGCATCTGTTCTCCAGTACCAAGATTAGCCTGACCTAATAATCAAAAAAGGACACACAGGGAGATAATACGACTGACTACATTAAATTAGACCAATTTCTTCTGTAATAAGGTCAGATTTAGATACTTGAAAAGATTTTTAGATTAATATCTGGACCTTGAATTGTACTTGGAAATGCACTGGAAGTCAAGTGTAGTATATTCCCTTGGGTACGCAAGCCATTGTGTAGTCTATCGGCTGAAGCTTTTAAATTGTTTTCATGGTTATTCAAAAATACAGCATGCTACTGGAGAGCCAATGTGGAATTCACAAAAGTGCGGGTCACTAAGTAATAACCATATTAAACTCTCTATTTAGGCACAGCAAATAAAGAAGCACTTCTATTTCATTAGCTATTAAGCATCCATGACAAGACATATATGAAATCTCTACTAAGGAATTCCGGATTTACGCTGCCCCAGCTTTATACCCTCAATTCATCTTCCTGTGATGACAGGCAGCATTACTAAAGCCCAGAGTTTTTGCAAGGAACAAATTACAGGTACCCAACATGTTACTATTGGTTATGCAGTTTTAGAATATCATATCCTATAGCAGCTGGCTAAAGCCAGAGAGCTGACAATGAATTTGGCTTTTAAGGGAGGCAAGAAGTGGGATAGCCTTTTGAATGCATATTTTTTTTCTTATTTAATAAATTTAAGGTATTGTCCAAAATGGTGGTGAAGTCCAAGAGCTTTTTTCATTTGGAATCAGGTATTCATGCTGAGTTTGTCACTTTGCAATTTAGGGAATTAAATTACCAGCAATGAGTCCTTGTCCCAGCTGACTTGAAATCCAGAGAATGCCATTTAATTCTATGTCCTGTCACTGTAGTTTCAGCCAGTAAATATTCCATTTCTTCCTCACCAAAATTAGTTTTGAAGTTTCTACCTCTTATGTCTTTTTTGCTTCACCATTGTTTAAAGATATTTTGTACCTTTACTTTGACTCTGAAACAATTCAGCATCTTAAATAAATTGCTTGATATGACTTTAGAGTCACGAGCCTTTTCTTTTTTTTTCTTTCCTGTTTGAGAACTCGTGAAAGAACAGCCCCTAAAGATCAAAAGGGAAAAACTCATGATGTTATAAAAGAAAAAAAAATATTTGACCTGGGAATTATAGACCAATTGGTTTAATTTCAATACCTAGGAAGTTACTAGAACAGATTATCAGATAATCAATTTGCAGTTACTTAGAAAAGGTAGAAGATAATTTTGTAAAGATTAACTTATCTTCCTTCTATGATAATGCAGCTAAGCATTGCAACACACCAGTGAATAGTGAATGGATAGAGCTTTGGACTTTGAGTTGCAAGTCCTGAATTCAAATCCTACCTTAGACACTTACTAGCTATGTGACCTTGGGCAAGTCACTTTAACCTCTCTGTGACTCTGTTTCCTTATCTGTAAAATGAGTTGGAGAAGGAAATGGCAAACCAGTCTAGTATCTTTACCAAGAAAACCCCAAATGGGTCATGAAGAGTCAGATATGACTGAACTGACTAAACAATAACAACAATTGAGTGATAAAGTATGGTACTGAATGAGGTAATGGCAGACTATATAGACATGGGGAAAGCATGAAAGCATTAGCTTATGAACGTTACTAAGTCTTGATTCTGTCTAGAATGACATTTTCATGAAGGATTTCTAAAGAAGTAGCCTAGAGACATTATTGCTACTAGATTTGTAAGGAGTGTGTTGGCAGAGCACCCTAATAGCTTTGCATCAGATCACTAGATTGTAAGCATCTCAAAGGCAAGGACCATACCTCTTCCACATAGTGTTCTTTGCAATGCCTAGTACAGTGCTACAGTGTAGTAGGTGCTAGAAAAAGCAGTGTGTTGTAGTGGAAAGAGCACTGGACGTACTCAGAAAAATATCTCAATATAAGTCCAACGTAGATTGAGCTATGTAATCATGGGTCAATCCCTTAACATCTATGAATCTAAATTTCCTCATCTGTAAAATGAGAATAATAATGTTCGCACTATCTACTTAATAGAGACATTTGTGAGAAAACACTTTATAAAGTGCTATTTAAATAGTGTCTGTTATTGTAGGTGCTCACTAATGTTTTGATGAATGAATGAACTTTGTTAAAACAGCTGAACTGAATGAGTTTGACAGCATTCAGTGTTAGGAGCAGCAATCTCTCCAAGGTTTGGGGCTCGCTAGATGGAGAGTGCTCTTAAGAGACTAAATGTGAGAACAAGATATCTTGGATTTGAGAATCTCCTGATTCTTTAAAGGGACTATTTCCAGAGTGTTTGAATCCCTGAAGTCTCTGTAAAACACTACATTTATACACAATATGCATCAGCTGGTTAGTTAGGAATGATTACTTTTAAAAGATTAGTCACTTAGTTTATTACTTAAATGTTTTCTTTGGGGGAGGGGATCTCCACCAGTGATTTCATTGGTGTGAGGAGCTTCTGGTGTGGAAATCCTCTCTACTAATGAATGAATGAATGAAGAAATATTTATTAAACGCTTACTATGTGCCAAGCATTGTACTAAGCTCTGGGAATACAAATATAAAACTGAGACAATCCCTGTACCCTCAAGGAAGTTGCATTCTGATGGGGGACACAAAAAATATTGACATGGAAAAAGTACAGTGGTGACTAAGGCAGAGTGTTTTGAGAATTCACAGGGATAAGTTGAATGGAACCATAGGGGAAATGATGCACACATCCTTCCTAATAAAAAATGGCAGGACTGATTTGATTATGGTTCCATTTGGCAGCTTTTTAGAGGAGGGAGGTAAGTATGTGTTCAAGAACAGGGAGAAGGGCAAGGCACAGGGGTCTAGAGAGTATAGCAGGAGGTAGGGCCAGTGGCAATAAAATGGCAGGGGTGGAATGTGAAGTGTTGCTGGGGCTGGATAGACATTTTGGGCCATGGTAGGATACACTCAATAATTGGACAATACAGACTGTAAAGTGAGAGCTCTATAGCTGAGAGAGTTAAGACACTCCAGAAGGACTCAGTGGCTGGCCAGATAGTAAGGTCCAGTGGTCTGAAGGGTGCAGTGGCAGACGAGGCAAATGCCGAAAAATAAACAGGCAGCAACCTTGTAATTTTTGTCTGAGAGAATTGCCTGAGGCCCGGAGAGGTTGTGTTGTACCCTGGGTTACACAGAGAGTTTGTGTTAGTGACAAGGCTGGAATCCAGGCCTTTTTTCTAATGTTGATCCTGTATTCACAATACCATACTGACTTTGTTAATTATGTTAATTTAATTTGTTTGGAAGAAAAAACGATGGAGAGCAGGACAGAGTCCAAGGTAAAGAGATGCTTTGATAGATATCTTCTTTTTTTTCCCCCTCCATTGGCCTAAATATTGGCCAAGTTGCCCCTTCATCTTAGCAGATTTGGAGATCTGTTTAGTTTGACATTAATACAGGGTAAAAGGGTCATTTCTAACATTTTTTTGGGGGGCCCAGGATTTAACATTGCACTTTTGACCAACATTTTAAATTTCTTTTTAACGCTTTTTTTTTTTGCATAGTATTCATTTCTGAATCTTTTCATTCCTCGTCTACTTGCCTTATTCAACAAGTGTTTCCTTGTAATAAAGAGAAAAAAGGAAAAGAAAGTTTAGGAAAACAAGCCAACATATTGACTAAGTGTGATATTGTATATAATGTTGTACACTCATAGTCCTCCATCTCTGCAATGAAAGGGTGAAGAGTTATATTTTCTCACCTCTTTTTTTTGGAGGGGGGGGCAGGGCAGCCTTCTTCATCATAATTATTAAGGAGTCATTCCTTTTTACATTTTCCCAGCTGGGGTAGTTGAAATCATTGTGCATGTGGTTTTTTTTTTTCTCCCTGTTTCTATATCAGCCTCATGTCTCTCCCTATGTTCTTTTGCATTCTTTATATTTATCATTTCTTAGAGTAATGATATTCCATTCCATTGAATTCTATGCATATACTGTGTTTTGTTTAGTTATTTCCCATTCAATGGGCATCTACTTTTTTCCTACTCCTTTGTTAACACAAAAAGAGTTGCTGTGAATATTTTGGCAGGCTTGGAACATTTCTTTCTATCTTTGACCTCATTGGAGGGTGCATGTCCAACAGTGGTATCTCTGGGTCAAAGGGTACAGCTATTTTTGTTACTTTTAAAAATTAGTATTTTCTTTTTTCAAATTACATGTAAAGACAAATTTAATATTCATTTTTAGAAAATTTTGAGTTCCAAATTTTCTCCTCTTCCTCCCTAAGACAGTAAGTAATTTGGTATAGGTTTTATATGTATGTGTGTAATGTGTGTGTGTGTATGTGTATATATATATATGTGCAATTATGTAAAACATATTTCCTTATTAGTCATCTTGTGAAAGAAGAAGCAGACCAAAAGAAAAAAGATGGAAAAAAATAAAATGAAAATAGTATGCTTCAATCTGCATTTGGACTCCATCAGTTCTTCCGGTGGATGTGGATAGCATTTTTCATCATGAGTCCTTTGGAATTGTCTTAGATTGTTGTATTGCTGAGAATAGCTAAGTTATTCATAACTGATCATCATACAGAGTTGCTGTTATTGTGTACAATGTTCTCCTGGTTCTGTTCACTTCACTTTGTATCAGTTCATGTAAGTCTTTTCAGATTTTTCTGAAATTGGCCTGCTCATCATTTCTTATAGCACAATAGTATTCTTTTTTTTTTTTTTTCAGCCAAAGACAAGGTTTATTAGAACATCCATCATATTGTGCAGACTCTTAAGGAGTCTGAACATTAGCAAGCTATTGGCTTATTGGCTAGATTACAAGAATCTAAGCAGTGGCTAGATTTTAAGAATCTGAGCATCTTAATGGAGACAAGATGGACCTTATATATACAGAAAGACTGTGGG
The DNA here is from genome assembly GCF_900497805.2 of Vombatus ursinus. Taxonomy (NCBI): domain Eukaryota; kingdom Metazoa; phylum Chordata; class Mammalia; order Diprotodontia; family Vombatidae; genus Vombatus; species Vombatus ursinus. The sequence continues at coordinate 5,888,328 of NW_020954953.1, forward strand.
AGGGATCTAGGAGTGGCCAAGTAGTGGCCAAGTAGTCTGGGGTGACAGGAGGAGGGGCCTAAGGAGATCTGGATGGGAGTGGCCAGTAACCTGGGGTGAACAGAACTCCTGAGACCTGGACAATGGAGCCTAGCTAAGATTAAGTGTGGGACAATGGAGGGGAGACTGGGTGTAGCCACAATGAAAGGCCAGTTGATGAGATTATAGCCTCAGGTGAACCAGAGATTTGGCTATGTGGGAAAGTCCAGGGTTTTTCCTTTCTGGGGTCTAGATCCCATCCTCATCATTCCCCTCTCAAACAAATGGTACCCAAATTCTTTTGGAATAAGGGGCGAAGGTCTCGGCTTCTGAAACTGCTTCCTGCTGGCAAGGGGTTTAGAGCTGTCCCTGCCTCAAGGGGGTCCCAAAGAGGAAGTTGACTGGAACTGAGCATAGGTTGCATCCAGGGGATGATGTGGGGACATTGGCTGGTGCTTGCTGTTGGTTACCAACTGTAGGTGAATGACCCGTCGTCTGGAAGACGCAAATCTTCCAGTCTTGGCTAGAGAAGAACTTGGGGTTAGGCAGTTTCCCTGTACGGGCCACCAAAATGATGTGGTTTAGGGGTTTAGGGGTGCTGGGACCCCAAAATCACAACACACAGGTCCTGCCTGAAAGAATTCCACCCAAGCCTTCTTTCAGCCAAAGACAAGGTTTATTAGAACATCTGTCATATTGGGCAGACTCTTAAGGAGTCTGAACATTAGCAAGCAATTGGCTTATTGGCTAGACTATAAGAATCTAAGCAGTGGCTAGATTTTAAGAATCTGAGCAATAGTATTCTGTTATAATGACATACCACAACTTGTTCAGCTGTTCCTCAATTAATGAGCATCCCCTCAATTTCTAATTCTTTGCCACCATAAAATGGGCTGCTATAAATATTTTTGTGCAAGTAGGTCCTCCCTGATTTACCCTTGCCTTTTTAAAAAAAAAATCGCTTTGGGATACAGGACTAGTAATGGTATTGCTAAATGAAAGATATGCCCAGGTTTTTATTACTTTTTAGGCACAATTCCACATTACTTCCCAGAATGGCAGGAATTATTCACAGCCCCACTAACATGATATGTGTCCTTGTCTACTGCTAGCCCCACCACCACTATTTCTATCTTCTGTCATTTTTACTAATTTGCTGGCTGTGGGACAAAGCTTAGAGGTATTTTAATTATTTTTATAATTAGATATTTGAAGTAATTTTTGTAGAGTTGTTAATAGTTTGCAACTCTTTTTTTTTTTTGAGAATTGTTTGTTCATATCCTTTGACCACTTATAAACTAGAGGAAAAGTCTATGTAATATTATTTAATGACCAGGTTGAAGGAAGGAAATCCAGGCTTTATTAGACATAAAGATTTAATCAAGTTGGGTGTGAGTTCTAATAATCTTGAAAAATGAAAAAACAATTCATAATGTCTTTGATGAATTGAATACTTGATTCATTTTTACTGCATGAGCTTCCTTTGGGTCAAGTGCAAATTAGTATACTGATTATCTTGGCTTTTCCATGTCCCAGAAGCCTTTTCACCCTGACCCTGGAAGATCCCTCCCCTCCCCTTATCCTCTGATTGCTGAGTTACTACCAGAACCTCTATTTTGAGGAAGTGCCCAGGGCAGCCATACTCATTCCTTGTCTCCTCACTTGGTTCCATTCCTGACTCTCTAGATTTGCCCACTGCTTGTCCCTCATATTTCTCCCTGTGTACCTTCCCTTTCCCCTCCTCCAATTTGCAGCTTCCTTTTATGTATTATATTTTCCCTTTAGAATGCAAACGCTTTGAAGGCAGGAACTATCTTTCTTTTTACTTGTATTTATATTCTGTGTGTTTAGCATAAGGCCTGACACATAGTGAGTGATTAATACATTTTTGCCGACTTGGTGATACTACAGAAAAACAAAAATACTGAATAGGAGAAAAGATTGGCTAGGTAATATGAAAGGATGTCAGAAAAAGGTCTGAGAATCATAGTGGCCCTAAACTACAAATGAGTAATTCCATGCTATTCTTTCTTTTCTAAAAAAGTAAACATGAGATCATAGAATTCAGAGCTAGAACGGACCTTAGAGATATAAACCTTTTAGGATTTTAGTATATGTGTAAGAATCAAGAACTAATTCGATTGAATCAGACATTTGCTAGATCCTTATCAGAGTATTATATTCGGTTTCTTTTTTTTTTTTGGCATTTTAGAAAATAACAAGGAAAGCATCCAAAGAAGAAGAGTAAAAATGAATTTGAACTTGGGTCTTCCTAATTCCTGACCTAGCATTCTATCCACTGCACCACCTAGCTGCCCCCTGGCTTGATTGTCACCTACCCTTTAAAGAGAGGCACTGGATTTATGGGTAGAAGAGCTGGGTTAAAATCTCACATCAAACCTGTGCTAGGGACCCTGGGAAAGTCCCTTAACCTTTGTGAGCTTCAGTTTCCTTATCTGTAAAATGAGGATAATAATAGCACCTAAACTGTTGTGAGGACCAAAACAGATAATTTACGTAAAGTGATTTGCATGCCTTAAAGAACTATATAATCATGGGTTATTATGTAAGATCATTTGCCACTTCTTCCATAAAGCTTTCTAATCCTAACCTTACTCTTTGGCCTTCATGTAGCATTTGATTGACATGCAATTAATGTATTAATTAGGTATTGTTGGGTATTTTAGTTGCGTGTGTGTATAAAATCTTAAGTCCCTACCAGATTGTTATCTTTCTCAGTGAAGGCAAGAAAACATGTTTTATCTATGAATGAATAAATGAAAAAGTATTTATTAAACATTTCCTATTTTCAGAGCACTGGGATCTAAACTTTATATCTCCCCTTAGTATTTAGCACTTTGCACACAGTAGGTGTTTAATAAATTTTTGAATAATTAAAAAAAATTTAAACTGGAAAAATGAGAGGCACAGCACACTTTGTAGGGAATAGTGGTGGTATTAGAAGTAGATGAAGCCACAGATGTAGAGGCACCAATTGGAAGCCCTCATTGCCACTTAACTTTTCCCAGGCAAAATTATTGCCCCTTTTTGGCATGATTTTTTGTTGGGAGAGAGGTTCTTTAGCTGTTGGTTGCTTTCAGGTATATTTGCTCTCATTCCAAGTATTCTGCTAATTTGGTTACTCCTTTCTTGGTGACTTAGAATCTTAATGCTTCTCACAAATGCTGGATTGGCAGATGTGTTGTGTGGGAGTAGCAAAAATTTCTTATGTTAATTTCTTTCTAACTAGCACATGTGCTAATGTAAATGTACCCTGTTGGACACAACTCAGCAACTCTCTTCTTAGGCTTTTTTTTTCTTTTAAAGCTTTCCACCCCCAAAGGATCCTCATGTGCTGATATGCAAAACATATATTTGTATATTGATTTAATCAATTCCATTCTTGAAATGCAGGATTAAATCAGAAAAGGGGAATCCCTCTGGAACCCCTCTTCAGTTTCTCTTCTTTTTGGTGGAGAAGAGAGAAAGGAATTATCAAATGAAATCCTTTAAGGATAAGGTGTCTGTTCGATAGATATGTCAAGAAATACATCTTTATGCTGGGAAAAAGAATCAAATACTTAAGGAAACCACAAGTCCATAATAATTACATCAACTTAACCTAGTCCTAGAAAATATCAAACTTTAAATCTTGTCCTGTGGTGAAATGAAAGAAGCTCATGATAACAAGACAAGACTATCAGTGAACCATACCATTATGTCTAGATGAGTTTATAAAGAAAATTTGTGTACATGATATACAACTTAAAAAATGGTCAGGACTATTCTGCTGAATGTCAGTGTCTGTTTTAATACTGTTAACAGCAGTTGTCCATTCCAATGCCTGTCTTCAGTATTTCAAAAGATCTGTGATATGTGCATTGTGGTATAGTGGAAAGAACATTGTATTTGGATTTAGGTGCCAGGGTTCAAATCCTGGTTCAAGAAGGCGGTTAAGTGACTACCAAGGGACCTGGTGATGGAACTAGCAAGCATCAGAAATGGAATTTGAACCCAAATTCTTTGACTCCTGAGTGTCTCCTCTCCTCTGGTTTAAATAATATTAATCTCACTTATTTTTGTTCAAGATTCAGGGTTTAGATAAAAAAAATAGAGGAGGTTCCTCATTTTGTATTATGTGTACAACTTCCTTTGAGGGCAACATGAGAAATTCTTGATACAGAATTTTATGTATCACATAAAATTTCTTTACAGATTCATCTGGACATAGTGGTTTTTTATGTAAATGATTAGATCTGATAGATAATGCCTATATGCTGATATCTTCATAGTGTCATAAATTTAGAGCTAGAAAGGATCTTAGATGCCATTGAGTCTAAATCCCTTGTTTTACAGATGTGGAAACTGGAGGTAAGAGTGATTAAGTGATTTGTCCAGTAAGTGTCTGAGGCAGAATCCGAATTAAGGTTTTCTTGATGCTAAGACCAGATCTCTATCCACTCTGAAATCCAACTGCCTTTCTACATGTTTATGTGTACAAACATATATTTGTACACACAAAACATATAATATTCACTAAAGGAGCCTTCCTGGGTCTTAGTTTCCTCATCTGTAAAATGAGGGCATTGGACCGTTTTAGCTTTACATCTATGATCCATGAGCCTAAGTTCCCTGGTTGCTTTGCTATGTACCATCCAACCCGTCATACCTAACTTTCTGACTTCTGTGAGACCTGAGAGGTCAGTCTGGTAAAGCGACCCTCAGTGCTTAATATACTGCTGTCCTTGGTCAGCTTTGGTGACTGGGGAAAGTAGAGACAGAAGTGTCTGGTTTCTTTCTAGTTTGACTGCTGATCTCTATCTCTTAACTGTCTATTAGTTTTTTTCTCTTTCATTTATTGTAGTTGTTGTTTGTCCTTTGTTCTTGAAGAGGACCAGTGACACCAGGAAGGTGATATCATGGCTTGTAAGTGAATTGGATTTAAGTGAGGCAGAGCTGTGCAAAGTCGCCAGCCTCACTCTCTACTCTGGAACCATCTGGTTCTAGTGGCCAGATATAGATCAGGACGCCTGGAGATGACTCCAAACATCAAGGCAAGATTATGAGTTATAGTGGGAAGAATGCTGGATTTAATGTCAGAAGATATGGGTTTGAAGTCTAGTTTCAGCACTGATTACCTGTGTAACCTGGGGCAAATCATGTCACCTATCTTGGCTGCATGTTCCTTACATGTAAGATGAGGGGATTCCTTCAAGCTCTAAATTCTTATGACTTAAATCTCTCTCCCTCTGTCTCTTTTTCTGTCTCTCTGTGTTTGTGTGTGTATGTATGTGTATGTGTGAGTGTGTGTGTATACATATACATGTACATATACATATACGTATATAATATTGTTTGGCCGCTAAGAGGTTAAGTGACTTGTCCAGGACCATATAGTCACTATGTGTCAAACCATACTTTTCCTAACTCTAAACCTCCCTGGGCTTATTTCCTCATCTGTAAAGTGAGGGGGTTGAGGACTCCAAGATCTCTTCCATCTCTCTAGCCATGATCCTCTAAAACTAAGGTCCCTTACTTTGTCTACCAGCTCATCCCATCCAACTTCCAGAGTTCTTTCAGACCTAAGAGTTCCCATAGTTTGGTAAGCCCAAAGGGCCTTAGCATTGGGGAAAGACAGGGGGCAGCTAGGTGGTGGCGCAGTAGATAGAGCACAGGCCCTGGAGTGAAGAGGACCTGAGTTCAAATCTGGCCTCAGATACTTGACACTTATTAGCTGTTCGATCCTAGGCAAATCCCTTAACCCTGACTGCCTCATCAAAACAAACAAACAAACAAACAAAAAACAAAGGACAAACAACTACAATAAGTAAAAGAGAAAAAAAACTAATAGCTAGTTAAGAGATACCCCAATTGCCTTTAAAAAAAAAAAAGAAGCAGCAATGGGTAAAGAGTGAGGTGCTGGGGTAGCTGCTAATGTTGTGGGTCTAGATTTAATGTGGTTGCTCTCCAGAAAAATGAGGGCAGATGTTTATTTCTTAGCTGCCTGGGGGTTCACCTGTCATCTCATCCGTCTTCAAAAATGGAGTTTCCAGAGACATCAAGGAAAAGGCCTGGTTTGTTTGTTGGTTTGTTTAGCAAAAACTATGTGGAAAACTAAGTATGCTATAAATTTATTTATTGAAAAGCTTACCTCAATACTTGCCTACCTTCACGTTTTATGGAACTCACTGGGTTACTATAGCATGTAGTATTTTGTGTCGGTAACACTCACAATTAAATAATGTAAAAAGGAAGATAACAGAACAGGCCTAGGCATGGAGTATTTTGAATCTTGATTCAACTTTAGAAGTGCCATTGACTCACATTGCGTGTGGCCTGGAGCAAATAAATCTCTTAATTTCGTGGTGCATCAATTGGTTCATTTAACAAATGGGAAAAGTAATTCCTACCATCTGTCTCAAAAGAAACTACAGAGTTCTCTATGGTAGAGGGTAACTAATACTACAAAGTTATGTGGAAACTCCCAAGTGTTAAATTAATTGTCAAAGCAGTAACAATAGCTCTTTTAATTACAAGCTTTGGCTGGCGAAGGAAGGTTGAGTAGTTGAGAGAATACAGAGATTTTCTTTCCTAGGCTTCATAGGTTTCCAGCCTTTCTTCCTCCTCTCCCTCCCTGCCATTGTGCTATTTGATTTTGACAAATTAAATGGTATTTGCATTGATTTCAGTGCTAAATATTATTTGCAAAACTGTTGCTGTAATTCTCTAGCATTTTGGCTTCTCTCCTTATGTAGAAAGCATTCCCTTGAGTGTATGTTAAATATGCTTCATTTTATCATTGAAGAAGTAGCCTGAGGGTAGCCCGATTCCTAATGCCTCAAGCCCTTTCCATCAAGTGATGGCCTGAAAAATAATGTGGTGTTCTAAATCTTGTGCTTAATCAGTTGGTATCCTGATGATAGGCACCCAAATTACTGTCATCATTCTTGGCAATTTTGGAAAAAAAAAAACCCCCAAAAAACAAACAAATCCTAAAAATCTTCATTTGAAGGGTTTATTGAAGACATGTTTGAAACACACATCATTAAGTAAAAATGAGACAGCATTCTTCATCACTTACGAGCTTGATATCAATTGAATCAACTTTTTGTATGACATGGGACAGTCACTAAGACTGTACAGCATCAGTTCAGTTCAAGTTGAGACAAGTATCTAGATAATTTATCTCATTATTTTTCTCCCTTTTCATTCCCTTTTCCCCCTTCCCAACTCATATTCTTTTCCTTCTCTTTCTCTCATATATGTAAAGTTACTTCATCTGGATAGCTGACCTATACAGTAAAATACTTAGTTTAGGAAAGTGATATGTGATCATAGGTTCTTAGGGCTTGAAGGAAAGAATGTGGCAAATAGGACTTTTATTTTAAAAAAATTAAAATAAGTCACAGTGCCAATACTGTGTTTATTTCAGTTACTGATGGTCACCACCATCAGGTATAGCATTATGGTGAAAGTGATAAATGTGGAAAGGGTGCTACATAGTTTTATAAAGTTAAAATCATTAATTTTACTAGTACATCATTTGTGTATAGATAAATAGTGTTTTGTATTATGAAGTCAGTCAACATATTGTGATTAATTGAGAACCTGTTTCAGCATTACACAGTGAGAGATGAAGGTAAGATGTGGTTCCTTCCCCCAAGGAGATTACAATCTAGTTGGAAAGAGAAAACTAACGGGCATGAAATGGAACGTTATAAAAGACATTATTTGATTAAATGCTAATTACACAGTGCAGATTAATGTATACTATGGGAGTTCAGTGAGGGCTAGAGTAGCCTTGGAGGGCTTTGAACAATTCAATCCAATCCAACAAGGATTTATAAGGGAAAAAGAAAAAAAAAACCCTAATTCTTGAAGAAAGTAAAAAGATACTAAGAGGCAGAGGTGAAGAGAGACTGGATCCCAGGTATATGGGACAGCCTGTGCAAAGGCACTCAGCTGGGAAATAGATTGCTGAATTTGGAGATAGCAATTAGAGTAATTTGATTGTAATGTAGTGTTTGTTAAGAATAGTAGTATTCAGTAAGTCCAAGAAAGTAGACTTATGCCAGATTGTAAAGGACCTTACATGTCTGACTGAGGAGCAGTGGGGAACTAGTGAAGGTTGTTGAGGGCAAGGTCATACTAGCGCATGAAGAAGACCATCTTGGCAGCTGAGTGAAATGTGGAAAGGGGAGTGGCTAAAAGCTGAGAGTCCAATTAGGAGACTGTTGCAAAAATAAAGACATGAATGATAAGGGCTTTAAGCAGTGGTGTCTATGTGAAATGGAGAGTGGGTGGATGGATGAAGACATGCTGTGGAGGAAGTAGGATTTGAATAGGAAGAAGGGAGAACATTTTGGAAAAAGACATCAAAATGAGCCTGATGTTTTGGTAGAAGACTGACCTGACTGGAGCAGAAGTTTTGTGTCAAGTGATAATGGGAAATAAGGATAAAGAGGGAGAGTGAGACCAGATTGTGGAGGGCCTTCAAAGTCTGTCTAGAGGAGTGCTAACGTGGTCAGTTCAGTAGGTAATGGGGCATCTTCATACATTTTCAGCAGAGGAGTGCCATGATTACAGCTGAACTTAAGTAAGACCAATATACCACTGGCATGTTGTTGTTCATCCTGTGTTCTTGAAGAGGACCAGTGACATCAAGAGGGTGATGTTTTGACTTGCAAGTGAGTTGGATTCAAGTGAGGCAGGGCTGTGCAAAGTCATCAGCCTCACTCTCTCCTCCAGAGTCATTCGAATCTGGTGGCAGGACATAGGTGAGGAAGAGTGGCAATGGCCCAGGAACTGGTGGGAGACCATGGCTTTTTCAGGCCAAGTTTTTCCAAGGTCTCAGCTTATCTGAGGCAGCACCCATTCAATAATTAAAGGCTAGGTAAGAACTGAGGCAAAAAGATGGCCTAGTTTATCTTTACAAAAGAGTCAGTTTGGGGGGGCAGACCCTCAGAGTTTCTGACCAGAACAGAAATAGTTGCTATTTACACTCACTATCAAAACCCAAACAATGAGCAAATGAGACTTGGGTTGGGGCCTGCTATTGGCCAATCAGTGAAAGACCACTGACCTGTAGAATGAATTTAAAGGGTGAGTCTTGAGGGGAGGGACAGAACAAGCATGTATTAAGCACATAATATGTCTAAGGTATTGTGCTAAGTGCTTTACAATTATCTCATTTGACTAGAGTCAAGGAGGTCTTTTAAAAAAGTACAGTTAGGGACAGCTAGGTGGTGCAGTGTATAGAGCACCGATCCTGGATTCAAGAAGGACTTGAGTTCAAATCTGGCCTCAGACACTTAACACTTACTCACTGTGTGACTCTGGGCAAGTCACTTAACCCCAAATACCTCACCAAAAAAAAAAAGTACAGTTAGCTAGAGGTTGATAAGAACCTGGAACAGGATGACTGCAATGAGAATGGAATGACATGGTTAGAAAGCAGACATTTTAAAGAAACATTCAACAGGATTTTATCATGACTTCTGAGTATTGGTTTATTGAACGAAGGATGCTTAGCTTGGAGAACTTGGAAAGTTGACTAGTAAATGCCAGGGGTGGACTTGAACACAGGTCTTCTTTATTCCAAGCCCAGCTCCCTCCATACATTATGCTTCGTTGCATTGCTTTTCTGAACATAGGGACAGAGGCTGTACTTGTGATTTCATTGATATAGGAGACTCCCACATGAGGAAACTCGTTCTACTAATGGACGTCATCCCCTTCTTTGAAACTCAGTCATATTTACCTAGTGCACGGAGTGGTTAAGTGATTTGCCCAGTTACGCGTCAGAGTCAGAACCTAAGCCCACGTCTTCTTGGGTTCACGTCCAATTGCCTTGTCTCTCTGCCTCTCAAAATCATAATAGCTTCAAATTAATAAAGGTAAGTTCATGTCACCCAAAGGGATGGTAAGAGTTAAATTAATTCTTCTTTGGCCTCCCTCCCAATTTCTGCACTCATCATGCAGCAATTTTGATTAGACAAGGGCCATAAGGGTTTATTAAAATAAACCAAGTCATGCTAGAGAGAAATGAAACCTTGGTTTGTCTTTCTTGTCTCTGTCTTCTTCCTGTTACATCTCCATTTCATGTGGTTTTCTGGCCAAAAGAAAAATTTCTATTTTTAAAGCAACAGAAAGATGCTTTTAATTCTCGGGTTGAAGAGGCACACAGTTGGTTGTTTAAAGCTTGCAATGCCTCCCTTTGGTTTATCAGTCTTGTTACAAAAAACCATAAACCTCTTTCATGAACTTAGGATAGTGAATGGTTTGACAGAAGTCAAAGATATCTTGGGTGTAAGCAGGAAAAAAAAAACCAAACCTAATTTCTTCCAATGAGATAAGTCTTGTGAAGTACTATAGGAATTATCTGGAAATCTATTAAAAATAAAAGTCAGTCTGGAAGCAAAATGTCCTTGTTGCAGTTCTGACATATAAGGACTTTAGGTTTTTTTTTTTTTAACTATATTTAGATGCTGAAAAAATAAATAACTGAGGCAAGATGTTTTAGCTTGGAAAAACTCTGAGAGAGAGAAGTTTAGAGTATAAAACTAACTACTTCCAAATGACTAGAGTTAAATGGTAATTACCCAATCTCATCACCCTTCTCTCAACAAATGTGAAGGCACAAATTGATCTCTTGAGGGTAATTTTTTTCATTGGTTCAGGGTTCAGCCACAGTATTGAGTCTTTAAAAGATGAAACAGTTTGTGAAGTACAGTGCCTGAGAAAAATTGCAGGTTTTGGTGATTGCCCTTCCTAATAATACTAATGAAAACACCTTCTACTTGGTAGCACTTTCTCACATATTATCAGTTGAACCTCCCAATAGTTCTATCGGTGGAGATCCTTAGAAGCTAGGTTGAAAGCAGTGTTGCCGTAAATCTGAACACAGCTTCTCTGACTCCCAGTTCAGTGTTTATTCTATTATGCTATATTACCTTTCAGCCTTGGACTCCCTGTTAAAACCTGTAACTTATCCTATTTGTAGTTGATGCTTGTTGAACTTAGGACAGTGTAAAGTTGAATTCTACCTCAGACCATACCAGGGTGTGGCTCTTTTGACTGTAGATCATTTGCTGCCCATCACATATGCTGCAATCACTCACATCTCTAATGTGAATAATGTTCTCTAATCATTGTTCCTACCTAAAATACTCATCTCTAGTCTTCTCCAGGTAGCCATAAATATCCTATTCATCCACAAATATCTCAATCAAATCCCATCTAATTACTGAAGCCTGTTTTAATCAATCGAGCCCACATTGATTTCTGTTTTCCAACTCCATTTCTATATATTGTTTATTTTGCATAATACATAAAGTATATATTAGCACTGTACGTTGCTATAAGCGTGGACTTGTGATTTTATTGATATAAGGAACTTCTGGATAAGGAAACTCTCTCTAACAGTCCAGGCCAGCACCTTCCTTGTAACTTTTAGCATAGTAGACTTGCCTAGAGCATTGAGGGGTTAAGTGACTTACCTTGGGTCTTATGGTCATATCTGCCAGAGATCAGACTTGAACCTGGGTCTCCCTGGCTCTGAAGCCATCTCTTTTATCTCTCCATTATACCACATTCTCTCCATATATACAATGATATAGTAGATAGAGTCTTTATTAAGCTTTATGGATAATAATTAATAATCTCATTACCATGCATGCTAACTTAAGCCTTGATTGACACCACTTCCCTTAGCCTCATCTCTCCTCTGATTGGAGGGTTGGAGGTCAAAGTACCAAATTTCTCCCAATGCCTTCCTTTGTAGAGGGAAGGAACTGGACTCCCAGCTCATTCCACTTTGCATGCCTTGACTGGTTTCAACTCCATAGAACAAGATGCCCCGATACTGAGTACCCTCTGTTCCCTCTCCCCCAACCCCCACCAGTTTTCTGCCTCTTTTTTGTGTTTTGTCTGCCCCTTTAGATTATAAGCTCCATGAGGACAGGGACTATCTTTCTTTTTATTAATCGTATCCCCAGAGCTTAGCACACTGCCTGTCACATAGCAAGCAATTAATAAATATTTATTGGATTGGATTTATCCATTTAATAACATTATTCTGAGAAGGGGTCCATAGGCATTACTGGACTGCCAGAAGGGTTCGTGACTCAAAAAAAGGCTAAGTATCCCGGATACCCTTGAGGCAGTTGGATGGTGAAATGGATGGTTGTGAATAACACCTGGACTCAGGAAGACATGAATCAAAAACAGCCTCAGACATTTACTAGCTGTATGGTCTTGGGCAAATTGCTTAACCCCTGTCTCAGTTTCCTCACCTGTAAAATAGGAATAATAATAGCACCTGCCTCCCAGAGTTGTTGTGAGGATCAAATGAGACAATATTTGTAAAGCACTTGGCAAACCTTGACATACTCTATAAATGCTAGTGTTGATTATTATTTTAGATGAATATTTTGTCTTCTCGATTAAATAAAAATAATGAAATATTAGAGTTGGAAATTACTATACAGATTGTTTAGTCCAATGCCTTCATTTTACAAAAGAGGCAACTGAAGAAGTTTGATGACACGCTGAAGGCCGCACAGCTTAGAACTTGAATTTCTAACTCACTCCTCCATCATGTACCATGTTGCCATTAAACTTTGTGTTGGGCAGAGAAGTATTTTGCATTTAATTCCATTATATCTCATAATTGCTATGCTATGAATTAGTAGTATATAACTTGTGTTATGTGGAATGAGAGAAAAACAAGATTCATCATTACCCCAATTGAATATTTTCCTACACAGATTAGATAAAAAAAGAAACAAAGAGAACCCTACCACTAGATGATTAATACCCTAGTCATCACACCAACTTCATAGTTCTCCAAAATCATTTTGCTCACCCTAGTCCTATTTAATCCATCTTGTATTGATTGCCCTCCTCCACATTTCCCAGGACTGTGTTCTTTTCCTCACTGTTCTTATCTGTCACACAAAACTCAATTCAACCAGGCAAGTAGTTAAGTGGACTCCATACTGTACTAGGCTCTGTAGAGAAATTCCAATTATGAAAGAGGTAGACTGTCCTGGTTTTCATTCTCTTTGGGGAGTTAAGGCATAATATGTGTAGAAAATAATGGGAGAGAAAAAAATTAGATAATATATAATCAACTTTTAGATCCTGTGGCCCAAATGGTACATTCTATATACTGCTATTGAGAGCAGAGATCATGTCCTATCCTTGTTTGTACCCCTACAGAAGCTAGAACTGTGCTTTTCACAAACAGCTATTCATTAAATATTTGTCAATTGGTTAATATAGGATTTTAGAGAAGGGATTTTGGTGGCTTTGGGTTATTTAGGGAAAATGTGATGGGGGAGTTGGGTTTTGAGTTAAATTTTGGAGGGTAGGTAGAATTTGGATTACAGAGCTAAGGGCTAAGCAGGGGTAACATGAAGCAAAGAAGGGCATGGAAGGGAATGAGAATTACATATGGGGTTTGATGAAGAAGACTGTCTTGATTTGGTTTCAACAAATACTTGGGAACTTCCCCCACAAATATAGATCTCCTGAAAAGGGAATGATAAGGAGAGGGAAAGTAAAACTGCTTTCGACAGCTTCCCATTTCCTGTAAACTTAATTTTTATATTTTTTTTTTTAGGCTTGTGATCATGTGTCTGAGTTTATACTTAACTGTTGCAAATAATCTAACTGCATTGACTGGTGGATTCAGTTAGATCAGCTTAGGTGGTCCTCTAGTTTGATTCCCTCTTTCTCTGATGCTTGCCAGCCCAGTGAATGCATTATTAATGAAATCGCCCAAATTGACTAGCTGTTTGGGCATCCTATAGGCACACCTACTGACAGATGTTCCCTTTCCAAGCAAAATGTACTAGGGAATGAGACATGGACATTAAGAAAATCACTCAGTACAATATTTCCTTGAACCATCTTGATTTTCTGCTTTTTCCATGGAAGGATAAGAGCATTATCTTATGGTACATCTGAAACACAGGTTAACAACTTGGGTAAATATTTGGAAATGTTAGTGAATAAATTTATCAGGAAAGAGATGTTTTGGGGCCCATGACACGCACTCACTGAACTTCTGCGTGACCTTTAGGATTTCTTATTCTCCCAGTAGCTGAGTCCCTTTCCTTTCCCTAGGAACCATTCAATCCATCTAGTTTGTTGAAAGAACAGAATCTAGATATTACATGCCTGGCTTAGTGGAGTCAACAAGTAATTGTTAAACTCTTACTACCTATGTAGACATTACGCTAAGTGCTGGGGATACAAAGAAAGGCAAAAATATATTCTCGGCCCTCTAGGAGTTCCCATTCGAATGGAGAAGATAACGTGGAAATAACTAGGTACATATAAAATATACATATCGTAAATGGAAGGTAATCTCAGAAGGAAGGAACTTAAATGGAGGAGCAGGGTAGATGGACCAGGAAGGCCTCCTGAGGTAGGATTTGAGCTAAGTCTTATTGGCAGATGAGAACAATTTGTTCCAGTGGCCATGAGGGTGGCCAAAGCAATCATTGTAGAGGGCTTAGAGCTTGGTCAGACATTGAAGATACCAAGGTCATCCACTACATCCTGGGCCATCGACATCATCCTCACTTGTCTTGCCACTGGACTTTGATGACCCTGGAAGAGAGAGTGAGTCTGATGACTTTGTGCAACTCTGCTTCACTTAAATCCAATTCACTTGTAAGTCAGGATCCACCTTGTGATGTCATACATAATGTGCTCTGGAAACCCTGAAGTGCTAAATTAGTTATGTGATGTCATTAGCATCCATGATGTCATAGTCCTCTTTGAAAACCAAGACAAACAACAACAAAGAGAGCGAGTGAAACTAGGTGTTAGAGGTGAGGAGGGAGAGCATTTCAAGAATGGGAGAAAGCCAGTACAAATAAAATGAAATTACATTTTAGAAAATTAACTCTGTTTGCCACAAGTTTATTTGTCCTTGTTGGATAGTTGGGTGTTGACGGCCTGATCTCCACCCCAACAACGTTCAGCCAAACTCAGTATTGTAGTTTATCAGTATTCACCTCCTAACTCACTGTCCAAAGAAGAGGCACTAATACAAAATGGGAAGATTTTTCTTTACCTTTATCTTAATTACCAACAATTCCATGCTTTTCTTATATCTAGCATATCTTAAGACTCTTGTTTAATACAATACCTTGAAAATGAAACATCGGTGTCAAAGCTCATGTTTTTTGTGTATGACTTAGAGTCTTGAGTTCAAATCTCAGCTCCTCTGCTTATTATCTGTGTGATCATGGAAAAGGGATGTTTCCTTCCTGGGGACTGTTTTCTAAAAGTTCCTTGTATCTCTAAATCCTTCATTTTACCTTCATTTTATGTCTAAGAGTTGACATCCTGACTTGATTGAATATTAAAGTAGATGAATTAGAATGCTTTATACTGTGCATACAATTTCTAAGAAATGAATTAGCCTTTGCTGTCATCTTAACCTTCAGCAAGGCCATTCCACATGCTCACTATTGATGTAGTCTCCGATAAATTTAGTGCCAATCAATACTTGAATTTATAACAATTTAGGGGTATTTTGAAGGTAGCCAGTGGAAAAAATGATGCCCTCTCTTCTATACCTCAGCATGCTGCTGCTTTAGGACAGAGAAAAGTAGTCAGTAGTTACTTCATAAAACTGAAGCTATGTCTACTTACTTTGACATTTTAATGGAGCCATGATTTCATTGATTCGTATTCTCTTGCCCGTGCAGATCACCCTCTCTCCATATCATCTCTTTCTACACAAATCTTATTCCAAAAGATAAACTTTTGTGTGGAGAGAACTTTCTCTGGGACACTTAAATTTTAATTTTTTGGTGGTACCAGGATAATACTTAAACTTCCCATTTGTTATCACTTGCTCTCATTGCTTACTCACTTATTTTCTTTTCTAGTCATATATGTCCTCAATGATATCTTTTAGATCACTTCTTGAAAATAAGACATCATTAGTAATATGCTGTGGCCTACTTATGTCTACTGTAGTCCTCCATTCACTCCTATCCCAAGTTGATATGAAGTAAAACTTATTGGAATCTTGAAGTGTTTGGTCTGAGGCTGGATTTGAACTCAGGTCGTCCTGACTTCTGGGCCGGTGCTCTATCCACTGCGCCACCTAGCTGCCCCCTACAAACTTCTTTTTGGCTCGATTTCCTGAACTGTGAAATGGGGATAATAAGAGCACCTATCTCTCAGGGTTATTGTGAGGATCACATGAGAAAATATTTGTAAACTGTTGAGCCCGGTGCCTGGCACAAAGTAGATGCACTTATTCCCTTCCCTTTGCCCACAGGGTGCATTACCCAGGCCCAAGTTCTGCTAGTATCCTAGAGACCTACTAGCTCAACAGACCTTGAACTTCCTGGGCTGAGGCTGGATGGGCTGACCTGACATTGATGTCTATCAGTGTCATCAGCGTTCATGATGAGTACATCCCAGCAGCCACTGTTCCTGCAAATTTACACTTTTGCCTAAATCCAGAGTTCCTAACCTGGGGTCCATAGCCTTGTGTTGTTTCTTATAAAAACCAAAAAACTGCCTTGCAATATAATTGGTCTCCTTTGTACTCCTTTATACATTTTATTTTGTGCATTTAAAATCGTTATTTTTAGAAGCGGTCCATAGACATCACCATACTGCCAAAGGGGTCCAGGGGACTGGATGGAACCTTTGGCTTTGATAGCTTCAGGAAGACCCAAGTTCAAATCTGGCCTGATGCTTCCTAGCAGTGTGATCCCAGGAAAGTCACTTTATCTCTGTTTGCCTCAGTTTATCAGTTGTAAAGTGGGGATGCAGCACCTACCTCACAAGGTTGTTGTAGGGATCAAATGATATAATTGCAAAAAGCACTTGATACAGTGGTTGGCACATAGTAGGTGCTATATAAATCTTGATTCCCTCCCTCTCCATAAACGCACACAAAAGTTAAGAACCCCTGGCCTAAATTAGTTTGCAGTTCCTACTTTTAGGTTAGTGTGACCTTAATACTGAACCATTCACCCCTGGTTCATCCAGCTTTGCTCACTGCTCCCTACCGCAGACAGAATCTTTTATTTAATTATATGCCCAGATTGAAAAAGCTGTGTGTTTATAGGGTTTACTTCTTTAGATTCCAGGTATGTGCTGCTCATTTTTAAAAAATACAGTAACCTTCATATGCTATGTAAGTGTGGATAATGTAAGCCTGTTCATTTGGTTGAGCTTTTATTACCTTAATTGATGCGTTGTCAAGGGAATTTGGACTATGGATTTCATAACCTAAGTTGAAAAGAAGGATATTTGACAAACCTTATGGAGATCACCTAAAGAGTGAGAAAAGTTCTTCTTTATTTCAGCCCAGAATAACTACATGCTACAGACCTATTTGCACACCCACCCCAAGTTCACATCATGTTAAATATTTTTGACAAAAACTGCCTGTCCTAAAAATTCAGTTATGAGCTAGATTTATTCATGAATAACACCATGAGTTGTTATTCATCTTGACATCTCATCTTGACAATTGGGGAATTTTTTTCAGAGTAGAACCCTAAAGGAACCTGTATATTCATATTTCTTCTATGAGTTTGAGATGCTAAATGGATGGACTCCATTCTTATAAATACAGTGATGCTTCATTATTTTTGGAATATTATTATGAAGGTTTATTGTTGGAGGTTTTCTTTTTCTTTTCAGTACCTATGATTTCATTGATGTAGGGAACTCCTTGGTGAGTTTTTTCTCTCTTCCATTGCAGTTTCAGCCACTGTTCTACAACTTATTCTTTAACTGGAGGTGGAGGTGGAGGGGGGGAAGAGAGATGCAGAGGTTTACAGACCATACCCAACGTCTACAAGCTAGTATGTCAAAGGTGGGACTTGAACCCAGATCATCCTGGCTCTGAGGAAGGAAACTATCATTTATTAAGCACTACTATGTGCTGTCATGGGAGAAACATGCTATTCTACCCATTTTACAAATGAGGAAACTGAGGTAGGCAAAAACTGAAGTGACCTTTCTAGGATCATCAGAGCTAGTAAGTGTTCAAGGCTGGATTTGAATTCAGGTCCTTCTTTTCTTTTTTTTTTTTTTTTTTTGTTTTTGTATTTTGCTAGGCAATGGGGTTAAGTGACTTGCCCAGGGTCACACAGCTAGTAAGTGTCAATGTCTGAGTTCGTATTTGAACTCAGGTCTTCTGACTCCAGCGCCAGTGCTCAAATTCAGGTCTTTCTTCTAGCACTCTATTCATTCTGTCATCTAGCTGCCTACTATTAACAAAATCAAAATGTTGATAACAAGGTATTGACAAAAAATATTCACAACTCTTCCCAAACTCCGAGTCTTTTCACCAAGTTAACTTCATTCTCCACTGCCGACTCTACCTCTCTGTCGGCCCACTCTCCAGCTCGCTTCCACTTGCCTCAGGGGGCTCAAACTCAGGCTCTCCTTGGTTTCACTCAGCAGATGACATGTTAAATTTAGACTGCTGAACAAAAAGAGGGTGGTTGCTGACTAGGCAGATGTTGCTGAAGACTCAGTTTCCCCACATATTTCCTCCCTTTGTTCAATCTGCGATTTCATGGAAGAACCTGCCTTAAATTGGTCCTGCCAGTCACAACTATGCCAACCCCCTGTTTTTTTAAGTATTGACCCTGCTCATCACAATCTATCCATGAACACTTGACCTGATAAGAAGACTTGGAGAGACAATGGAAAGAAGTAGCAAAGGGTTTTGGTAAAATGTCTACTTGAGGATGATTTGGAGATGCTAACAAATGCTTGGGTAGATAGCAATGAGCCTGGAGCCAGGAAGACTTGAGTTCAAGTCATGTCTAAAACACGTAATAGTTGTGGGACCCTGGGCAAGTCACTTAACCTCTGCTTTAGTTTTCTCAGCTGTAAAATAAGGATAATAATAGTACCTACCTCAGGTTGTTGTGAAGATACTTTTACCTTGTATTTGTAAAATGCTTTGCAAACCTTAAAATGCTATATACATGCAGCTATTGTAATTATTAGCTATTAAAAAAGAATTTATATTTATGCAATATTTGTATTCTAGGTCAGAATAACTTCCTTTAATATGTAACAATCTCCAGTATAATTTTTGAGTTGATATTCATTTATTTAAATGTAGATGGTTACAAATTTGACTATTGATAAACATTTAGTGTTTTTTTTATAATCAGTCAATTTTTATGAGATTGTAGTTTATCTTATGATCCCAAAGCCTCCAAATAATTTCTTGCTTTATCAGATATACTTTACAATGTGACTACTGGGAAAAAAAAAGAAAGAAGTCAACATAATTTAACTGATTTTTTAAAATGTCTCTAATGTATCTTCAGACTATTAGACCAACTAAATTAAAAACAAATTGAGACTAGCACTCAAACTCTTTTCCCAGCACAATATCTTTTCCCAGCTCTGGAAAATTTTACATTTCCTATTTTGTTTGAGTATGGGGGGTGGTGTTATTGAATAAAAGCTGGAAGCCAAGCTTATTTTATCTTTTGTTAATGCTGTGCTTTGCATCTAGTATTGTGTTCAAATGCGTTTGAAGTCGTAGTTCAATCACTGGATGTCAAGTTCACTTGACCCAGAAAGCCTGCTTTCTTGTATTTATTTAATGGTGCTATGGATGATGCCCTTGGTTACTGTAGGCTGAAAATAGGTCCTTTGGTTTGGACGTTGCCCATTTTAATACTCTTATCAGCTGAAGGGCTTTGTCAATTTTGTTTCCCAGAAGCAGGTTTGTGGCATAATCTTTCCTTGGGAGGTGCCACCAGACATCTGTTAGAGGCAATAAAAGGCCTCTAACATGAAGTCAGCATGGCATTTATCTTTCGCATTACGTTTCCTGGGAAGTTTGCAAAACATTTCCTAATCTAAATTGGCAGGACACAGTAGTACCACAGAACTTAAGATGCCTACAAAATACAGCCTTAGTTTTGGGGGAAAAAAATTGTGCTGGTGTGCACAAGGGTCTGAAGGAATCTTGAGGAGCGCAGAATAATGGATCTCTGTATCCTCTGATAAACGAATGCAACGGTTTTAAAAGACAGAGAAAAGGAAAAAAACCTATTTCATCTTCCAGGCCATATTGTGCAGAAAGGTTTATGGTGCTTGGCTGATTATTGGTTAATAAAATTAGAGCTGGAAGGGACTTGAGAGAACGTCTCTTCCTCATTTTATAGATGAGGAAACTGAGGCCCAGGGAGGTTGAGTAACTTGCTCAATGTCACCTGACTACTCTGACTTTGAATCTAAAATTCTCTTCTGCTGTATCATGTTGCTGTCTCTGCTTGATGTGGGGTCAGAATTGCAGACGTATAGAGGGTAATAGAGCACTATGGCGGTAAGTCACAACCCCATCATTTTTACAGATGATCAAATTTGCAGGTGAAATAGCCATTTACTTGGATTCACATTGCAGCGCTGTTAGACTGTGAGCACGTCACTGAACAGCTTTGGGCCTCAGTTTCCTCATCTGTAAAACAAGGGGGTCTGGACTAGATGACTTCTTAGGTCCCTTCCAGTTCTAAATCTTTGATGCTAGAGGTGAAGTGATTTGTGCAAAATTGCAAGGCTATAGCTACATGCGGGTATCGACTCTTCCTCTGGTTTCCTGACTCCCGATATACTGGTCTTTCCACTGCATCCCTTTTCCTGCTTCCCCAAAGGAAATAAGTCAGTGGTTGCTCAACTGTTTGATTAAAGTCTTAAACCTCTATCCTCAAATATGAAATTTTATCCTTTTGGTGTTGAGAGTGATTTGGAAGGAAGCCCACAAGGCCAAAAGAGGGATATTTCAGAAGTCAAGAAGTAGGTAGGGATGATGAAAGTCTCTCCCACCCATCACCACCTTGACTCCCACAGTGTACTTTGAAGTTAACAGGAGTCGTAATTAACAGGACACACAATTGCCCACCATAGGAGCAGGGTTAAGAATGGCATGCTACAGGGTAACTAACCAAAGCTCCTCGCTGTTTTTTAGACAGCGGGAATCATTTAAAAACCAGTGTAATTTTCTTCATGAGGAATATAATGCAGTCTTTCTTACAGTCAGCTGGGGATAGAAGCCATCCTTGTTAGGAAGAGAATGACTACCAAACATAACATCACCCCTTTCTCCCCTCCCCTCCCCTCCCCCCAGTTAAAGCAGTTAGCTTTGGAGGAAAAAAAAAATAAAGGAACATCTTAGTCCATTGTCTGCTTTGGTTCAATCATCAACACTTATCTCGATGTCAGATGATGGGCTCTGATAGCTGACATGTGTAAGTCCACACCCCCTTAGTGTGATTCTCGGAGTAGGAAGAGATAATATCAGAATAAGAAGAGAGTAAATGGGAACGCTGCTTTTCACAGTAGTTTTGGTTTTTCCTTCCAGTTCATTTAATTTTACAGTATTATAGGTTCTAGCTTTTCTGCAGGGGTCACAGCAGGTCACAACAGCCTAACAGGCTATGCTTTTTGCACTAAGTGGGTGGTGCTGTTTCATGGACCCTCATTGTCAGGAATCTTTACATTGTGCAGTAAGCTGTCACCAGCCCATCAAAAACGAAGAAGCCAATTTGGGCAAGTTTAAAGAAACTCAGAACATAAAGAGTAAATTGACTTTAAAGTATTGCAATTGCCTTCTGACAAGTTCACAGAAATGTTGTTTTCAATGGGATATGGTAAAAAAAAATGGCATCTCTTTCACCACCCCTCCCACCTCATTTTCCTCGTGACCCTTGGCAGTTCATACCATTCCTGCTTTCTCTAGACACTTATCAATTTGACGGATCTCCATTTAAGTCTTGGTATGTTTTTTTTCCTTTTAAAATGTGGAGGGGTTTTTTTTTTTTGGTTTGTTTTTTGAGGGGCAGCAGTGTTCTAAGCAATTTCTGATGGTGGTTAACAGTAAATTTTTCTCCCTTTCCTCCCTCCCCCAGTTTCCATGGTGATTTTCTTCATTTGGTTAAGCATTGATTTGGTGTGTTTTAATTAGGATCTAATAGTCCCCAGGAGCAGAGAGTACTGCCTGCAATTTAGTAGTTTTTATTTTGTTAATGTTTCTATGATACAAAACTACAAACAAGACATTTTGAACCTGTTTGTAAGGTGAAAATAGAAGAGGAAAAAGACAGGTAACATGTTATTTGCCCCCCCCCCCCCATCTCTGAACAATAGTCTCCAAAAATCCTTAGAGACAACCTTGTAAAAATAGAAGCTCATAAATTTCATTGAATTTCACTGCTTAATCAAGATTAAAATTCCAAACCAATTACCAGAGCAGTCTTAGACTGTACGTAGTTTTGAACAGGTGGAAGATTGAGAGGTGTTTCCAAAGAAAATCACTGTGAAACAAATTTATATGAAGCAAGTTCTATTTTCCCATTGGTATACCTTGTCATTTTAGAAATTACTCAGTGTTATTCCAATGCCTCATAGTGATGTGAAGGTGACCCTGGATTCTTGAAAACTGTGCTCTTGGAATGCAAATTTTGACAGCTCCTATCAAGCTGGAAAGGCTTCAGGTCCAGGCCTTGGTATGAAGACAACCTGGTGATGGTGTCCTGAGTTCAAATCCAGCCTCAGATACTTATTGGCTGTGTGACCCTGGGGAAATCACTTAACCCTGTTTGCCTCAGTTTCCTCATCGACAAAAAGAGCTGGAGTAGGAAATAGCAAACCACTTTAGTATCTTCACCAAGAAAATCTCAAATGGTTGGGATCATGAACAGTTGGATGTGACTGAAACAATTGAACAACAAACTCCAATCTATCCTTCACGTAGCTGCCAAATGGATTTTCCATAGGGTTGTCATGTCACTCCTCTAATGCCACTTGGTAAATGCTCTTAACTTTCTATAACTTCTAAGATCAGATAAGAACCCTTCTGTTTCTTATTTAATACTCTTTGCAGTCTGATCTCTTTATCTAGTCTTATACATTAAATTCCTTCCAGCCATGAGACCCAGCCATATTTGGTCTGGTTGCTGTTCTTTACAGATGGTGCATCATTTCCTCCTCTCTCTCATGACTCTTCCTTCTTCCCACTGACTGTCCCTCATGCCTGGAATTCCCTTTCTCTTCACTTCTGCCTTTTAGAATCCCTGGCTTCCACAAAGATTCAGCTCAAACATCTTCCTGTAGGAGTCTTTCCAGTTGATAGTGATTTCCTCTCTCAAGCTGCCTTCCATTTATTCTGTTTATATCTTGTATGTACTGATTTATGTACATATATCTCTCCTCTTAGAATGTATGATCCTCGAGGGCAGGGGTGCTTCTGCTTTTTTACCTAACACTTAATGCAGTCCCATAATAAGTGCTTAATAGATGCTTGTTCATTGATTGATTGTTTAAGAAGCTCATGATCAGAAGGTCTGCCATGTCGACTCATGAGGAACATTTTGCTATGAAATGATGTGTCTTGATCTGCATTTGTGATGTGATACTCACATAGGTCCTTTTAAGTACTGAAGAAATACATATTTATCTTAACGTAAAAAATGTAATTTCCTACCTCCCATTATTCCTTATTTTCACTATAGAATTCCAAATAGCTACTTATAGGAAACATCAGGAAGCTATAGGCTTTAAGAATAGAACAAACCTAATTCCTGTTATACCTTCATTCCTTTCCGGTTTTGAAGATCTACTGTGTTAAGGAGACATATTTTTTGTCTACGTGGGTAGTGGAGATTTTGGAAGATGTGCATGTGTGTGTTTATGTACAATTTTTGGAAGTGTGATATGAATTTTTTAGATTTGAGGCAAATCCCCATTCAGTGTTTCAGATAACAACATGCTTATCATATATAGATGCTGTCTATAAAAACTATTCGAATGTGGATGTAGCATCCATAACAATTTCAGGCACAACATAACGTGTGGTTCATTTAGTTCTTTCTGGGGATGTGATGAATAGCACATTAGCAAATAACCTCCCTTCCTTCTCCCCCCACCATTCTGACCCTGGGAAGGAAAGGTGTTGGTACATGTTAAAAGGCCTCTTAGATCTAGGTGGAGCCCTTGGACACATTTATTATAGAATATGTGAGTTAAAACCTTCAGAATGGATAACCTAGGAAAAACTGAGAAGGGATCCCCAGAGAGCAGGTCACATAATTACTTGATAAATGGATGAGTGAATGATTAAAAAAGTATTTATTGTTTCCTATGTGAAATCCAATTCACGTGCAAGTCAAGACATCACTTATTCCTGATTGTCTTTGGTGGTCTTCTTCAAAAACAAAGCACAAACAAGAACGACAACAACAGGTGCTAACCACTTTGCTAAGCACCAGGGTGATAGCAAAGTGAGATAATCTTCACTCTCAAGGGGCTCATGATCTAATTGAAGGAGAGACAACACGTA
Source organism: Vombatus ursinus (assembly GCF_900497805.2). NCBI lineage: Eukaryota > Metazoa > Chordata > Mammalia > Diprotodontia > Vombatidae > Vombatus > Vombatus ursinus. The sequence goes on from NW_020954953.1 coordinate 5,912,707, forward strand.
TAAAAATCTATCTTTTTAAATATAAATATAAAAATGCTTCCTTCCTCAACTTCTCTATGTTTTGAAGTATACTTGGAATTCTTAGGATTTATAGCTGGAGGGAACCTCAGAGATTCATCTAATCCAACTCTCTCATGTTATAGATGAAGAAATTAGGTGCAGGATTTGAACTCAGGTCTTCTGACTCAAGACCCATTGTTCTTTCCAACACATCAGAAATTCTGGATTTAGAAACCCATTCATTAAAATAATGATGTTAATAATGAAACAAGACCTTTGAGTCCAGTTGACATGGAATCATGTGCTACTGAGCTAGCAGGATTCATAAATAGCTTTTGATGCCACACTTCTAGGAACGTTTTTGATAGTGTATAAAAGATCTTCTCTCTGATTCCAAGATAATCTTTGAATTATCTGCAGTACCATGTTACTTCTTCAGGGTCCTTCCCAGTTGTTGAAGATCTTCCTTTATACAAACCTCCCCTTCCCCTAGGGCACAGTTGTTGATACATTCATCGGTTCCTGAATTCCTGCTCAAAGAGTTTTGGAAGTTCTTGCTGCTTGTTGTGATAAAATCAGAACCTCTCACCATGAAAAGCCAACTTCTGCCCAAATCAACCATCCCTCCCTTCTAGGTAGAAAACTGGAATATTCATCTTAAAACTCTGTTCCAAATTCTTTATTACGCCCTTGATTATAAAATAACTTGCATGAAATGGTATGTTGTACAAAATTGCTTCATTCTACTCACTCATTATAGAAAATAGTTTTGAATAAATTGGGGGTAATTTATTTCCAAAAAGAATAAGAACTGCTCACCACCGTGGCATATTACGTGTTATTTTCTTACTTAAAATTATATCTATTGGAAAGAAACTCTGGTTACTTACCCTTTGTGACATTTGTGTTCAGAATGACAAGAGGTAGGAAAAGTATATTTTTAAATACAAAGTATTCCAAAGGTCTTAAGTTATTGAAGCTTGAAACTTCACTAAAACTTTTGGGCCACTCTGTATATTTATCCTATTTGTGACAAGAAGTAAAATGTACATGATACCAAGATAGGTTCCTTTCTCTGATTCCAGGCTATGTTGTTTGGCTTAGCAGAAAGCTAAATAAGGGTTGACTGAACTCGTACATGTGATTTATCATGGAGAATCTGACATCATTGGGCTGGAGCAGAGATACTTTGTCGAGTCTGAGAGAGCTTGCTCTTCTGTAGGGTTGGGGAATTCCCAGATGGCCAATACCAAGAGCACAAGCTCATTCATTGCATCTCAGTGTAAACCATACTGGGGATTCCCTCTCTGCAGGTGTGACTACAAACGCTCGCTAAAGTGGGGAGAAAGGGGAGTTTGTTTGACATAGGGCAGTCAGATGGTTTTAAATGAAAGCTCCCTTCTTGGCCAGGGCCTGATGAGACTCTATGAATAAGTTTGATTATAAATTTTAATTCCTCATTGTTGGAAAAATGATTGTTACTAAAAATAGTTTTAATTGGAACATTAAGCTGCGGCTGGAGCCAGACAAAAGAACCCATCGCTGTGTGTTTGAGAAGTTTGCTTTCTTGAATGTATCGTATGTACCCTGTTTGTTAACAGCTTGCTTTGCATTCCGGAAGTAAAGGCATTCTCTGCTATTTAAAAAAAAAAAAAGATACATTCTCTCCATTCACATATATGATGATAAGTAACAGAAATTATTACTACATTTTTGTAGTATATATATTATCCCTACATTTTTGTCAAGGCATTTAAGCTGCAAGCTTTCCATTTGTTTTACTGATTTACTCTTCTTACTATGTCCTCTTTCTGTCTGTTGATTTATGTTGATTTATCTGGATGGGTCATTGAATAAAAATTCTCTAGAGTACCTGCTATAGATTTGGGTAATTAATCAATGAATAAGTATGTATTAAGAAGCACTCACTGTGAGTCAGGCTCTGCGCTTGGGGCCAGGGAATGCAAAGACAAAAATGAAACAATCCCTGCCTTCAGGGTGAAGAGCTAACATTGTACTGGGAAGATAACATGTGCATTGAAATATACATACATACATACATACATACACACACATACATCCATACATGCGTACATATATACATACACACATAAACACATTTTAGAAGAAAAGACAGACCTTGCCTTCACGGAGCTTACATTCTAATGGTGAAGGTAGCACACAAAAGACTTATGAAAGAGATGGTGGAAATGAAGGGTACCTGTGTGAGAACATGGTGTTCAAGCATGGAAAGGAATGAGGGTTGGCCAATCTAGGCCCTTCCACCAAAACGGAGGCCCAGGAGAGATTCGAAACTGGTAAAAGGGATGTTCTAGGGTGAGGAGGTCCCAGACAGGACAGTGTTGGAGGTTCCAAGGTGTGCTGAGGCTTGGTACTGAAGATCGGAAAGACCTTTATGTAGAAGTTGGAGCTTGAACTGAGCTCTGAAGGAAACAATGGCATCTAAGAAGGTGTGAAGAAAGAGTTGTCTTTCACATTTAGTACCCAACTATCTGGAAGAGCAGGACGTTATCAGACACAGCCAACTCTGGTAGTGGTGGAAAAGGCCAAATCCTCAGATAGCTTATTATCCCGATTTAACACTTCATTTGTAAGCTTTTCTACTGTTACAAGTAACTTATAAAGCTTCAAGGTTTAAACCCCTTTTCTCACAATAGCCTGTGAAGCAGGTAGAATAAATAGTGGTTTCCATTTTACTGTTAAAAAAAATGATGCCCAAAAAGCTAAATAAATTTCATTATCACAGTAAGTTTTGAAGCCAGGATTTGAACTCAGACCACCTAATTCCAACTCTAGCACTCCTTCTGCTACACCACCCACATAAATGTTATCTACTCATGTATCTACCTTCTGCCATAACTGGCTGGGTTCTGCATTAAGCAATCTGTCACCCATAAGGCTCTGGGTTTATTGTAGAGTATTTTTTAATTCTACCACCCAAAAATTGCCACATTGGGTCAGATCAGGGTCTATCCTCTGATATTTTGATAGGGATATTTTGAGGAGTGACATGGTTGCTCTCCTGCATATCCAACCTCAGTAGGCGAGGGGCATAACCTCCAAACATGCTAGTTTCTGGTAATGACTCATGGGATTTATCATGCATGAATTTAAACATTTTCAAACCTATTTACATTTTTAGCCTACACCACCTCTTGGGAGTAATGAGTTCCATGAACTTACTACTTACTATGTAAAATAGAATTATTCTTGATTCTAAAGCTACCTCTTTCAAAATGCAAAGAATTCCACTTAGTTCTGTCATTCGAGATTTGGCATCCTGTATAAAAGTGATGAACACTTAATTGGAATGGGCTTATGGTTTCATTTTCATAGACTTTGAAAATATCCCCTCTATCGCTTTTCTGGTTTTCGTTCCAGGTTTTGGAAAGAAAACTATATGCTTTTGGCATGTATAATAATAGAGCTTTTAAACATTTCAATAGTAAAATCACCGTCAGATTATACATTTGCTCTACTTTCTAGCTAAGAAGAAATTACTTTTTTTCTCCCTTTGTTGTTGTCAGGGCTGTTACCATACTGAGAAACAAATCCACGTTAGGGAAGTGGGAATTATCATTACCTGTCTTCCGTATTTCTATTATGAGACACAGATTATAGGCCTTATCAGTGTAGTCTTTGTATCCTACTGTTCTTAGTTAGGGAAGGGTAATTCTTACTGGCCACCTTTTCTTTCCTCATTTAAAAACAGGAATACCCCCAATTTTGCTTCACGTTTCAGTTTCCTGAAATAAAAATTAGTATACTTAATCTGATCTTTCCATCATCTGCTTTTCCTACCAAAGCAAAAGAAGGATTATTACTGCTTTACCCTGAATCCAGAATCTTCCTTTAATATATCCTCGGGGGTACCTGTGGGGGCAACCTCTATGACATGCTTAATGTCCTGTATTACTCAGCAGACTTTATTTCTCTGCACTCCACGGAATAAGAGAAAGCCTGTCCCATTTCTAGAATAGTTGCTGGTGGTATTAGGAACTAGAGATCCCCAAGGCCAGTTGTTAGTGGTTTCTTTCCAGAGGAGATGCCTGACATACAATCACATATGTGTATAGGAGGATATGTTATTTGTGTTTATATACACATGTACATATGCAGAGATGCACACACGTGTGTATATACAACTGCCCTCGTTGGTGGAAAGGTGAAAAGCTGCAAAGTGAATATTTGATAATATAAGAAAATGGCTCACAACAGTGGGTTCTTGACATTTTTTTTGCGTGCCATAGATCCCTTGGGAAATTTGGTGAAGCTTTTGGACCCCTTATCGAGAATAATGTTTTAAAATGCATTAAAATACGTAAGACTACAAAAGAAACCAAATATGTTGAAGTACAATTATCAAAGTATTAAAATAAAAGTTACTGGACCCCAGATTGAGAACCCTTGTCATTAAGTTTTTCACTGCTCATTTAGGGTTTACGTATGACAGCTGGTGGGCAGGGATCTAGGCTTTAGCACTTTCTTGCCATTTCTTTGTCTTAGTTAAGACAATGCATAGTTTCAGCTGTTACCCATACACTATCAGATAATAAGGTGATTTTTCTTTTTTTTAAGATTAATGTTTTCTTGAATTTTAAAGTTCAGTTAAAGCCATACAGACACAAAGAAAAAAGTCAGATGTACTATACTATGGGGTGTCTCTGTTTACTCCCTTTCTCTAACTTTTATTAATTTTATTTTTTGTTTTTTTTTTAAAAGAGCCGTAATAACAGTAGGTTTTTTTAAAAAAATATTAGTATCAAACAAAATTTTTAAAAAATTGTTATTTAATTATAGTGAGAGCCAGCATGGCAGAGTGGTTAGACTGCTAGACTGAGTTGGGAAGACCTAGATTTCAGTCCTGCTTCCAGAAGGTTAATAGCTGTGGGACCCTGATCAAGTTCCCTTACTTTTCTGAGACTCAGTTCCCTCATCTGTAAAATGGGCATAATAATAGCACGTACCTCAGAAGACTGTTGTGAGGAGCAGATGGGAGAATGTATGTACTTGGCAAACCTTGAAGAACTAGAAGAATGTCTGAAGTGCTGTCATAATAATTATTATTCTTGTTACCTACTTAAAATACTGGATGAGAATTCATCCTCATAGGTATTACTCTCCTCATGTGAGGGTTTTTTCCAAAGATCAATTAGAGAGTTGCTGATCCTTGAAGCAATTATGATTTAGAATCTTGGACCCTGAGTATGAAGGGACCTTTAAAGCTACCTACACTACCTCCTACCAGAGCAAGAATTCCCTCTACATTATCCTTGAGAAGTAGTACTCCAGCCTCTATCATAAGACCTCCAAAAATGAGATACTCACGGTCTCCCAAGAAACCTATTCTACTTTGGGATGTCTCTAATTGGCTGGAGAGTTTTCCTTTGGTGGAGCCAAAGTTTGCCTTTCTGTGACTTTCACCCATTATTTCTAGTTCTACCCTCTGAGGTCAAGTAGAGTTTAATCCTTCTTCCACAAGAGAGTCCTTTGTATATTTAAAAAAGAACCAGATGCCAAGCTAAGATTTCTTCAATCAGATGGCATGCACAGCTATGTGATATCCTCCTGTCTTCTCTTCTCCCCACCACCATGTTGGTTGTCCTTCTTAGGACACACATCAGCTACCTCTCAATATCTTATCCAAAATGCAGTATCCAAGAGCTGAATACAGCATTCTAGCTGCGGGCTGACTAGGGAAGAAGAAAGGAGAGGTACCCCTTGCTTCCCTCCTTGTGGACTCTGTACTTCTGTGAAAAGAGCCTAATACTGGATCACTGTTTTGGACTGCTATGTTGCCATTGTTGATTCCCATAGAACCATTCGTATTTTTGTCTTGTGTGTTTATGAATTTTGACATATGTAACTTCGAAAGTCTGAGTTTAATTGTGTATGAAATAACTCACCTGTAAAGCAATGTGGTATCATGGTTAGAGGGTTAGACTTGGTGTCATGAAGACCTGAGTTCAAGACCCTCTTCTGGCACATACCGGCTCTATTACCATGGACAAACTACTTTACCTCTCACTAGCCATGAACTCTTCTTTAAGACAGGGTTTCTTAACCTGGAGTCCATGGGGGTTTGTGCACTTGAATAGGAAAAAAAAAATCATGCTTTTCATTATCCTTAAACTGAAATTTAGCATTTCCTTCAGTTTTTCAAAAACACGATTCCAAGAAAGCAGATCATAGGCTTCACCAGACTGCCAAAGTGGTTCAGGACACAAAAGAGATTAAGAACCCCTCCTCTAAGATTATAAATTACAGAAGGGTTGCTGATCTCCTTTGTGGATAGAGTTTGTACACTGGAGTCTGCCCTAGGACACAACAAACAGAGCAGTTTAGGGACTGCCAAGATGCTCTGGGAACCAGACCCACCCTATTCACATCCATTCATACATAATGAACCATGACCAGACCATGTCTGGTGACCTGGCAACCACGTCCTCCTTCCTCTCCCATATGTATCCCTCAGGTTCCATAGCACTCTTTTCTTTTCTCTTTTAAGGTTGTCCTCTGTATTAATTCTAGCCAGATTTTGCCTGTAGGAATGGTTGTAGGTGAAGGGTCACACAGCATGATTTTCCCCAACCTGTTCTTCCTAGAGATGGCCCTGGATGTAAGTATGCTAAGGAAGGAATCAACAATTTATTTTGTTCTGAATTTAAGAATTAGAACAAGTATTTCTATAACATAGTAGAATAGAAAAAAAAATGATTGCACTTGAAACTACAAATCTATTATGTACTACAACTTACTATTGCTTTTAAATATATAATAAAGTTATCATGTAATTTTCTTTTTTTTCCTTTTTTTCTTTCCTCCCTAGAGGTGGTTACCATTAGATACAAATATGTGTGTGTGTATATATATATATATATATATATATATATATATACACATATAATCATTCTATACATACTTCTACTTATCAGTTCTTTCTATGATAGCATCTTCCTTCATAGGTTGTTTCTGGTTAATTTGGGTATCATAATAGTCAAAATGACTTATTCAAAGCTATTCTTAAAATAATATTGCTGTTACTACATACGACATTCTCTTGGCTCTGCTCATTTCATTCTTTGTTATTTCATGGAAGTCTGTCATTGGGCTCATCATTTCTTCCATATTGACATTTCTAGGGTTGGGCTATTTCCACAAAGCATTTTTGATCATGATAGCCCACGCTATACCAAATAACCAGGAGATGGCAAGCCAGTCTCCTCTCCAAAACAGCAAAAAGTAAAAGTGGCCACATATAGGCCACATGGCAATTGTATGGACTGTTGTACCCTTGGACATTATAATTTAATTGGGAAGTGATACGGTCCCTGTTCTCAATGGGCACTAATGGTCTAATGGTCACTCTTTTATAAAGACTTGGGAATTTACATTGCATTATATTCTGCAACCCAGAAACTTTTATTCTCAATGATTTACTTCTCAAGAAAGGTTCTGGCTAAGATGAGTGGGTTAGGCATGCAGAATTAACGTGTAGATTTTTGTTCCTGCATTGTCACCAAAATTCATCCACTACAGACCTACTTCAGATTAAATACTGCCAAAATGGCTGTTCCCATACTTTCAGTGATGAAACTGGAGACCTAAAAGTATTCACTACCTTTTCTAAGAGGAGCAGTTTATTGTCATTCCATTATTTTCAGTTGTGTTTAATTCTTTGTGACCCCATTTGGGGTTTTCTTGGCATAGATACTGATGTGGTTTGCCATTTCCTTCTCCGGCTCATTTTACAGATGAGGAAACTGAGGCAAACAGGGTTAAGTGACTTGCCCAGGGTCACACAGCTAGTAAGTGTCTACAGTTGGATTGAACACAAGTCTTCCTGACTCCAGGGCTGGAACTCTCCATTGGGCCACCTAGCTGCTCCAAGAAGAGCAATTTACTTCTTACTTACTGTTTGGCCCAATCCCATTAATAGCTACTTAAATGGAAGCATTTCCCTTTTTAGCTTCCCCAGTACTACATACATGTGTGTCTTCAGTACAAAGAGGATGGTGACCCTTCTCCACAGTCCACCATCATTTCAACCCTTTATTTTACATACTAACCTATGTGGAAAAAGAAGGTAGTAAAAGGTAGCCAAAGTTGCTAGGTCAGAGAAATGATAAAGCATTACCTTCTGTCACACTAAATCCTTCTGTATATGTTATATCAGGAGATGATTAACAAGCCAAAAACAAGTATGTGCATTCACTGAGGTCCCAGTGTGTCAGAGAAGATATATTAGGTTGGTTGCAGATGTAACAGAGAGAAAGGCCCAATTCAAGGAGTCAAGAAAACAATCTAATACTACTTAAAAGAACTGCAAAATGAACATTGTATTTGGACAAAGAGTAAAAGAAGAATTTCACGAATCTTAGGGTTAAGTGTTACGTCTTATTTGTGCTTCCAAACCTTCTGGTTTCATAGCATCTTTGGCTACAAAGATGAACATATCTCCTGATGGTGTAAAGAACTGTATTAGGCACATTCTCCCATTCTGATTTAAAAACACTAGCATTTTTTAAAGTTATCTCAAGGGGGTCTCATAAAATCATCCTCCTATTAATTGTGATTCACTCAGAAATGAATGTATTCTATACCACGCTTTTTAACTACAGAGACGGGAACCATGAAATTGACAAAGACGGTGTCATATCTACAAAAAGATTGAAAGAATCTTTGATTTTAGAACATACATATAATCAAACAAATAATATATAAAACAAAACCAAAACTCCTGGGCCCAAAAGGCATCAAGGAAGTACAGGGTATCCCGAAAGTCTTAGTGTAGTTTTAAGCTGTTCAGGCTTAAACAATGTGACTCCCAACTCAAATATAATGTTCATAGGTATAACAGTCTAGATCTGCTACCTTCACCTTTTGCTATTTTGGAGAAGAGTGGAAAGGGAATAATAGTGGCTTGCCATCAGTTGAATGTTTGGTACACATTTAACCTGTTAAGGAGTAAAAACTGCACTAAGATTTTGGGGATACCCTGTATTTAAAGTGGGAAAAGATGAGTTTGTTTTTTAAAGGAATTAAGTACACTGGGAACATTGTTTGTGGAAGATGAAAACCAGGTGACTCCAAAGCAGTTTTCTGTTAGCTCAGTCACTTAGGAAATCATAAATGCCAAGCACTGTTGAAGGGTAACCAAGTTTTGGAAACAGCAATAGCAGTAGCCTTGAGAGCAGGATTTCAAAACAATGATTCTAAATCATCTTTGGTTACCCAGAGACGTGCCCATAAAGGGTGTATAGACATGATGTAAGCCATGCTGGGGTGTGTGTGTGCGTGCGTGTGTGCGTGTGTGTGTGTGTATGTGTATGTGTGTGTGTATCAGACTTCATGGGTGGCCTTACTCAAGATGGGATTGCTGCTCCAATTAGGGGAAAGGCCTGTTTCTCCAGTGTTTACAACCCACATAAAGTTTACAGATGGATATAAGAGCAAATAATTCCTCTCTTCAAGTCAGAAGGCAGCTATTCGAGGGCCCCTCAACTCCTCTCAAGGTATATGACCAGAATTTCTCAGGCTCTTCTTTAATTTTTATTACAGAATTATGGTTCTCACATATACCCCAAGCTCAAGATGCTCCTATTTCTGGTATGTCCTTTTGTCTCAACCGCAAAAATGATAAAAGAACCCCAAACCCCAAAACTTTTAGCGTTGTTATGATATATAATGCTATACTGTAACTAGACTAGGTCACTTACTTGACCTGGGGAGCATATAAGCAGCTCGGTGGCATATTGGAGAAAGTGCTGCACTTCGAGTCAGAAAGACTTGATTTCAAATCCTGCCAAACACTTTACTTGGTTAGACCCTGGGGAAGTCACTTATCTTACTAATTCTCAGTTTCCTTCTCTGTAAAATGGGGATAATAATAACTCTTCATTTATAGGATTATTGTGATGCTCAAATGAGGTGACGTATGTAAAGTTTTTTGCAAACTTTAAAGTGCTTTACAAAGCACTTTACGAAGTCTATCTCCATGCAGGTTAGTTCTTTGGATGACCTCAGTTTTAATACCTGTGCTTTCCAGGAGCCTCTGTGCAAGGTGCTGGGGATACAAAGACAAAAAAGCAAAATAAAATCTTTGCCCTTACGGTATCTATACTGTCTCAGTGACACCGGCTTTCTCCATGTTCCTTGCACATGCCATTCCACCCAACTCTGAGCATTCTCACTGGCTGTCCCAAATGCCTGGAACTTTCTCTCTCTCCTCCTCTCTGCCTCCAACCTTCCTTGGCATCCTTCAAATCTCAACTTAAATCGCACCTTCAGCAAGAAGCCTTTTCTTGAGTTCTTCTTGAGTGTAGTGCTTTCCCTCTGAGGCTACTCCCAATTTAATCCCTTATCTATCTTGTTTGTATGCAGTTGTTTACGTATTGGCTCCCCCATTAGATTACGAGCTCCTTGAGGGCAGGGACTGTCTTTTGCCTTTCCCTGCATCCCCAGCCCTCAGCATAGTGGTTGGCACATAAGAGGTGCCTAATAAATTCTAGTTGATTGACTGATTCTTCTAGTTTTGCTTTAGTTTTGCTTTGTTGCTAGGTGACAATAAGGTAGTGGGCGATAATGACTTAATGTGTGGTCTTTCCCAAGAAACTTATTTATCCTCTGGAAACACAATGCTCCCTAATAGAAAATACTTAAAAGAGGTCAGGCTAGTATGAGCTGATAGTTCCATGCCTCAGATCTTTTGTTGCTGTTGTTGATTCTTTTCAATCATGTCCACCTTTTTGTGATCCCTTTTGGGGTTTTCTTGGCAAAGATACTGGAGTGGTTTGCCATTTCATTCTCCAGCTCATTTGACAGATGAGGAAACTGAGGCAAATAGGGTTAAGTGACTTGGCCAGGGTCACACAACTAGGAATTGTCTAGGATTTGAACTCAGTAAGATGAGTCTTCCTGATTCCAAGCCCAGTGCTCTGTTCACTGTGCCACCTAGCTGCCTTTTGGGATCTTTAACTGCCCTTAAGTCACACTACATAGGAGGCTACTTATTTGTAGGGAAATGATCTGTAGCCAGGATTTTCAGGAATGGAAGTGAATCTTGAAGTCCCCTCCTTTCCCACCATCTTCTAGAATCCTGGCTGCTTCCTTCAAGGCTCAACTTACATGCCATCTTCTAACATTTCCTAATGCTCCTACTTGTTAATGGTTTCACCCTTCCCAGATCATTTATCTATTCCTACATCATGTCCCCCAGTAGAATGTAAGCTTCTTGAGGGCAGACTGTATTTTGTTTCTAAAGCTCTAGTCTTGTACGTTTGGGAGAAGAGGAGAGGTAGCGTTGGACCTGTGGTTCGACAAATTCCCAGGGAGGAAATTCCTTCTACCAGTGAAAATGTTCCCTTGCTCTGAAATTTATAATCATAAGAGACTTGCTTGAGATCCCGAGAGATTAAGTGACTTCCCAGGGATACAAATACATATCCAATATATGTCTGAAGTAGGACTCAAACCCAGGTCTTCCTGACTGTTCTTTATACATAGGGGGCACTTAATAAATGCTATTGAAAAGGATTGGTTGATTGATTCAGACATCTCAGAGTATGGTGGAGTTACAGGAGAGACTGCTTTTGGAATTAGGATGGGGGCTTGAGTCTTAGCTCTGCTATTTATTACTTGTATTATTTGGAGCAAGTCACTTAATATTTCTGGGCTCAATTTCTTCATTCCTATAGAATAAAGGACTTGTACAAGATAATATCTAAGGACCTTTCCTTCTGAGTTCTGTGATTCTAGTACTTTCTTGGGAGAGTGTGCATTTATCAAAGGTGATACTGAGTATGGAAAAAGCTAGGAAAAAGTGACCAGGCTGATAAGTTCTTGAGAGCACAAAGGTGTTTGTATATGGCAAGGCTCAGATGGTGATTGGTAAATCTTTATCACCAACCCTATGTCTTTTTACTCCTCATGGATTTTAGACCTGTTTTCCATCTTGCTCATTCTGATTTATTCATGATCACACGAATGATTTCTCTCTGGTGGACAACAGCGTCCTTTCTACCGATTTTTCCCAGGGACTTCTAGTGAAGGAGGAAAAGGAATTCCATTGTGCAACTGGTCTCTGGAGGGAAATACTAGCATATGTTCAGAAGTCTTTTTGCTTTGGTTAATGCCAGCTTATTATGTGAAAAAGAGAGGTTATCACAGGAGGGAGTGATCTAAAATTAAGAGTTTGAAAGCTAGAAATAGCTGGGGAAATAGCTGTCACCATGTAAAAAAGTGAACCTGTTCTACTGAACACAGCAGTTTGAAACTACCTGTGGTGAGAAGACTTGTGACCTATAGGTCAGAAGGAGAGAGAAGATAGCAAATGTCTTTAATAGCCTTTAGTATCATGCTAGCTCACTGGCCCCCATGGCTACCTTAATGTAGGCTGCCCAGTCCCGTGAGAACAGCTCTGTGATTTGATGCTTTAAATGCTAGAATATGTACCTAGCATGCCTGTGGTTGGGATAATTAGTATGTTCTAGGAAAGCAGAAATGGAAATTGACTACCTGCTCTTCTTCTGGACACATTCATTCCCTCAATCAGAAATAATCCATTTTCCAGACTTATTACATATTGTTCCCCTTCATGCACTCTCCTTTTCAACCAAGTGGACCTACTAGTTGTTCCTTACGCAGGGTGTCCCCAAAGCTTAAAAGTACACCAAGACTTTTGAAACACCCCATATGAGACTTTTCATCAACAACCTCTTCTAATCCCTAGCTTTTTTCTCAGCTCATTTGAAATGCTGGCACCTAGCTAATAGAGACTCTTTCATCCATCTCTTTGTACCTTCATAGCACAGTATCTGGCACATAGCAGGTGTTTGTTGAATTGAATTGAACATGTTCAGTGAAGTGCATTTAGCTCCCATAGCACTAAAAGAAAAATTTAAAAATGTAGAACAACAACTATCTCTGCTAAGACATCACATGGCACCTTGCTTTGTATCACTCTGATGTACTTTCTATGCAATGTTGTGTTTTATAGGTGTTTATACTGGTGCATTATCCCCTATTTGACTCCAAGCTCCATGAGGGCACAAGGGATTGGTTTTACCCAAGCTTGGCGCAGTGTTCTGCAAACAGAAAGTGCTTATTAGATATTTGCTGTCTTAAAAAAGGACAGAGGTGATAGCATTTTAATTGTAGAAACCCCTTGTAAGAAACTCTGGCTGAGATTTTGTATTTCAGTAATTCAATTCAATTTGACTTGATTCAACAAGTATTTGTTAGCACTAGCTGTTGCCAGGCACTCTTTTGGAAACTGGGCAGGCAAAGACAAAGCCTCAGAGAGCTGACATTCTACTGTCCTGACGGCTTTGACATCTGGACCTTGGCATGACATGACTGTGCCATTTGGTTCTCATGCTCTGTTTCCTTCCTTTAGATGTCATGCCACCAAAGGAATGACAGTCACCATTAGTTGTCAAGATGGTTTTCATGTTGACTCTGGCCTGCTTCCCACAGTGCCTTCAGCCTCGTTCGGCCTTAGAGTTTCAGGCTGGGAAGTTGATTCATAAAATTGAAGCAATTATCCAATAAACTGAAAATATGACAGCATTAGCAATCAAAAGGAATATGTTGTGTTTATATGGCAAAGCACAGTAATTCCAATGTTAACTTCAGAAGGCCTTCTGCGTGCTGTTGAACCCGTGAGATAAACCCTTAGGAGCAGATGCTTGCTGTTTGTGGTACATTAATATGTCAGTCTTGGTCTAAAGACAAACACAATTTGAATATGTGTACAGTTCTTACAAAAAAGGAATCAGCTCCTACTTTGTAAACTTTCTGATCACTCTGACAAGCAAAATGGATCAAGCTGGGTAATTTTCTACTTCTGCTTTTCTCCCCTGTCATTTGTTTGTTAGGCAATAATGCTTTTCTATCAGAGAAACTGAAAAACACGCATTTGGGAGAGTATGCTGTTCCATGAGTTTGTTACAGAAAAGTGATGAAGGCTTTAATTGGAGCGGGCTTATGTTTTAGTTACAGGTTTATACAGATGGCAGCTTTGATCTTAGCAACGTTTGAAGTTTTCTAGCTTTTATTGAAACCAGCTGCAGACAGGAGGAGTCTTAATTTTATATCTGAGAAGAATGATCAGAAGCACTAAGTCGTGGGGTGGTTACGGACCAGACCATGCTTTTGTCATTAGCCCAGATGAAAATGAGTATTTCACAGCCGCTGTGCTTTGGGAAAGTGAGCAGGATAAGAAGAGCAGGAATTTGAAGATGTTCCATCTCTTTTTAAAGCCGAAATACAGTTTCAGTTCATAATATATGCCTACCTGACTATGAATATGGAAATGCCCTAAATAGTTTATGTTTAATATTCCTTGGCCAGTCAGAAGAGTTCTGCCATTTCCACAGAAAGGCTCATTGCAAGCGTATAATCTTTTTTTTTTCCTCTTCTAAACACATCTTAAGAGGAGAACTTCTTAGCTAAAATGTCACATTAAACTTCCCAGAAAGCTGACAAAGTAAAGAAGGATTTCTATAATCATGAATTACCCTAGTTATGTGGTGACCATTTGCATTTAAGAATGATGATAAAATAGGAAAATTAATGCTATTATATTTTACCTCAAGGCCCTTTGCTGTTTATTTGTATTTTTTCAGTACATTGCAGATTTGTGACTTTTGTTGAGTGTAGGAAGAGTTGTGCTGGTAAACGTTAAACTATGCGCTCTTCTGAGGAAAAAAAAATATAGCAAGACACACTTTTGTTTTGTTTCTTAAGTTTGGAATAAAAAATTTTTTTTAAAAGTAACATTTTCTCTACTCTTTAAAAGTCTAGGCAACCAAATAAAACAATACATCAAGCTCTGATTTGTAGTATTTGCAGATTTCTGAGGTGTATATGCTCACAATGAAAATTTAACAATTGGCTTTCCTGAGCTGGCTCCCCCTGAGTACAGGTATTTCCACCAGATCACAGGCCCTCTTTGGCCTTAGCAAAATAATCTTTGTGGGTTTCTGTGTTCTAAATAAATTCTAATTAAATAAGTAATAACTGATAAGCCTTTCTAGATGTACCTAGTTGTTTAGTCGTTTCAGTTGTGTCTGACTCTTTGTGACCCGATTTGGGATTTTCTTGGCAAAGATATTGAAGTGGTTTGCTGTTTCCTTCTCCAGCTCATTTTACAGATGAGGAAACTGAGGCAAGGGTTAAGTGACTTGCCCAGGTTCACACAGCTAGTGTCTGAGGCTAGATTGGAACTCAGGTCTTCCTGACTCCAGGCCCTATGATCTTTCCACTGAGCCATTTAACTGCCCTAGATGTACCTAGGCTGATCCTCAGATGACAAATATGAAGTCAACTATTCCTGGGTTTGTATTCTAAGCCTTTCTACTTTGGTCGTTAGTTAGTTAGTCAACATTTATTAAGTGCCTGTTATGTGTGAGGCAGTGTGCTAAGTGCTGGGGATACAAAAAGAGGCCAAAGACAATCCCTGCCCTTGAGGAACTCACAATCTAACTGGAGAGAAGATAAACAAATATGTACAATCTATATACAGGATGAATAGGAAATAATTAAGAGAGGCAAAGGCACTAGAATTAAGAGAGGTTGGGAAAGACTTCCTGTAAAAATGAGATTTTAGTTGGCAGAGAGGAGGAGGGAGTGCATTCTAGGTATGGGGGACAGCCAGAGAAAATGCCCTGAGCTGAGATGGAGTGGCTTATTTGTGGAACCGCAAGGGGGCCAGAGTCATTGAAACATAGAGCATGAGTTTTGGGGGAGTAAGGTATAAGAAGACTTGAAAAGGTAGGAAGGGGTTAGGTTATGAAGGGCTTTGAATGTCAAAGACAGGATTTTGTATTTGATCCTGGAGGCAAGAGGAAGCCACTGGAGTTTAGTGAATATGGGGGTAACTGGGTAGGACCTATGCTTTAGGAAAATCACTTTGGTGACTGAATAGAGAATGGATTGGAGTCAGGAAGACTGGAAGCAGACAGATCCACCAGCAGGCTATTGCTATAGTCCAGGTGTAAGGCGATATGGTCCTGTACCTGAGAGGTGTCAGTGTCGGAGGAGAGAAGGGGGTGAGTCAGAGAGATATTGCAAGAGAGTTAGGGGAAAAGATAATGAATTCAGTTTTGGACATGCTGAGTTTAAGATTTCTATTGGACCTATTTTATGACCTACAATGGGGAAAATTTGTAGCAATATAATAATCTGCCCTTTAAAATAACTTTTGGTTAGCAATTGTGTTGTGATTTCTATCCTCAAATTGATTTTTAATTAAATACTGTTCACTGTTCTAATACATTTGTCTATTTAAATCAACTTGATTTTTAACACAGAACTACTAGATAATTAAAGTAATTCAGTGCCACATCCTGGATTAATAAGAAGGTACTAATTTAGAAGGACATCATTGAAGAACTTTACATAAAGCACGTGGTCAGAAATTTGCATTTCATTAAGCACTCACTGACCTCTATGTCAGAAGTAGGATGTAAAAGAAAAATTTGAGAATTCTATAGTTCATTTTAATAGGTTTATTTTCAAAGAGAATAGTCTCATTCATTTCTCTTTTATTCTTTTTGTTTCCTGTTTATATGTCTAGAAATGACTTTTTGTGATGCACATAACTTTAGAGGACTGATTTTTGGGTCCCCAGAGGCTGTTTGATTACTTTTACCCTACGGGTCTGGGATTAACCCTGAGGGGTTGTGTTTTTAGTTGTAAGCCCCACACGGTTTGCTCTCCTCTAGTAATCAGCCAACCAGATTTAATTAACTTTTAGAAAAGGTATTTACTAGAAAGTAAATAGAAAAAACAGTTAATACAAAACATTTCCCCTAATAGCTTGGGGTATACTCTCCCACAGAGTCCAGGGGATGGGATGGCAGAGGGCAGAATGGGAATAGAGTGTAATGGTGGTCAGTATGCATGGAAAATATGAATGGCAAAAAGGGGTACCTCACAAATCCTGGCACTGGAAGTCCTTTTCAATATTTGTAGAGTTCTCATGAATTTCCCATGAGCTCTTTGCTGAGCTTAGTACTTGTGAGGCATCAATCTTTTCTGGCTCTACAGCCAATTAATTATAAGACTTTGTCATCATATAGTATGAACCCCTCAGTCATGCATGTGTGCAAACTGGCTCTGTTTCTATATGGTTGTTTAAACTGGTATTAAGCAGGAAATTTCTGGGAATAATTGGACTATAAGCTCCTTGAGGGCAGGGACTGCTTTTGACATCTTTTTGTATCCCCAATATTTAGTACTGCATGCTAGACACAGCAGGTCCTTAATAAATGTTGATTGACTGGATATGCTCTAAGGACTGGCCCCTACAGGCCAATCTACATATATTTCCCAGTTTATGAAGGCCTTTTCTTACTACAACCTTGTGAGATAGGTAGTCTTAGTAGTAGTTTCTTCATTTTACAGATTAGGAAGTTTAAACTCAGAATAGTTAAATGACTTTCCTAAAGTCACATGATTTGGAATTTGAACCCATTCCATTTGAACCCATATACTTTTCAGTATAAAATTACTGAATCTCAGGACCCATTCCTGATTCAGAATTTCTAGAATACCCTCAACGAATACAGTTATCCCTTCCCCATCGCTGGGGTTAGGAACGTGGTGCCCCCATGATCTGGAAAATGCACGTAAAATTTTTTGGGTCTCCTTTCATACCAAAGAAGAAACCTGAATTTTTTCTTTTTCTGTCATGGAGTGTTGACAGTAATTTTATTATAATTGTAATTTTAATATAATTTCATTATAAAATTTGGATTAAATATTTAATCATAAACTCTGTGTCATCTGCTGGCCTTCTCACATCTTCGGCTTCCTCAAAACTCCCCCCAAATTCTCATTTAATTCCTTATGCTGACCTGCAATATATCGATACTGTGATAGGGAAAGTTGTGATGTGGAAGAGATAACTGTACTTTGCTTCCTTTCTGTCTAGTTTAGAGTTCCTTTTTCACCCTTTGGCTTCCCTGAAGTCAACTTGAACAGGCTAGAGGTGGTATAATAACAACTCATCTGTAAATGGCTTAGCAGTGAACACATCCTCGTGTGTGTGTGTGTGTGTGTGTGTGTGTGTATTCTACATATATTTCTACAACATCAAGTCCTGATACTTATTAAATGCTAGTTGATTGACTAAATCAGTACTACTGAGTAAAGTGGTAAAGTGCTTTCTTTTATTTATCCTCAGTTTACCTCTTTTTGTGTTTCACAGGGTATCTCCTAACTGGTACCAGTATCCCAGAAGCTGGAACTCACTTCTTTTGTCCTGAGGAATTTTCTTGGTCCTTTTGCTTGCTCAGCAAAAGTTCCCCCGGAGTCTAAATAGATTTTTAACAACTAATTTTGCCAGAGGCTCCTGGGTTCACTATAGGCTATTCTAGGAGATATAAACTGAGGAGACCACAATTGCCTTAGATCACTGTTTACTCTTGAACTTGCAAAGGCCGTGATGGCAGGCTAGTAAAGACTCCCATCTTAAGCTGTAACCCGAGGGCAAAGACAATTACCTTCACTTGGTTAGGAGTTCTCCCTTCTTCCCCTGCCTCCCAAGAACAAAAGGAATGACCAGAACAGGGATTCTTAACTTTTTTTTGTGGGTCATAGACCCCTTTGACTTTGCCGTGAAGCCTCTGGACCACTTCTCAAAACAATGTTTTTAAGTATATAAAACAAAATACATAGGATTACAAAGAAAACCAATTGTATTGAAACTCAGTTTCAATAACACAAATTCAAAGACCCCAGGTAAAGAAATCTTAGAGTATGAAATTAATTTAAGGACTAAATTTTTTTTCATGTATTCTAAGAGAATCTGTTAAAGCAGTGCTTCCCAAACTGACCCTGGAAAAATTGAACTGTGATAGAAGAAGAGAGAGAGAGAAGAATGAGATAACTCTTCTTGAGAGCTCAGGGAGGGATATAGATTGGTGTGGATGAGGAGGGGTATAGAGGACATGAGCAATGTTGTTTCAGCAGCTGTCCATTTTGGAGAGGGAAATTACCTCCTTTCATTGCCTGTTGTGATCTACCTATCCTTTAAACCTTCACTCAAGGGCTATCTCCTCCGTGAAGCTTTCAGGTAATCCCATTCCCCGATCCCACTCGCTTGGTACTAATGAGCTTCCTCTTTAGACCTCATAGAGCACTTTGATTTGTGATGTTGTAATGCACTTGTCATATAATTGTATCCCTTATTCCATTCAGTGCTGAACAGCTGTGGTACTATGTGGGATATTTTGGAAATGTGTAGCTCAATTGGGTTGGGACCTATGCCAGATTAGCTGGGAATCTCTAAAATCATCTTGACTCAGTCTATATCCTACTAGCAAAAAGTGACATGCATTTTAAAAGAAAAACATTTAATTGGGATTAAAACAATTAACAAAGGAATAGGGAAAATCCTTTCTGCATAAACATTCTGGAGATTAGGTCTCATCCCTCCCTGGCAATAGTAGGGAAAACCTGAAAACCAAATTGACTACCATCTTGTGCTCTAATATAAGGCATGGCTAATGTGTCTTGCATGGCTGGACCCAGTAGTGGGGAATCTGATCCCACTTGGAGCATTTGAGTCATAGAAAGAAGCCCTCTTAGCTTCTTTCAAAGTATTTTTGACAGCAGGCAAGCAAGCTGTTCTATTACTGGTCCCCTTTCTCTAACTGGACCCCCATTATCACCTCCTACATAAGGTTTTCCTTTCCATTCGAACCACAGAAATCTGACTGCATCAATCAAAGTATGTGATTTCTTATGTAATTGCCTTACATCACAAGCACTTTGTCTCAAAAGACATTGAATCTTGGGCAACTCTTCCCAATGAGCAAGACATCCTGGACCTAGACATTATGTTTCCAGACATCCTCTTTTCCCCGTGTTAATCGTGCCTAGCACTATTTCTCCTCCTTCTAATAGCTAGCATTTATATGGCATATTAAAGTTTGCAAATTGCTTTTTATATGTTATTTCATTTGATCCTCACAACAACCCTCTGAGATAGAAGCTATTGTTAGCCCATTTTTCAGATGAGGAAACTGAGGCACAGGGAGGTTAGGGGATTTGCCCAGGGTAACACAGAAGTAAGTGTCCAAGATAGGTTTTGAACTCATCTCCCTGACTTCAAATCTAGCCCTCTGTGGACTGTGTGTACCAGCTTCCAGCTCCCAGCTCTGCAATCTAATGGACTAGCTTTCTCACTATTTGTGAAAAATTTGAACAACAAAAAAGATACTATGGAATATTTATATCATACCTTCTGGATTGGTGTTGTCTTATCAGATTATAAACTTGAGGGCAGAGACTATTGTGTCTTTGTTTTATTCTCAACTTCTTGCCTTGCCCAGCACCAAGCAGAGTGCTCTGCACACAGTCAGGATTTAATAAGTGATTGTTGTGTTATATTTGTTGCAGGAAAGGAACTTGAGCCTGAATTTCGGAGAAAGCTTATGTTATCATGTCTTCCTAGCATCCTGGTTGGGAAATATCCTGGCAAGAAAATTAAGAAAAGATTTTCCATAGAGTTAGTCAACAAACATTCATTAAGTGCTTATTATGTGCCCAGCACCATGCTAAGCCTTGGGGATTAAAAAAAAAAAGTGAAATACAGGACCCCTGCCCTCAAGGACCTCACATTCCAGAGAGATAACTTGCAAATAACCATATACATATATATATATAGTACAAATGAGAAATAAATAGAGGAGGGAAAAAGGGAGGAAATAGAATTGAGATTTTAGAAGTAGAAAGATATCAGATATAATACAAAGGGTGTCAGATTAAGAGACTTGGCTTCTGTCTGTTTCTGGATCTGCCTCTGACTTGCTATGTCCATGGGCAAGTTAGTTTAATCTCTGTTTCTTCATCTGTATAAAAAGGGGTGGGGGCAGAGAAAGGTTAATAATACCAACCCTAACATATCTTACAAGGTGGTTAGAGGATAAAATTCATTAATATACATGAAAGTAGTTTGGCAAATGCTAATGCTATATGATCATTCTTGAGATTAAAACCACATTACCTGGAGGTTCTGGTTTTATGCCTAGAGGGAGAGGCTCTTTGTTTGGAAGTTGGTGACAATTTTGTTCTCACATAAAGATTGAGGACTTTCAAATTCTGAGAAGAGAAGAACAAAATGTATGTTAATTAATTTTATCCTCACAACCACCTTGAAAGGCCTATAGGGTATGTTGGAATGTGTTTTGGTCTTTTGTGAACCTGATACGAAATAATGACATTATGTACCTTTACGTAGGAAAAGTCTCAAAGTCAGCTTTGTTGATTAAAGCAGTCTGATTACCCCTCTAGGTGTTTAGCTTGAAGAATTTCCATCCTCCCTGTTGATGTTGACTGGTTCCTTGAGTCTTTTTTTTTTTTTCCATGCGAGGCAGTTGGGGTTAAGTGACTTGCCCAGAGTCACACAGCTAGTGTTATGTGTCTGAGGTCAGATTTGAACTCAGGTCCTTCTGACTTCAGGGACAGTGCTCTATCCACTGCACCACCTAGCTGCCACTGTTTCCTTGAGTCTTGACCAATGAATGCCTTTGAATATGTGCGAGAATCATGGCTTTAGAGCTGGAAAGTTCCTTAGATTTCAATCAATCCAATCCTCTCATTTTATAGATGAGGAAACTGAGACCTAGATTTGTAACTATTTTCCTTGACCAGTCATAATTATGTAGCACTTTAAAATGTACAAAATGCTTTATGTTCATTATTTCATTTGAGCCTACAAGAAGCCTTGCCATACTATAAATATTACTTCCCCCTAATAGAGAGCCAGCATCAGAGTCAGACAGAACTGTGGCCTAGGTTCAAATCCCGCTTCCAACATAAACCAGCTGTGTGATCCTGGGCAAATAAGTTAATCTCTCAGTGATCTAAATTTCACTGAAATTATTTTAGAGAACATTTGTCCCTCTGCATTGGTAGGGTAGTTTCCTATACCAGTAAAATCATAGGTACAGACACACACAAACACAAACACACAAAAGAACTAAGTTGACTTTAAGCATTCTTATTCTTGCCTAAAATTCTAGTCAATAAAATATGGATGACTGTTATTTTTATAACTTTAACAGCTATTTTAAAATTACTATAAAATTATATAATCATATAAATTATGTTTTGCAATTTCTATATAAATAATAGCCAATAATAAATTCTATTAAGGTTTGCCAATAGCTTACTCTCTGGGGAGATGAATACCTTTTATGTGAGTCTCTGTGCTGTTCTAGGTAGTACTTTCCTACATCTCACTGGAACATATTTACTTTTTCTATCCTATAAACAGCTGGAAGGTAGAAAGTTAGGGTGAAGTCTTCTTCAGGGATCCCTGGCAGTGTAGACATTTCTTCTATTAACTCGCCAGCTGGAAATGGCCAAGCTAGACAGACTTTTAGTGTAGGCCCAGCAATAGGAGGCTTATCTTTCAAATGGGGAGCCTGGATAAAAGTTTGGAAAAGCTCAGTATCAGAGGTGAATCTTTAACCACAGTTACTTATTGGGATTGTCTCTTAAAAGAGACAATGTGGTTGAAGATTCATTGAACTTTTCCAGGCTTTTATCCAGGCTTCCCATTTGAAAGATAAGCAGCCTACTGTTGGGCCCATACTAAAAGTCTCTCTAGCTTGGTTGACTCTGAATTGGGAGCAGCATACTCCATTTTTCCCCTCTTTAGGCAGCCTTCGACTCCTGGGGGCTCACCAAATTGGTGCCAGACTTAATGCCAACACCAATCAGCCTGGCCTACTTCAGCTCAGAGCTCCTGAGCTCAGGTGATATACACTAGCCTCAGCTCTCTGGTAGAGAAGAGATTACAGGTGTCAATTAACCTACCCAGCAAAAAATGATTTTAAAATTATGTTCAATTCTGGATGTTATTCAGTCATCACTCTCACCTTCTCTTTAATGACATTCTAAACCTTTTGCCACCTATATAGAAGAAAGGAAAAAAAACAACCTAATTTTAGATGAATGTGACTTTATTTATTTATTTATTTTGGTTAGGCAATGGGGTTAAGTGACTTGCCCAGGGTCACACAGCTAGTAAGTATTATGTGTCTGAGGTCCTCCTGAATCCAGGGCCAGTGCTCTATCCACTGCACCACCTAGCTGCCCCTGAATGTGACTTTATTAACCTTTCCTTTGCTGGCTTGCCTTATTTTATGCCTTCCCCTGTCCTAGTCCCCACCCTCTGCTATGTATTAGTAGAACCTTCCCTCTTCAAGGTTATAACTTCTTTTTACTCTCTATATGTCTTGTATTTACTTACTTATTCACATGTTATCTCCCCATTAGTAAGCTCCTGGAAGGCTGATTGAGTTTCTCTTTTGTATTTGTATTATCAGTGCTTGGTACCCAGTAAGTGATTCATAAATGCTTATTTATTGATTGATTGATTTCCAGCTCTGTCTTCCTTTCATTTACAGTGGTGATGAAGAAACTCAGAGTTTAGGGCATATTTGAGGGCCAGACAAGTTAAGTCTTGCTCTGTTTGGCATGATTCTCTTGGTGCTTCAGTGGCTCTGAGATCTTACTAGCCTGGGTATACCCTTCACAGTACATCTCAGATACAGATCACCTTTTTTGCTCCCTCTAATCCTTTGCAATTCTTAGCCAGGTCCTTATATAAATCACATAGGATTTTCTCAAAATGCTGGAGATCCTTCTGAGGCTCTTTTGTTAGCTTGTAGATGCCAGTGCAAAACTTGGACAGGCTGTCCATCTGTTATCCTTTGCTGTTGCCTACCTCCTTTTCTGCTCCTATGTGCCTTGATGATGACTTTTATGTCATGTCTCTTCTCACATCGTGGCACATTTCTGTTATGCTTTGTGTAACCTTCATTTTTTTTTTTGTGGTTGTTATTGAGATTGTGGCATTCCATTATTTGCAGCCACATGACTTCAGTAGAGAATATTGGCCTTTTTCGGTAGTGAGCAGCTTAGGATCATTGAAGGCTCCATTCAGTTTCCTGTATGTGATGGAACCCAGTCTCCTCCTTTTGATTCTGAGCCCAGGCCATTGTCCATCTGCAGCGTATTCAAGACATATTCAATTCAATTTTCAATCCAACAAGCTTCTATTAGCTGTGCAGACTAGGCAATAACCTCCTAATTGGTCTCCCTGCCTCCAGTCTCTTACCTTTGCAATCTATCCTCCACACATCTGCCAAATTGATTGTCTGACTATGTTCCTCCCCTCTTCAAGAAACCCCAATGGCTTCCTCTTGCCTCTAGGATAATATCCAGTCTTCTCTGTTGGGCTTTGATAGCCCTTCGTTTTCTGACTCTGGCCTCTCTTTCTGGGCTCATTGCCCATCATTCTTCCTATTCACTCTGTGGTCTAGGCAAACTAATCTGCTTGCTAATTTTCCATATGCAACATTCCATCTCCCATCTGTATCTTTATGCATGCTGTTTCCATGACTAGAATGTATTCACTCCTTACCTCCATATCAAAAACACTTCCTTCCTTCAGAGTTCAACTTAAGTACAATCTTCTATTGGAAGCCTATGTGGATTCCCCTAATTGCTAGTATCCTCCCACCAAATATTATTTTGTTGTTAGTTTTTCTACGTATAATTCCCCTCCATCAATAGAATATAAGCTTACTGAGGGCAGGAATTCTTTTTTTTTTTCTTAATTTGAAGCTCTTCTGCCTACCATAGTGCATGGCACAAAATTGGTTACTTAATAAATGCTCATTGTGTTAAATTGAATATAAATACTGATGGCCTTCCTTTCCAGCTACAGGTTACAGTTAGGGCAATGTACATTTTTCAGCCATATCCCCCCCCCCCCCAAAGTGGCTAACTAGGCCAGTCTCTTTTGAGTAACTGTGATCTTCTTTGAGGAGGCTGTATGGTGTTCCTAGTCTCAATACAAATATGCTTTAAAAACCTTGAAAACTTTTTTTAAAAAACTTTTGCTTGCTCACCTAGGTGGAAGAATTAATTAGGTGACCCTTTAAATTTCCTCTCCACTCTAAGATATGGTGAAAAGGATGGTTCTTGGCAGATAATTTGCTCAGTGGTTGGAGTGCTGGACCTGGAGTCAGGAAGACCTGAGTTTAAATAGCATCTCAGACACTAGCTCTGTGACCATTGATAAGTCACTTAACTTCTGTTTGCCTCAAGTTCTTCAACTGTAAAGTGGGGCTAATAACACCATCTACCTCTCGGGATTGTTGTGAAGATCAAATGAGATAGTATTTGTAAAGTGCTTGGCACAGTTCCTGGCACATAGTAAGTGCTGCATAAATGCTTAAAATAAATAAATTCCCCTTTCCTTTCCTTGGAATATCCCAGATAGTAAAGAGAAGGCAGTGCTAGAGCAGAAGGAACCCTGGGTCTGGAGTCATAGTACCTGGTTCAAATCATGTCTCTGATGCTTACTACCTCTATACCCCTGGGCAAGTCATTTAATCCTCCTGGAGACCTGAGTTTTCTCACCTTTAAGATGAGAAGGTTAGACTAAATTGCTGTTAAATTGGATAATAAATTGTCCTTTTTCATGCATGGGGACTAGTCAGTTCATCTGCTTTTCCAAATATTTCTTACAAAATCAAAGAACCAGTCTATCCCAAACCTCAAGTCAGGTTGGAAGGCAAATGTGTTTGGAAAGTTGATGACCAAATGACCAGAAAGCATCTGGTAGAGTGAGGCTGAGCTTTGGCAAAGCAAAAACTTCATCTCAGGTTTTGTGTGTCCCCTTCCAGGATTTGTCTTCACTGCACCACATTGATAATAACTGGTTCTGCTAATACTCTGGAAGACAGGAAGAAATTTAAGATTATTTTACTGAATTGGAAAAGTGGTTCTAAAAAGAAAGGGGAAATTCTGTAGAGGCTTTGGCAATGTGATTAACTTGGGAAAAACATAGATACAACAAGGGGGGGAAAAGACCCAGATTCTAGTCCTGGCTTTGCCCTACTTAGTAACCACAATGATGGCCTTGACTCTTCACTCTTCCTTCACATCACATCTATCCAATCAGTAACTAAATCTTACCATTACTACCTCCACGCCTCCCTCATCCATTGCCTTCTCATTCCCCACATTACCATCACCTTGATTCAGGTCCTCATCACCTCCTGCTTGTACTGCCTATATTCCTGAGCTATCTTCCTAATGGGTTTCCCAACCTCAAGTCTTTCCTCCCTCCTACCCACCTTCCACAGAGATGCCAGAGTGATTTTTCTCCAATGAAGACATGACCATGTCACTTACCTACTCAAAAAACCCCTGGAGTTCCCTATTATCCATAGAATCTAATGCTATAAAGTGGGATGAAGCCCTATACTAAGAAGTGAAAACTTTGGACTTACAAACAATAGCCACAGAAACAGCTCTGAATTCTATGTTTGTCTTTTCTCTTCCCCATATGGTCTAGTTTGCTGATGGCACTGTACATTCAAACACATATGCACCTAGCATAAATATTCCCCTGAAGAGTATTTACACAGAGCCCTTTTCACTAAGCCCTTTGCTTCTCTCTTATCCTGTTCCTCACCAAGTCTGTCTTTTCTCTGTCCTACCTTCATGTCCACTCCAAAAGATATTTCCTATTCCTGTGCCTATATCCCATTCATATCTGCCCTCTTTTTCTTTTTTTTTTTATGGTAATTGTTTTATTTTTATTTATTTTTTTGTTTTCAACATTGACTTCCATAAGATTTTGAGTTTCAAATTTTCACCCCATTTCACCCCTCTCCCCACCCCAAGATGGCATGCATTCTGAATACCCCTTCCCCTAGTCTGCCTTCCCTTCTATCTCTCCCCCCTCTTCTCTTATCCCCTTTCCCTTCAATTTTCCTGTAGGGCAGGTTGGATTTCTGTACCCCATTTCCTATATTTCTTATTTCCCAGTTGCATGTGAAAACATTTTTTTAAAGCATGTGTTTTTAAAACTTTGGGTTCCAAATTTTCTCCCTTCTTCCCTCCCCACCCACCCTCATTGATAAGGCAAGCAACTAAATATAGGTTATATATGTACAGTTATGCATAACACTTTCATAGTAGACATGCTGTGAAAAACTAACTCTATTTCCCTTAATCCTATCCCACCCCCCCATTTATTCTATTCTTTATTTTGACCCTGACCCTCCTCAGAAGTACTTGCTTCTGATTATCCCCTTTCCCAATCTGCCCTCCTCTCTATCATCCCCCCTACTCCTTTGTCCCCTTCCCGCTCCCCATCTTCCTGCAGGATAAGACAGATTTCCATACCCAATTGAGTGTGTATGTTATTCCCTCCTTAAGTCAAATTCTATGAGAATAAGATTCACTCATTCCCTCTCACCTTCCCCTGTTTCCCCTCCACTGTGTCCACTTTCTTTTCTGTTTTTTTTGAGATAATTTACCCTGTTCTACCTCTCCCTTTCTCCTTCTCCTAGCATAATCCTCTCTCACCCCTTAATTTTATTCTCCAGATATGACCCCTTCATTTTCAACTCACCCTGTGCCCTGTATCTATCTATCTATCTATCTATCTATCTATCTATCTATCTATCTATCTATCTATATCTATATGTACGTACATATAATTTTTTTCCCCTCCAACTACCCTAATACTGAAAAAGGTCTCATGAGTTACAAATGTCATCTTTCCATGCAGGAATGTAAACAGTTCAATCTTAATAAATCTCTTATGATTTTCTCTTTCCTGTTTACCTCTTCATGTTTCACTTGAGTCTTGTATTGGAAAGTCAAATTTTCTATTCAACTCTGGTCTTTTCATCAAGAATGCTTGAAAGTCCTCTATTTCACTGAATGACCATTTTTCCCCCTGCAGGATTATACTCAGTTTTGCTGGGTAGGTGATTCTTGGTTGTAATCCTATCTCCTTTGCCCTCCAGAATATTATATTCCATGCCCTGCTGTCCCTTAATGTAGAAGCTGCTAAATCTTGGGTTATCCTGATTGTGTTTCCACAATACTTGAATTGTTTCTTTCTGCCTGCTTTAATATTTTCTCCTTGATCTGGGAACTCTGGACTTTGGCTACAATATTCCTCGGAGTTTTCCTTTGGGGATCTCTTTCAGGAGGAGATCGGTAGATTCTTTCCATTTCTATTTTGCCCTCTGGTTCTAAAATATCAGGACAGTTTTCCTGGATAATTTCTTGAAAGATGATGTCTAGGCTCTTTTTTTGATCATGGCCTTCAGATAGTCCAATAATTTTTAAATTCTCTCTCCTGGATCTATTTTCCAGGTCAGTTGTTTTTCCAATGAGATATTTCACATTGTTTTCTAATTTTTCATTCTTTTGGATTAGTTTTACAGTGCCTTGATTTCTCAAATTGTCACTAGCTTCCAATTGCTCCATTCTAATTTTTAAGGAAGTATTTTCTTCAGTAAGCTTTTGGACTTCCTTTTCCATTTAGCCAATTTTGCTTTTTAGGGCATTCTTCTCCTCATTGGCTTTTTGGACTTCTTTTGCCATTTGGGTTAGGCTACTTTTTAGGGTGTTATTTTCTTCAGTATTTTTTTGGGTCTCCTTTAGCAAGCTATTGACTTGTTTTTCATGATTTTCTTGCAAAACTCTCAGTTTTTCCTCTACTTCTCTTACTTGCTTCTCAAAATCCCTTTTGAGCTCTTCCAAGGCCTGGGACTGATTCATATTCTTCTTGGAGGCTTTGGATGTAGGAGTTTTGGCTTTGTTGTCTTCTTGTGGTTGTATGTTTTGATCTTCTTTGTCACCAAAGTAAGATAATATAGTCTGACTCTTTTTGCGCTGCTTATTCATGATTCTGGCCAATTACTTGAGTTTTAAACTCTTTGTTAAGGTAAAAGTCTGCTTCCAATGTGAAGAGTATACTGTCTCAAGCTTCGGGGGTTTGTATAGCTGTTTTCAGAGGTACTTCTAGGGACCTGTAAATTTTCATTTCTTCCAAGGTGGTATGATAAGGGACGAGGTGTTTTCTCTCCACCACCACAAGAAGCTTCGTCACACCAGCATTCCTCCTCGTCCCAGGACTGCCCCTCAGAACTGTGACCCAGATCCAAGCACAGGCAAAGCAAGAGATTCCTGTCTCAGCACTGACAAAGAGATTCCTGTAATCCCCGTCTAATCAGCCACTCGATTCCCCCTCAGTCTGTGGGTCAGAAGCTCAGGAAACAGCTGCAGCCCCTGGGGTGGCTGATACCTAGCTCCTTCTCTCACCGCAGTCACAGACTTTTCCCACTGACCTTCTAAGTTGTGTTTGGCATTCATGGGTTGAAAAGTCTGGAAACCACCACAGCTGCCTGCGATTCAGTCCTCTGAGGCCTGCTCCAGGGTCACTGCAGCCTGCGTGCCCACGTGCTGTGCTCCTCTCCCAGCCCGGCGCAATATACCTTTCTGATCAACCATCCAGGCTGTCTTTGGCTGGAAATTTGTTTCACTCTGTCTTTTTGTGGGTTCTGCTGCTTTAGAATTTGTTTAGAGCCATTTTTTATAGGTATTTGGAAGGGTTTGGGGAGAGAGCTCAAGCAAGTCACTGCTTTCCCTCTGCCATTTTGGCTCTGCTCCCCCTGCCCTCTTTTTCTTTACCTGTGCAATGAAGAGATTGGACTAGATCATTGCCAGGGTCCCTCAGAGTTTTCTGGGTTTATCAAAACCTCCTGGATGCAGTTTATTATAAAACAACAATAAAGGAAAACAAAAACACATGCAGCAACAACAAATACAACACCCTCAAATATAAATGTCTAAGAAAAGGGCATTTGAAACTTCAGTGTGTTACATAACATAAGAACTCTGTTCAATTGTATTGTTTCACAGATTCAGGACTATGGTGTTTAGGAATCAGGGGAGAGAGAGAGAGAGAGAGAGAGAGAGTGTGTGTGTGTGTGTGTAAGGGGAGGATATCTTTGAACCAAGCTTCATGATGGGGTGGGGCAGACTCTGCAAACTATGAAACAAATGGCATGTGGATGCATGGAGGAAAGGGCTTAGATAAGATGAATCATTCTTCAGAACCATGCTTTTGTGTTGTGATAGAAATAAGGAGAATCACAGCCCCCTTTGAGTACAAAAGTTAGGAGGAGATAGACTGGGCTGCACGTGTATTTGCTGAATAGTCAGAGCAGTCACTAGCCACCCACAGGGTGGCTGCTGATTCAGTTTGTGCCTTTTTGTTTCCCGACGTTGTGTTCCAACAGAGCCATGCCTTCGCTGTTTGCTGAACACCAGCGTGTCTGTCTATTGCTGCATTCTCCAACTATTTATTTTGAAGCTGTAGTTGTTTGAAGTGCCATACTTCAGTACATCCTTGGCTATAGCTGCATTTGTCTTCTGATAGGGCAACATTCTCATTGTGCTATTAAATTTGTTTTTATCTGGTTACATTGTTTAAAGGAAAATGACTGAAAATAGTTCATATTTGTAGATGTCATAAAAGGCTGATGTGGCCTGCAAGCAGTAGACACTCAAATCTGTCCATTATATGAGTTGGGACTTGTTCTTCTGACTGCCTTTTGTAGTGTAATAGTAACAACAATAATAATACATTTATATGAGAGGAGGAAGAGTATATTGGACAGAGGCTGTCTGTATAGTGAATCTTCCTTGGAGTGAAGAAGATACTGGTTCATGTCCTGACTCTGACAGGAGTGGGCCGTCCCTTAAATTCTCTGTGCGCTTGTAAGTTGCCATTCTGCAATGGTAGTTTTCTTGGTGGGTGTTTCCTTTACCAATGAAATCACAAGTCTGGTCCAATAGTAAGAATGGTTATATGGCACTGTCCATGGTGCTTTTCCCTCAATGGCCTCCTGAGCACAGTAGTATGAGTATTGTCATCTCTCTTTTATAAATGAGGAAGCTGAGGATTAGACATGTTAAATGACTAGCCCAGGGTCACATAGCAAAGAAATGTCTGAGACAAGATTCAATCCTAGGTCTTCTGCCTCTAAGACCAATGTTCTTCCCACTCACTATACCAAACTATTCATCTTACTATATAGAAACTGGGTGCCAATGTTATCCATTATTAAAACTAGTGACTAGTCTATAGAATTGAGCTTTGATTTTTGATGTCAAATTTCGTCCCTGCAGGATGTGTACTGCAAATTGGGGCAAAGCATAAGTATTTTTCAGTTAACCCTAGGAAAGCATTCTTCTGACAAAAGGTCTTAGATAGGGAAGCATGCCATATCTCATTGCAAATGCTTTTGATCATAATTTCTACCTTGTGGACCTGGCTGTTAATTGACTCTTAATTGACCAGGACCTGTCCTATAGTTGGTAATCAATAAATGCATGCTAATTTGAACTGAATTGAAAACAGTGCTGCTTTTGCCCATCATCTGCTTCTAAAATGTATGTGGGCAGAAAGGACCATTATTTTTGCTTTTCTTATATCCCCAGTGCCTGGTACATAGTAAGTATTTAATAAATATCTGTTGACTGACTGACTTGATGGAATTCTGTATGAAGTGAAAATGTTAACTTTGCTCCAGTACTTGATTTTTTTAAAAGTCCCATTGATTCCTAGTCTCATCCACATGCTTTGAAACACAATGAAACATTGAATGATCTTTATCACATTTGGGGAGCTGGAGAGAGATTCTTAAGATAATATGCCAAAAAAATATAAACTTAGCTTATGATTGTAGTCAGCTAGAAATATTTGGCTCTAGTGGCTACAAGCAGTGCAATGATATGCAGCTATTGCTTTTCAAGCCTACTACTATACAGCATGGTCTGTTGGCTCACTGAGAAAATCTACCTTCTATTCCAGTTGACCAGCACTTTCTTTATAGTCCTCTGGGCTTTTACCTCTATCTACTATGCTGAATCTTGTTCTGTGCATGAAAACTTTTCCCCCTCCTTGAGCCCTAGGGAATATACCAAATGATCTTTTAAAAAACAAACCAAGAAACCTCAACAATCCAGGAAAGCACCAATAATGCAATGTGAAGGACCTCAACTAGGGCGGCATGATAATGCTGATTGAATTTTTAATCATATTTTTTATTGAGGCAGCATGCTTAATGTGATTCCCCTGTAGTGCATGCCAAAGTGCATTGAAATACAATGTGTTATTACTCAGAAGCAATATAAACCCTGCCTTTCTGGGCCTTCTTTCATCAAGTCAATTTTTTAGGCGTATTGGTTTTCTTCATGCTGCTGCTCTGTAAGCATTTTGGGGCAAAGCTTATGCTTTGCAGGCTTGTGTTATGCTTTTTTTTTTTTAAGTGCCATTTTAATATGTGGTGTCTGGCTGGAAGTGGAAGATAGTGTGTTATTTGTTCAAAGAGTAGAAGAAGGTTCATCTTCATTAAAAAAAAATGACCTTGAAGATGGGTCAAGTAGTTTTCCATAAATTTCAGAATTGGTGAAATGTTTCTTTATAGACAATTACAAGGGAAATCTCCTTCCTGACCTCTCCCACTCCCCACCAAAGTGAAAACAAGTTCACGATAATAATGATGATGTCTCATTGAGATGTAACACTGTACCATCTTACACTCATTTAAAACAACTTTACAGTCAATTGATGTAAGCAACATTCTTCTAGGGGTAGTCAGTGTTGTTTGATTCATAGAAAAAATAATAGAGGGAATTGGACTATGACTGAGTCAGGAATGGGACATGGAATCCTGGAAAACCTCTCTTCCCCCTCCTCCTCTGGACCGCTTTCCCTTCCCTGAGTGGGTGTGATGGTGGTGGTAGTGAGGTGGGGTTGGGTGGCAGTGGGAAGGATGCACATTATGTCCCCCTTACATTGAAGAGACAAGATTCTTTTGGAGCTCCTTCAGATGTTTTTGCATGATTTGATAACTTTTTAAAAAAAAGTCTTATTTCTGTAGCAAATGGACGCTTAATGTGTTTGTACACTGAAATGGACTCATTTTGGTGATTAGGCTCTTGGATAAAATAATACTAGAACAGAAATGTGCCAAGAAATCCCCTTTTAGTCTTTGTTTTGGAATTGTGGGTAATCAGGATGAAGGAGTTGGGGTGATTTAGTTAATTTTGTGATGTGGCAGAGTAATTTGGGTAGATTTCATTGTAGAAATGAGAGCTGAAACTTCTTCTAGATGTTTCTATCTAGACTATAATACAGGGACAGAGTGATTCAGCTCAATTCAACAAACATTTATTAAGCCCCTATTACAAACAAGGCACTGGTAATAAGGGAGATAAAGAAATGAGTAAGGCATTGTTACCACAAGGAGTTTATAGGAGAAAGGAAATGTATAGAAATAACCACATTATAAAGCAGGATATAAGTGCTTAGTTCTTTTCACAGTTTATGCAGGGGATATTAACCTGGAGTCCATGAACTTGTTTTTTAAAATATTTTGATAACCGTATTTCTGTATAATTGATTTCCTTTGTGACTTATGTATTTTATTTTATGCATTTCAAAACATTATTCTAAGGAGTTTGTAGGTGTCATTAAATTGATAAAGGGGCCCATGACTTTCTCTTCCCTAGCCCCCCAAAAGTTAATAGCTCCTGGTTTAGAGTATCGAGAAATCACATCTGAGTGAAGAATTGAGTCAGGGCAGGGCTTGCTAGGAGTTGTCACATTTGAGCTGAACAGGAAAGATAGATAAGTGTTCAGTAGGTGGAGGTGTTAGGGAGGGTATTATGGGTATAGGGAATGATAAGATTCCCTTTTACTACCTGAGGGGCCTTCACTGTCTTATTTAAATTTTATTTATTCATTTTAATCTTCATTTTCTAGCAAAATACCAGGGAGGTAACTTTTGTTTATTGAAGTGTTCCCATATGAACTTATAGTGCAAATATGGTTACAATATGACTTTCCTTGTTAACCTTTATTTCCATTTCCTTCTTGCTTAAAAATTTCCCTCCTGGACCTTAGCCCAACATTTATTCCTTTTAATAGTTCCTTTATTTATTTATGTGGAAATTTTTGTTGTCATTATTGTTGTGACATAGCTTAGCTGTGCCTGAATTAAACCATGAAGAGATAAAATGAAAGAATGCTTTTTCACATTGATACTCTCTCTTGGATTGAAATTACAACCCCAGTGACTGTAATTTATAAGCATGCAAATGAATTATCATTTAGAATCTGCATTTTAAATCTATCACTTTTCTTCCTTTTTAAGGCAGAAAACTAGAGAAGGAAATTTTTAAGGCCATCATCTTTCTTTGTCTCAAGACAATTATTCAAGAAAATAAGATTTGTGTAGTAAGGATCCATTTATTGACACTGTATAAGCCTGTTGTCTGAAAGTAGGTGGACCAAAGAGTCTATACTACTTTTATAGGCTACTGAGGCAAACAGTAATACTCTTAACATTTTAAGAATCTGTGACTTGGCTGGTGAGTAGACTTCTTTTGGCACAGTGGATAGAGCACTGGGCTTGGAATCAGGAAGACTCAACTTCATGAGTTCAAATCTGGTCTCAGACATGTACTAGCTGTATAACTTTGGGGAAGTCATTTAACTCATTTGCCTCAGTTTCCTCATCTGTAAAATGAGCTGGAGAAGGAAATAGCAAACCACTCCAGTATCTTTGCCAAGAAAACCCCAAATAGAGTCATGACTGAACCCAACTCAAGACTCCTTTCACTGACTGATTGTAATACCTCTGTGACGTGATAGATGTTTGTAGAGATTTCTGTGGCTAAAATATCCATCACTCTGACCAACCAGATGATAAGGCTCTTCACATTTACTAAGCTGGTCCTTGGATGACAGACATATAACCTCATTACCAGGTCCTTCCTCAATGCCTTTCTAACTTAGTGATGCATACTAGAGCTTTTTTTGTTCCTTCAAAAATCAATCAGCAAGAATTTACTGGAGAACTTGGGGTCACCTCCATTTCACACTGGAGTAAGATTTTGGTATCAGGAATCTAATTATTTCTATGGTTATATCCTGTCTTATGAATTTGCACTACCTAGTATATCCTAAGCACATAACAGTGCTTGGCAAATAGTTTCTGAATCGAATTGAATTTGCCTGGCAAAGTCCTACCCACTGGTTATGAACCCAGTATAGCCACTTCTCTTGTTTAGGCTTGTGTCTGCACCTGTAAGATGAAGGGGTTGGAGTGAGTGATCTCTAAGGTCCCTTTCTTCTTTAACATTCTGTGAATCTCTTTATATGTATGTATGTGTGTGTGTGTGTGTGTGTGTGTGTGTGTTTGTGTGTTTTAAAGTCACAGCCCCGCCTCTCCCCCCATGTTGGTTAAGGGTTCTTATGCTGTTATGAAAAAGACAGATAAAAATGCCAATTGGTGTAGTTTAGAGAGCCAGTACTGATAACTGAGAATTATTATTTTCTGAAATTTTGGCACCTGATACAAGTACCAGACTATGCCCAAGGCAAGATGCACAAAAGATTCCCTAATTGATTTGGGGGAAGGGAACAGGGCAGGGTGTAGAAAGAGCTTAACCCCAGCTTGCCATCTGGTAGATGCTAGATAAACTAATTATTCTTCCTAACTAGACTCTAAACCTTTTTGTTTCTGTTCATCTGAAAGAAAACAAATGCTGTCGATGCCATCTAGGTTTGTCATGTTCTAAATTCAGTGCTGTTGGGACAAAGTTCTGGTCACCCTGTCCTAGATATCAGTCTTAGGTTTACTGGAATTTAGGTTAGCCGTGAGACCCGGCTCATCTCAGAAGTAGAAGGATATTGATTCTGAATTTTTTTTTTACATGAAAATATAATCTTGTGGCAAATCAAGTTCTTGTGTTGTTTAGTTGTTTTTGGTTGTGTCCAACTCTTCATGACCCCTTTTAGAGTTTTCTTGGCAAACATACTGGAGTAGTTTGCCATTTCGTTCTCCAGCTCATTTGACAGATGAGGAAACTGAGGCAAGCAGGGTTAAGTGACTTGCCCAGGGTCACCCATCTAGTAAGTGTCTGAGTCCAGACTTTATCTCAGGCCCAGCACTCTACTCACCATGCCACCTAGCTGCAGGAAAAAGGGAATTCCACCAAGATTAAGTTCTGAGTGCTAAATGCTGAGGATATAAAAAAAGAAATCAAAATAAAAACTTTTCCAAAAGTCTGACTCTAAGTGATAGATTCTAGTATCTTGTCTTAATATCTTTTCTTTTGGCTACAAAGGAGTAGCGGACACTGGAATTTTTATTAGGAATTTCTCTAGAATGCAGAGTCAAGACCCAAGAGTGGAAGAAGGATGAAAATTATTAAAAAATGCTGTGAACTAATTAGATTTCACTCCCCAGTAAGACAGCTTCTAAAAGAATCATCACAATTATTTAATGCTTAGTAAGACCCAAGGTGTTCCAGATAGCATTCTGTGGGATGGAGAAGCCAGATCAGTATAAATAATTCTTACCCCTGCTACAGTGCCCTGCTCTGCACACAGTGGGGTGCTCGGTAAATGTTGCTGCTAATGGTAACTCTCACACGTTGAAGCCGATTCTTTGATTCACTTCTCTTGTTCCATATTAGACTCTTGCTTTGAATTTTGATGTCAGATTTGTTCTAAGCAGCTTCCCCCTTTTTGATCCTCTCTGGTTCAGGACAGGTCAGTGGTCTGATTGTGAATTACAGTCATTTGGGACAAGTTTTAAGTAATTGAGACTATTAATTAAAACCGAACCAGAGCCAGGATGGAAATCACAGAATTTTCACTTCTTACATTGGAAGCCAGGAAGGTCAACTGTTTTATTGATTTCAGAACTTTGTCTATGCAGGGTGTCCCCCTGGA
This sequence comes from Vombatus ursinus, assembly GCF_900497805.2. NCBI lineage: Eukaryota > Metazoa > Chordata > Mammalia > Diprotodontia > Vombatidae > Vombatus > Vombatus ursinus. The sequence continues at coordinate 5,949,380 of NW_020954953.1, forward strand.
ATCTCTTTCAAATAAACAGAATGATAATTCACTGTAACAACACTTATTAAGTGCCTACTATAAGCAAGACACTGGAGGGCTAAAGATACACCCAGATCCCACTTTCAAGGAGTTTACGGTCTATTTTATCCTTTCCTCTTTACCTCTGCCCCCTCCATAGTCTGAGAAAACCAAATTCATTCAGAAGATGCTTTAACTGTCTGAAAATTCAATCCTAAATTAGAATAATTTGAGTACAGAACTCTTCCATACCCAGGTCTTTTGAAATGGTGTTACTTTACACATGAATATATAAATCTAGCAGGCTTTATTAAACTCTTACTATGTGTTAATAAAAAAGTCCCAGAACTCAAGGAGCTTACACATAGTTACTCTTAAATGCTTGTTGACTGACATTCTAATAGGGTACACAACAGGCATACTTGAACATAGATACAAAGTAACCTTAAAAGGGAAGGCATCGGGAGCCGGGGAGATTGGGAAAGACTTAGTGAAGAAAGTGGCCTTTGAGCTGAGCCATGAAGAAAAGCAGGGCTCCTAAGAGAGCATTTCAGGCATAGAATCCAGCCATTCCAAAGGCATGCAGTTGGGAGATGGAACATAGGATGTGAGAAGCAGCAAGTAAGCCAGTATCTGGACTAGCACGCTTGGAGAGGAGTAATGTATAAGAAGGCTAGAAATAAAAGAAGGGTCTAAGAAGTTTAAATACCAAGCAAAAGAGTTAACATTTGATTCTAGGTGTAATAGGAAGCCACTTGTCTTTACTGAGTAGGAATGGTGATATGGTCAGACCTTAGCTTTAGAAAAATTACTCCAAGCTGTGTGGAAGATGAATCATTATGGGAGCAGGGGAGGAAACTTAAGGCAGAGAAATCAGTTAAGAGTCCATTATAATAGTCCAGGTGAGAGGTGATGAGGGATTAACTAAAGTGGTAGCTATGTGGGCAGTGAGAAAAGAATGGATGAGAGAGATATTGTAGAAGTAAAAATGGCAAGATTGTTGGTAACTGTTTGGATATGTGGGGTGAGTGAGAGGGAGGAATTAGACTCACAAAATGACTGGAATGATGGTGGTATCCTAGATGATTCATAGGGAAGTTCAGAGTGAGGTGGTGGGTTTGCAGGGAAATAATGAATTCTATTTTGGACATAATGAGTTTGAGATGCCTATGTGACATCCAGTTTGAAATACCCAATAGGCAATTGTGAGCCTGGAACTTGAGAGAGGTTAGGGCTGAGTATATCTGTGAATCAGATGCTGCTGCTGCTGAGTATATCTGTGAATCAGATCATGATGATGATGATGATGATGACAACAATGATGACGATGATGATGATAGAAGAGTTGCTAGCATTTATGTAGTATTTTAGGGGCAGCTAGGTGGTTCAGTGGCTAGAACTTTGCTTGGAATCAGACTTATCTTCCTGAGTTCATATCTGGCCTCAGACATTTCCTAGCTATGTGACCCTGGGCAAGTCACTTAATCCTGTTTGCCTCAGTTCCTCATTTGTACAATGAGCTGGAGAAGGAAATGGCAAACCACTCTAGTATCTTTGCCAAGAATACCCAAACTGGGTCACAAATAGTATTTTAAGATTTGCAAAATGCTTTACAAATATTATCTCATTTTATCCTCACAACAACCCTCAGAGATAGATGCTATTATTATCATGATTTTAGAGATGAGGAAATTGAGGCAGATACAGGTTAAATGACTCACCTAGGGTCAGTCACACAACTAAGAAGAGTCTAAAGCCAGATTTGAAATCAGGTCTTCCTGACTCCAGCTCCAGGCTCTGCTTACATAAAACTGATGGCTGAACTCAAGAGAGCTGAAGAGATTACAAAGTAAGAGAGCATAGAGAGAGGAGTGCCTGGGACAGAGCCTTGGAAGACAGCCACAGTTAGTGGGTACAATATCGGTTCTAGCAAAGGAGACTGAAAAGGAGCATTATAAATCTAAAAGGATCAAAATGCCAGCTGTGAGCACCAAACGTTTACTAACCCCTCTTCTTATGAGGAGATTTTTTGTTCTGGATCTGTGATTTCAACCACACTATAGAAACTCCACTCCCTGATGCAGAAATGCCAGAATTTGGCACCTCTTTGTTAGGGAATTTTCTGGGATGCTGAGAAATTTTGGTGACTTGTCCATCATCACACAGAAGACACTGCTCCTGTACAATTTCTGGGACCCAAATGTTGACCTTTGATCTAATACTATACTTCCTTTTTCAAGAGGAAGAAAATAAAATGTAAAGTCTTTACTGCTAATTGAGTATGATGTAAGTAACATAAAGGATGCAGACAAGAAAAAAAAAATTGAAGGGGGCAAGTTTATTTGCTACCAGCCGAACTTAAAAAGAACCCCCTCCCCCCAATTTGTATTAATGGCCTTATCTATAGGACTCAATGCTGGAGTTTCTTGTGGTAGCGGTTTGACTTTGCCATTGAATGTTCAGCAATGACATCGCTGATTTCATTTTCATAAAGTAATTAGGTTTTTCTGTTTGGGGTGCTCCAGATAGGACAGTTACCATACAAATAAATTACAAATAAAATGGAATGACATGATGCTTTGCTGTGTTTTATTACTATATGCTACCCTTATATCATTTTTTTTCTACCTTTCAAGGGCCTTTCACTTCTGTCATTTCATTTGTTCCTCTCATAACAGATCAGATATTATCATCTCTATTGAGCTGATGGGGAATACTGAAGCTCACAGAAAGTGTCTTGACCTTGATCATAAGAGGGAAAGCCAAGAGTAAAAAAAACCTCTTTCTGACTCCTAATATGATCATCTTTTCATGATTCCATGCTGTTTTTTGTTTTGTAGAAGTATTGTAAATGAACTTACTAAAAGCAGAAAGCTGTCTTGAATGTTAAAACTGTCTTAAGCATTAAAGACACTTACAAATCCATCGTGTGAATAGTTAACCTCAGGTTGTTAAACAGTTTTTCCTGAAAATTGAGGGGAGATGATTAATTACCAATTTGGCTTTGTTTCTACAAACGTCAGATAGAGGCATCCTGAAAGTAAGGTTTTTAAAACCAAAAAGCAAGAAAGGCCATGGGCATTTAGTTGTTCAGTTCATTTCTCAGGTGAACATAACTTTGTTTTCTTTTTTGAGCGGTCAAGTCAATAAGCATTTTTGTCCCATCCTGTGATTTCACAGGTTTAGACTCCTTCAACCAATAGAGATCCAGTGCCTACTCTGCAATTACAGTCTTAGTTGCCAGGGACACTGGGAGATTAGGTCCCTTACCCAGAGTCACAGAGGCAACGTCTGTGTTTGAGGTGGGCTTTGGATTCCGCATCTACCCTTGACGATGCACTACACTCTGCTACTTCTTGATCTATTACTACATTCAACTTCTTAGTCTGTAAAAGTACCAAATAGCTTCAAAACTATATTAGGGAAAAGAGCACTGGTTGTGGAATCAGGAAACTAAATTATGAATCCCGCCTCTAATACTTAACGGTGGTCTGTTGTTATTTAGTTGTGTCTGACTCTTTCTGATCCCATTTTGGGTTTTCTTGGCAAAAGATACTAGTGTGTTTTACCATTTCCTTCTCCAGCTCATTTTTTTTTTCCCGGCTAAGCAATGGGGTTAAGTGACTTGCCCAGAGTCACACAGCTAGTAAGTGTTATGTGTCTGAGGCCGAATTTGAACTCAGGTCCTCCTGAATCTAGGGCCAGTGCTCTATCCACTGCGCCACTTAGCTGCCCCTCTCCAGCTCATTTTACAGGTGAGGAAACCAAGCAAGCAGGATTAAGTGACTTGTCGGGCTAGTAAGTGTCTGAAGCTGGATTTGAACTCAGGTCCTTCTGACTCCAGGTCTGGAGCTCTATCTACTGTGTCACCTAGCTGCCCCGCTTATCTCTATTAGACCATATCTTATTAGCTTTGGCCCAGTTCTAGCCAGAATTTTTTTGAATCCTGACTGTTATCCATTGTATTAGCTATTCCTCTGAGGTTTTTGCCATTTGTCATTTGATAAGCACATTATTTCTACCTTTAATAAATTACTGATAAAAATGTTAAACAACATAGGGCCTAGCAGAGATATCTGGGTCATTATACTTGTGACCTTCTCCCAAGCTGACATTGAATTGTAGACATTTATTATTTCAACTATTTAACCAGTTCTGAGCCCACCTAATTATGTTTTCATTTGGTCTTTATCTCTCCATTTTCCCCCATAGGACCAGCAAGATGCTATCAAATGCTGTGCTTAATTATAGGTAATCTACATCTTTCCCATAATCTGCCAATTTCGTAATCTTGTGAAAAAGGAAGTAAGGCTAGTTTGGCATGACGTGTTCTGACTGAAGGCATTATAGCTTTTTGTGGTCACTTTTTCCTTTTTTTAGATGCTCACTAATCTTTCTTTTACCAGTAAGTCCTAGAATTTTGTAAGAAATAAAAATCAAATTTACTAGCCTATAATTTTCAACCTTCATTCCCTCTCTTTTTCTTTGAAAATCAAGATTTTGTCCTTCTCCGATTCTGTGATGCCGCTTCAGTTCTCCATGAACATTCAGAGGTCACTGGTAGTGACTTAGCAGCCCGTCTGCTAGGACTTCAGTTTCCTCATTTGTAAAATGTGAGAATTGTGCTATATGATCCCTAGGCCTCTTCCAGCTCCAAATCATAGAAGTGTTGGCTTTTGGAAAGTCACAAGAAAAATGGACTTAAGTATTTTAAAAATACATTTACCTTATTTGTGACCCATTATGCTTTTCTTAAGTAATAAAAAAACCCAAATAATTTCTTAATGCTCAAAAACTCAAGATGGAAATGTAGAAATCTTTAACAAGTTGAATAGAAATCTTATTCACGCTTTTATATGTGGACAGCGTGTGCACAGGACCACTAGTGCTTGTTAGTTCTGTGACCTTGCCAGAATTTATGATTCTCATAACAGTTAACACTGATTTATTGATCTCTCTAATCAAGTGCTGAATGTATGAATGAATGCATGAATAAATGAATGAATGAATGAATGAATGGAAAAGCATTTACTAAATGTTTACCAAGTCCCAAGCTGTGTTTGGGTATAGACAATTATTTTCCCAGAATGTGTTATATTATTGTATTTTGAGTTGTTTTTCAATTGTGGCTGACTCTTTGTGACCCCATTTGGGGTCCAGATACTGGAGTGGTTTGCCATTTCCTTCTCTAACTCCTTTTACAGATGAGGAAATGGAAACAAACGGGATTAAATGACTTGCCCAGGGTTACACAGCTAGTAAACAACTGCGGCTAGATCTGAACTCAGGAAGATGAGTCTTCCTGACTCCAGGCCCAGCATTCTGTCCACTGTGCCACCTAGCTGCCTCACTTTCCCAGAATCTTGATATTTAATGGAATAGGCCATGTTGTATCTTGGAGTAGGGGAAAAGTTGGCAACCCTGGAAATACAGCTAAAAAATGAGATGTGACTACAAAGTAATGGAGCCAATCCCATAAGACACAAACACATAAGAGCTTTAGTATTCTTTATACTGTTACATCATATCAGAACCCATTTCCAGGTTCTCTACAATGGCAATGTTGATGAAGCTTAATACCCACCTCTATGGGTATTATAGTTCCTTTCTATCTTCAGCTCTGTCCACAGGGATGCCCAAAGACCAATGCTGTAATTGTTTAGCCAGCATGTACACTCCCTCCAAATTAACATGAAAGTTATTAATTTTGTTGACTATATGTTATACCCCAATCATTTTTATTCATAATTATGTGATGATATTTTAAAAGCTTATTTAAATGAGAGAAAATAATTAGATAATTGCTCTGGTAAAAACACAAGCAAATAGATTCATTTAGCAAATATTTATAGGGCATCTCATATATTATATATGTAGATGAAATGGATGTAAAGCATTTTGGAAACTTTGTTTAATGATGATGATGATGATTTGGAGGTGGGGGGACAGTGAGGATAATGAGGATTGATTGTGATGATGATGCTATGAGAGCAGAAACAAAAGAAAACAGAATACAGAATCTCTGCTCTTGAAGACCTTGCAGTCTAACAGGGAAGATTATGAGGGTGTTGACTAATGTGATAATTCAAGTCCCAGCTATAGAAGTGTAGGATTTTTAGAATCTTAGAGCTGAAGAAACCTCGAAGGTCATCTGGTCTAATTCATACCTGTCATTGTGTTTTCTTGAAGAACTACAGTATGGGCCACCCTCACCATGTACATATATGAAAATATCAATTAATTATAAGCTGCAAATATTCATTAAAGCACAGAGGACAATTATAAGAGCAGCATATAATCCAATACATGATATAATACAAATTGTGTGTTTAAATGTAGTGGGAAGAATTAAGGGAGTATTTAATGAAGGATAATATTAGAGAAGATAGCTTGAAATGTATTTTGAAGAAAGTGTTGGATATTGATGGGTAGAATCAGGAGAACATTAGTGACAGAAGGGAGATAGTATGAACAAAAATAGTATGAACAAAGCAGAGGACATAGTAAGAAGAGACACATTGGAAAGTAAGAAAATGAAGGTCTCTCTCTTCCTGTTTATAAACATGCTGAAGTTTTATCAGAACTTAAAGCCCTTCCTTCATCTGTCTACCAATCTTAGTTGTCCCCTTTATTTCTGTACTCCAGGTGCTTCCTATTTCAGGAGGGTTTCAGCCATGCATTAGCTCTCTGACCATATTCTTTCCCTGCCTGCCTCACCATTGCCCACCTGTCTCCCCTCCCTTTCCAGTTTTTGAACCGTACGCAAATCAATACTGCCATTGCTTCTGAAAAGAATGCATTAATCCACTTCCCCATGACTCCACTTACCAACTTGGTAGCTTTTCAAATCAAAACCACTTTCCTTAGTTACCACTCCCTTCCCTGTGTTGTTTTCCTTCTGTTAGAGTATAATCACTTTGAGGGCTGGAGAACTGACTTCCTTTTTTATTTCTATCCCCAGTGTTTAGCACAGTTGCTTGGCATATAGTAAGCATTTAATAAGCGCCCCCCCTTTAATTAATTCATTCATTCATCCAAGTGTTTACATCATAGGTTTTTATGAGGATCAAATAGGCAATATACAGGAATCTCATTTGCAAATTTGATGATGATGATGATATTGACCTTGTAGGAGATTAATGTTTTAGATGTGGATTAGACTAACTGGCCATTGGGGTCCCTTCTCACTCAGATGCTTCTATTCTCTTAAGGATCTGCATCCCTTAAATGCCCAGAGTTTCAAATCTCTTGCCAATAACTTTTTGAACACTCCAATTTTTACTAATGTTCTATATTCAAGTGACAGACTTGAGAGTTAAAAAGTCATTAGCGGTCTTCCTTGGAGCTAGTAAGTGTCAGAATTGGATAGAAACTCTCAATTCTGTGTGTGTGATAGCCAGATGCTGTCTGGAGTTTGGAGTTTGGACAAAAGCTGTGGTATTTGAAATTTACTGTATTGAGAGAGTCAGAATTTTAATAAAAATTAACCAATAAATTATCTAAATAAATCTATAAAGACTTGATTCATTAATAAAGAATTAATAATAATTAATACAATTATTTTTAAACATTTCCAAACATTTTGAAAAGAAAAGGTGGGCTTCTGGTGGTAGTAAACAGTTTGGGATCGTAGCAAAGGCTGTGTCATTTGCCATGTACATTGCAATTCACTCTGCTTTTCCTGTTCAGTTTGGTCCATTTGTTGTTCCTATCCAAAATGCTGATAGGTTAATTCCACGGGCAGCCCATTCAACTGCATGTGTTACATTGGCAACAGGCGTTCTTTAATCATTTGACTTTTCCCGTGGGGATGGCCACACTGATTTCTTTTGGGCAGTTGTAGATCTCATTGAAGACACCTTGAAATATATAGTGAGACTCAGTACAGTCAGCAAAATGTTGTCCACAAAGAGGTGCATGTAGTCACCCTTAGAATCTATAGGGATTCTCTCTTCCATTTGGACTCTCTGCAAGACGTCATCCATGACAGTGGTGAAAATCTTTGATGAGCATGTGTTTCACTGTCTTATGCCTTGTTTGAAATTTACAGTCGGAGTATCACTGAAAAAAATTATCTCTGTGATCACATCTAACAAGGATTCTTATATGATCTTTACATATGCAAAGGACAGACTGCCTTGTTGGAAGAAAACCTTGGGGCTGTGCTTTGCTCTGTCAAGTCAAATGAATTTTAAAAATAATAAATCCATAATAAATATAGCAGGATCTTGTGTTCTGTAAGAATATGGTCTACTAAAGATAATTGTCATTGAAAGCCAGCTTGTTCTCTTATAATTTTATTAATGATAGTCTCAATAAATCTTGGACCATTCTCATAAGGATTTTATGGAGGTTAGAAAGATCTCCCATTTATATTTTTAAAAAAAGAAAAGAAATTGTGTCAGGTTTGTTGAGAGGTGATATAGACTAGAGGATGGAGTGCTGGACTTGGGATTCAGGAAGTCCTGAGTTAGAATTCTGCCTCCACCGCTTACTAGCTGTGTGGTCCTGGGCAAGTCACTTAAGCTCTCTTCAGTCTTAATTTCCTTATTTGTGAAATGGGGCTAATACCGTCTATCGTTAGGGTTGTTGTGAGTATCAAACAAGATAATATTTTTAAAACACTTCGCAAACCTTAAAAATCTATATAAATGTTAGCCATTATCAGCATTATCATCATTATGATCTTGGCAATAATTCATGTGAAAAAAGACCTATCAGTTTTAATTGATCACATGCTTAATATATCATTAATGTGAAACTGATTCTAAAACTGCTCATGGAATTTCAGTTTGCTTGAATTGAAATTTAGTGCTGATTAGAGCACATCTGAATAATTGTGCCTGGTTCTGGTTATTTCATTTCAAAGGACACATTGCTCAGCTAGAATGCATTCACAGGAAAACAACTAGGATGTTGAGGATTTGGGAAATTGTTACATGAGGAAGGTTAAAGGAGTTAGAGATATTTAGACTATAGGAAAGTGGACTTAGGGGAGATATAATAACAGAAAATTATTTGAAAGGTCATAATCTGGAAGAAAAAATAAAACATTTTTGTGGTGATCTGAAGAGCATAAGACCAATGGTCACAGATTTCAGAAAGGCAGATAAGTGATTTTTTTCAGGACTCAATTTTACTTTTCTGTTATTCTAAATTTTACAAAAATGAATATTCTATATACAAAGAAGAACAGGCAAAGAGGATTGAGTATGGAACCACAAATCTCTATTACATACAGGTTTTTTTTTTTTAGTGAGACAATTGGGGTTAAGTGACTTGCCCAGAGACACACAGCTAGGAAGTATTATGTGTCTGAGACCGGATTTGAACTCAGGTCCTTCTGACTCCAGGGCTAGTTCTCTATACACTGTGCCCCTCATACAGCTTGTTTTTTAAAGTATATAATAAATTCAACATGTTCATTCTAAAACTAGCCTTCTTGTCTGTCTTCCTCTGAATTCCCTTCTGTTTTCTTCTGTGCCTTAAAAATGTTTCATTAATACTTTTCTTTCTTTTTCTTTCCTTCTTTCTTTCTTCTTTTTCCTTCTTCCCTCTCTTCCCCCCTCCCTTCCTTCCTTATGTCAACCTCCATTGCCCCTGCACCAATCTTTCTCTTGTGAGAAGCAAAACAAATCCATACATTGGCCATGTCTGAAAAGATGTATCTCATCTAAGCAAAATTTATCTAATAAGTAGATCTGTCCAGATATGCAATGGGTTTTATTATTAAGTAATGAGCTTCCCATCACTGGGAGTATACAGATAGACAGAAGCTCTATAACCCAATGACAGGAATTCTTTAGAGAAGATTCATGAGTTGGCTGTGGGAAGGGTTGACTTTATGACTTTTAGGGTCTCTCCTAACATTAAGATTCTATTATCCTAAAAAAAAAAAGATTCTATTATCCTATATAATTTTTTTAAAAGTAGTGTTTGAGGAGAGACTGTGGAAAGCACACTAGCTTCGGAGTCACAGACTTTGGCTTCACATCTGTGCCATGTCACTGACCTTGGGTAGGTCACTTAACCTGGCTGGGCCTCAGTTTCCTAATCTGTAAAATGAAGTTGGTAGATTAGCTAGTCTGTAAGTACCCTTGCAACTCCAAATCCACGATCACATGAAGAAGTAGCTTTGGCAGCTGTGGGTAGTATTAGTGGCACCTGGGCAGTTCTGAATTAAGGAGATGCCTGGAGTCTGTCCCTTTTCCATTCTCACTTTTAGTCTTCTACACCTTTATTACATCTGGCTTGGATTATTATAATGTTGACAAGCACATACTAAGCTAAGCTTAGCTAAAGCTATGCACATGCTAAGCACTGGGCTAAGTAATGTGGATACAAAGAAGTGATGGGAATACAAAACTCCCTACTTTCAAGGATTTCACAGTTTAGTATAGAGCAGGTGCCCATGAGCTAAGAATGGTTTTTACATTTGAAAACAAAGGTGTCTTTAAAAATGTAAAACAAACAAACAAACTCAAAACATTCTTAGTTGTTGGGTCCTACCAAATCAGGTGGTGGCAGGGCCTTGATTTGCCCATCTTTGACACTAGAGAGCAAGCACCTTTCAGACTTTGGTCACATCTGCTTCTAGAGGGGCCAGGAATATCAACCAAGCAGGAAGCAAACACAGTGATTTTCATGCCCCCTGGATCTGACATTTTATCTATGGGCATTTCCCCACTGGCTTATCTACATGAGAGAATAGAAGAGAGAGTTTCAAAACTGAGGCACCCTTTGAACAACTCAGTGATAGCAATTGATTGGACTTATCATTTAAGTATTATTAAGCTTATCATTTAGCTTTCAGAGATGAAGATCTGGGAAATATATGGTGTGATAAACTAGGGTGAGGTCTCTCACTGATGGACCTTACACCCTCCACAGGAAGAGAAGCTCAAAGAAAAGATTAAGGCAAAGGAAATGATCTAGCTAGCTAGGACAGGTGAGCTTTAAAAGTTCGGCACAGGGGAATCCCAAGTCTCCTGTTGGGGAGATAAGAAACCTCAGTATTCAAGGCTCTGAGGACATAGGATAGATATTTTGCTGGTTTTAGTTTTTTTGTTTGTTTGTTTGTTTGTTGCCTTTTCTAAAAAAGGAGTAGCAAAAGTCAAAAGAGTCCGGTAGCAACTCACTTTCCTAAGGGACCCACTTTGTAAATTGGGGGAGATGATACCCAGCTAGACTTCTAAACTGATTTGCCTGACTCCAATCAATCTCTTTTTTCCCTTCAAAAGCAATGTGCTCAAGAGCCTTTCATAGATTCTCTATTTGCTGCAACATAAGACCAAACACTCTAGCCTACTATTTAGCACCATCTGTAATTTGTTTCCATTTTACCTTTCCAGATTTATCTCCCCCATTACTAATTTCAGCCAAGTTGATCTACTTACCATGCCTCAAATAATCCTTCCATACTCCATCTTCCAACCTTGGCTTTTCCATTCCAGTCTGTATTCTTACTGTGGCCCTCGCTGTTGTCCACTCATTTCAGTCCAACTTTTCATGACCCCATTTGGGGTTTCTTGGCAGAGATATAGGAGTGGTTTCCCAGTTCCTTCTCCAGCTCATTTGACAGAGGAGGAACTGAGATAAACAAGGTTAAGTGACTTGCCCAGGGTCCCAAAGCTACTTAGCGTCTGAGACCAGATTTGAACTAAGGAAGATGAGTCTTCCTGCTGTCCCTCTATCCACCTTGCTACTCTCTGACAATCTCCACTGGAAACTTGGGCTCTACTGGGGCTCTTAGCTGTAATAGGTAGCCTTTTGCCTTATCTTGCCAAGTCTCGGATCGCCACACCACTTCCTGTCAATCTCCTCATCATACCCCTATGTGGGTACCCTTTGTTTCCTCCTTTCTCTTTTCCCTGCTTTCCAACACTCCTTTATTTCTTGTAAAATCTTAGAATGTAAGCTCCATGATGGCAGTTATTGTCTTGTTTGATTGTATTTATACATCTTGCACTTAACACAATGCCTGGCACATAATAAAAGGATTACTAAATGTTCTGTCATCCTTCCTTCCTTCCTTTTTTTTTTTTGGCAAGGCAATTGGGGTTAAGTGACTTGCCCTCGGTCACACAGCTAATAAGTGGCAAGTGTCTTGTCTGAGGCTGGATTCCTTCCTTCTTTTCTTACATACCACCTCATCTTCCCCATTAACATTCAAGTTTAAGTTCATTTTGAGTCCTTCCAGGTTCATGAAGCTGTCCCCAGTTATATCATCCCACAGTAATCTGTCTCTTCTAAACTTCAATAGCACATATAATCTGTACAATTCATTCATTCATCCATTTGTTTAGTTATTTTTTCTTTCTTAAATAAAATAACTTGTATACATGAACAATTAAATAAGAGTTTAAGGTAGGATATGGTTGAATGCTAAATAAATGGTACAGCTGAGCTTTTCTCATGCCCACTCGTCCTTATGGGCGTCACCTGTTCATGTATACAAGTCTTATGTAAAGGCCAACCCAGTCCATCTTACAATTCTTGGTTTTCCCCATACTTTCTAGCACTGGGTTTTATTCACAGGAGCTAATCTACAAATAGTTGGTTATTTGTTTAGACTGGGATGTTGCCTCTGAAAACAGAAAAGAAAGGGTGAATCTGGGAGCCATTGCAGAAGAAAAATTGGTCAGATATGTTAAATAAATCCTTGGAGCGTGTGTTTGTATGTATGTATCTGTATGTTTACATACTTCTTTTTTTATTCACTTCAGTGAATGAGAACATGATTTTTTTTCATTAAATTTAATTTGTGAAACACAGAAGTCAAAGAAATAAACTGAACATTAATAGAAGGCAGTCAGCAGGACTCAGTCCCTTTCATTTGGCTGAAGTATTACTTTGGATGGATGTCAGAAATGATTGGTGCCTGCTCTCACTTCCATTGTCTCCCGTGACCCTGTAAGCAGGCAAATAAGAGGCTTGAAAGGAAAATGGAGACAACCAACTGTTTATGTGGTAATAGAATAAGTGCCAAAGGTGATGTGATGGGGGCCTAGATCATAATGCTAAAGATTATGTCAGTCATAAAATGTTTTATGCCATTTGCATTAGTATCCTGTAAAAATAATTCAGCTGTGTTTCTATGGTATCTATCAGAATGAGGTCCTTGGTAAGAGGTCATGTTGATCTCTTGGCCTGTTATCTATTCTTTGTATAACATTCCATCTCCCATTTGTGTGACTTTGCAGAAGTGGCCCCTCCCCATGTCTAGAATGCCCTCACTCTTCAACCCCACCTTATAAAACCCTCAGCTCATTTCAAAGCACTGCCTGGATGCTACTTCTTGCATGAGGGCTTTTCTGATCTCAATTTTCAGCACTTTCTCCTTCTTGGGATTATTTTGTTGTACTTTGTACATAGTTTACATTTACGCACATATGTGTAGGGTGTGTGACCACCGAGCTGAGGTCTTGGTCTTTCTAATGCTTAACACAGGTGCTTTATGCTTGGTAAATATTTGTGGAGTCATTTAATTGAATTGGTTATTGAATATGTCCCCAGGGGTGTACTGGTAAATGTTTAACAATTGGCTCTCCAAAATACTTTTAAGTTTGACTTGCATTTTAAACATTTTCTCTGCTTCCTCTGGGGCTTCTGCAGCTGTGAGAGTATCTGTACTGGCAGTTTGGGGTTGATTTTCTATACCATAGAATCAGAGATTTATAGATAGAAGGAACCTTCTGTCTGTGTTTCAACCTTCCATGTTTCAACCCTCTCATTTTGCAGTTAAGGAAAGTAAACTGAAGGGAGATTAAATGTTTCTGCCCAAGGTCACACATTAAGTGGCAGAGTGGGCATTTGAACTCAGGTCCTCTAACTCCAAATGAGGGGCACTCTCCACTATACCACCCTGGGTAGTCCAGCAAAGGCAGCTATGATCGCTGTATTGTACACAACCTGTTTTTATGTGTGGGTCATTCATAAGTTAGGAATTCACAAGTCAGAGACTTCTTGTACTCAGAACGTTGCCCTTTTGGAACATCAGAATAACTTGATAAAAATGCCTCTTTCTCTGTCAGCATCGTGACATGTATAATTGCGTGAGTCTCTTAGGAAATCTGTCTACATTCTGTACCAATGTCAAGGTTGGTAGACCTAAAATTAGACCCAGAAGCTTTGTTTGGGTTTTCAGACATATCCTTAGCACCTTCTATTCCCTCTTCACCTCTGTTCTGTGTTCATGAGTAACCACCATTTCAGAGAAAAGAAATCTGTTTTCTCAATACCACCCTGTATATGCCTTTTCTTTCTTCTTATTGGATGATGGTGGCAAGATTGAGTCTCTTACAGGAAGTGAACATTCTTAGTCACTAGAGTTTGACATAAAGTCACTTGAGGGAAAGAAGCACAGTCTCAAAGTGGAGGTGGGTTAGTTGTTGGAGGGTTGGAGGAATAGATGTGGTATTAACAACCAGGATAGTGCTACAGGCATACCGACTAGCAGTGGTAAGAAGCAAAAATACTATAGAATAGCCAAAAGCAATTGTGAGTCTCCTGGAAAATATCTCTTCACCTCATTTGGACATGTACTAAAAACCTATGAAGCCATGTAGGACCTCATGGCATGGGGTCTTTGTAGGAGAATCACATCAGACCCATCTCTCTGGAAGCTTACTATATGGCTTGTCTTTGAAAACAAAAACAGAGGCACCTGGAATGTTGGGAAGGGCTGGGCCTTCCCCTTCTTTTCAGGAGGTGACCTTGATTCCTTTTTTTCCATTCCTTATTTTAATGGTCAGGATCTTATCAGTCCTGTAAGAGCTGAGCTGTTTGCAGAGTATGCTGGTAAATGTTTAACAACTGGCTTTTCTTAAAAAAAAAAATGTACACACTACCCACTTTTAAACTTCATCTTTATTATTGACACTCTCTCCATCATTTTCTTAAGTCCTGACAATCAACAAGACAGTAACTCAATCCTTAATTTGTAGGATTTGTGCAGGTATAAATGCTCATATTGCCAATTTAATAACCAACTCTCTAAGCCAGTGCCAGCTGGCTCTAGCACATCCCTGACTACATGTGTGATACTTTCATCATCTTGGTGCAACCTGAAGATTTTTTTCAAGTGTGACCTTGAAACTTTGGGTGACTGGAAAGTCCTACATTTGATAGTATGGTCCTGGGCAGGGCAGGAAGGGTTCTGATTCGTACTGGTGAAGCTACCATGTTCAATGGACAACCAAGAGATCACTGATGTTCACAGTTTTCTTCCTGTTGTGGTATACAAAGAAAGCATCAGATGTGTGACTGACACTCCAGAATTCTGGGTCCATCGCAGAAGGGTCCTTCTTCATGAAACATGGACTAGATGAGCTCTAAAATCCCTTCCATCTCTAAAGCTGTGAGTAAAGCACCTGAATTCTTCATCTGGGATACTGTGGGCATCTGCCCTCCCTCTTTCCAGAAGCCACCATACCACCCTTCAAGTAGATAGAGCTTACTAGCTTTTTCTTAAAAAGTCTTATTTCTCAACCCCATACAAAATACAAGTGATAAAAATCAAGTCAACATTTTTGATGGGAGGGATAAAAACAAGTCTTTTTTTTTTTTCTCAAGCAGGCATTTCTATTAAACTCATTCGAAAGGGAGGAAAATTATTCTTTTCCCCCCACAGTAGTACCCAGGCCAGCATTAACAAATCCTTTCACTGTGCCGTGCTGGACTTTGCTTTGGAATTTCTGACACAATGGCAAAAGGGAAACAAATTTCTAGTCAGCCTCTCCTGTGTGACTCTGCCTTGACCTCCTTTCTCCAGCTCTCTTCTGTTCCCTCCAACCTTCCGGGCAAGTGTTGTCTGCAGGCTTCCCGGGCTGCAAAGAAAAGCACATCACAGCATCATGTCATAGTGGGTAGCCAGCAGGGAAAGGTTCATGTCAGTATGGACTTGCTGGCGTTCCTGGCAGAATATAACCTGTCACGGCAAATCTGTTCCTTTAAAATCTGTCTGTTCAGTGTATTTTCCTCTATTTCATCAAGGAAATGTAAAATAAATTTTTTTTTAAAATTTCCAATAATTATGTAGGGGAAAAAAGTTAAATCGTGTGTTATATACTGAATATAAAATCCTGAATACAAAGCTCAATTTAAATAATGCCAGGACCAGAACCAACTGGCAAGTGGTGAAATGTAAATGGGTGCTTATCAAATGGCTGAGTTTTCCTCCCTTTCTGCAGTACTTAACCTAACCAAACTGTGAGGATCAAATAAATGAGATAATAAATGTGAAGTGCTTTGCAAACTTTAAAGACCTTGCTAAATGTCAGCTGTTATTGTGACCATGATTATTTTCTCCACTATTAATCTGATTCAACATAAACTCCCCAGTTTAGCCTTAGAGTTGTATATTTGCCACAGCTGGCAAATAAAGTATCCTTAGATTGGTTCATCATCTACTTAAAAAGTGTTTGGAAAACACTGATATCCTGAGACTTTAAAGTTTGTGCACCTAAAAGAGAACTACTTTTGTGGGCTGATCAAGGTATGAAAAGACACCTCCAGATCTAGCGTTTGGAGCATTAGAATCAGCCCTTGTTGGCAACATTGTTGAATTACTGCTTAAGGAGTCGAGGACGAGGTCTTTCATAACTTGTTTGGATCTCAGTTGTTTCACCTATTAAAGGAAAATAATATAAATTGTTTACATTTCCTGCTCCATTAATTCAACAAACACATATTGAGTGCCTATAGCGTTTAAGGGGACATATGTTTATTATATCCCCACACATAGTTTGGGGACAACATGAATGAATTAGACAAAAATAGTTTCCCTAAAGGAGCATAACTTATAATTTAATAGGACAGAGACACAACACATATTGCTTTGTGTTTTAGTTGTATTCTAAGAGTTGTATAAGTCACTTCTGGCTGGCATGTTCAAAGAAGGATCGATGTAGTATCAAAGATGAGGAGTTGGAAAGGATCTCAGATGATCTCAAATTCAATCACCCATTTTATAGTGAAGAAAACCGAAGCACAAAGATATTAAGTGACTTGACCAGGGTCACACAGCATGTCCATATCTGAGGGGAGATCTGAACCTAGATCTTCCCAATGCCAATTCTAGTACTCTATTTACTACTCCATTCTGCTTGTTAAGGCTTGTTAAGGATGAGTAAAGTTTACATAAATGAAAATGGTAATGAGCAGAGGAAAAGTGTAATTGAAGACATGGAGGTGGGATTGTGTAAAGAATAATACAGGGAATAGCGAGTAGTCAAGTTTTCCTGGAGCATCAATTATATATAAGCAACTTGTGGGAAATATTACTAGAAAGGTGGATTGGGGCCAGGTTGTAGACGGCTTTGAGTAACAGATCAAGGATTCTGGACTTCATTAGTTAGAAAATGGGAAACTATTGAAGGTTCTCAGGCAAAAAAAGAGTAGCAAGATTATATTGGGTGCTTTAGGGATACTAATATGGTCCAGGAACACTCTGAATATTTGAGTTACTTAATGGTATCAAACTCTTTAATACATTCTTGTTGGGCCTTGGATGCAAATATGGGTTCATAAATTACTCTGAACTTAACCAAATGGTATTCAAGAAATATAAAGTACCATTATTGGTTTCTTCATTTCCTGATGTGTGCTTGTTGTGGTTATTTTTACTAGAAATAATTAAACATTTAGAAAATTCCAATTTTAGGGCAGGTAGGGAACACAGTGGGTAGAGCACCAGCTCTGGAGTCAGGAGGACCTGAGTTCAAATCCAGCCTCAAACACTTACTAACTGTGACTCTGGGCAAGTCACTTAACATAGGAGTGGAACAGTTAAGTGAGGAAACTCTTCTACTCTGACTTAGGCATTCTTCAGTCTCCGTTTGCATAATTGTCATCATACGTGTTTCTGTCCCCAGCTTCCAGATTCATCTTCTTTACTGTTTCATTTTTTCCTTCTTACCTACCCTATCTGTGAATTTTGGGATAAACAAAACATTTTGGGGTAGAGATAGAAACAAGGGCACTGAGATGAATGAGAATGAGCAGATGTGAAGGAAATATCTGCAGAATGACTTGGAGTCATGCATTGTGTTGGAGAGGGGTCTGGTTGGAAAGGTAGCAAGTGCTTTTGAGGCAATGGGGAGTAAGTAACAATGAAAATTGAAGAACATTATTTTGTCAGCCTTGAATACAATAGATTGAGATGAATAGAGAGTAGAAGCAGGAGATCATCTATAAGACTGCTACATTTATCCCAGTGAAATATAACGGTCAATAGTCATGGACTTGTAGATAGAGGAGATGAATCTGAAAGACATTACAGAGAAAAGATAGGCAGAATTGAGCAGATTTTGGGATGGGGAAGATTCAAAAATTACTCCTAGACTTCGAATCTGTCGGTCCCAACGTTTTGAGATTTGCCTCCTGGTTCTGAGAATGATGGCAATAATGTAGAAGCTGGATAGAGGGCTGTTTAGAGAATATAATGAGTTTGCATTCTGATATGTTAAGTTTTAGGTCTTGATGTCATGCCTAAGTGGGGCTGTCCTATAGGCAATTAGAGATGCAGGAGTAGGTGAGAGATCATGACTAGAAACATAGATTTGATAGTGATTGAGAATGTGAGGTGGAACAAAGAGAATCATTCATCAACAAGTATTTATTGGTTTAATGCTATATATGACACTAATGCGAGGCATTATGGGCACGAAGGAAGTATAAGCCATGGTTCTTTATGCTCAAGGCTCTGCTGATTGGGCCAGGGAAGCAAAATACAGACGGTTGCAATGTGAAGCAATTAAGGAACAATGAAGTGCTAAAGCGAGTCCTGGGCCTATTTGAATAACTAGATTTTAGTTCCAGGCCCACCATTCCAAGTACAGTCTATGTTATTGAGTGCCTGCTCCATCCAAGGCACTGAACTAGACTCTGGGAATCCAAATATGGCACAGGCTTTGCTCTCAAAAGCTTATAATTTAATTAAACAACTTTGGCCAAGTCACTTCATTTCTTTGCACTTTACTTCTTTCCTTTTCCTTTAAATTTCACTTTACTCTGCTTTCATCACACAGTTGTGAGAATCAAGTGAATTAATGTTGGTGAAAGTGCATGGGAGGTTTTGGCATGGTCCATAAGTCTAAGGTATGATTTTTGAAGAATTCTGAAGAGGCCAGGTGAGGGGGAGATCAGTGTAGACTAGAGTCATTGGAGAAGTCTTTGGTGAGGAGGTAGAAATTGCATCAAGAATGGGTAGAAGTTGGGTGCGTAAAGGTAATGAGGAAAATCATTTGAGAAAGATAGGGAATGGTGATATAAGCGAAGGTCAGAAATTGGGAAGAGATGATTGGAATTTGGAGGATAGAGAGAAGATCCATTTAACTGGAGGAAAGTTTATGTGGGTTGTGCATAAGTAGATACTTATCAAATGTTTATTGAATTGAATTATTGAGGAGTAGTTTGGGGCTGGGTTATAAAGTACTGTGAAAGTAAGGCAAATGAATTTGGAATTGTGTTGTGTCTCCTGGGTACTAGGAATTGTGGAAGGTAACAGCAAGTCATTGTAAGGGACTGGAGAAGAGTGGGATCAAAGTAACACTTGGAGAGAAGGGGAGAAACTAAGAAATAGACATGTGTAGGGAAAATAAGACTGGGGCAGCTAGGTGGTGCAGTGTATAAAAGACTGGGCTTGGAGTCAAGATCTGAGTTCAAATTTGGCTTCAGACACTTACTAGCTGTGTGACTCTGGGCAAGTCACTTAACCCCTACCTCCCTCAGTGCCTCATCTGTAAAATGAGGACACAGTGGAGAAGGAAATGGCAGGCCATTCCAGTATCTTTGCAAAGAAAGCCTCAGGGGCAAAAGACTTGGATATAACTGAACAACTGAACAATAGTGAGACTGTGAGCAGGTAAGGCTTTAATATAAATTCAAGTATTCCTGGTAGAATCCAAATTGGGGAGGGTATAAGTAGATCTAAAGATGAAGGGAAGATGGAGGGATTTATAGAGGAAATTTGGAAATACTGAAACAATCATTTACACCTTAGCAACTATAAACCATCATGGCTAGGGAGGGATATCTGAGCTTTTACAAATGTTACAACACTAGGACAATTCCCATGTTTCTCTTAAAATGTTTTTTTTTCTTCCACACAATCATCCCTATTTAGGATTTACAATGACACATATAAGTAGACACAGTAGAAGTGATTTCTATGCAAGGAGACTGGCCAAACCTTCACATTGAACGGCATTTTTCAGTTAAGGCTAATTTTGAGTTGTATCCACATTTAATTTCCATTGAGATCAATGGATCTTAAATATGTAGCTCTCTTCTCTGATACACATTTGGCTCTGGAAGCTTAACATTAATTTGATTCTTAAGGGTTAGTAACAGATTAAGGAAAGGGGAAGTGAGCTTGAGGGTGTTTTTTTCTAGTGGTTAGAAGGTGTTCAGTTGTGAAGACTTAGTGAACACTAAAGAAACAGACATCCTGCCCTGTTCTCAATTCTTTTGTATTTCCAGATTATAATCTTTTAGATGAACTTCTGTTGGGGATTATTCTTGAGGACTAAGCATGCCTCAGAGAATCTCAGAAATCTCAGAGCTGGAGAGGACTTTAGAGATTAGCAAGGCAGGGATTCTTCCCCCTAGGCTTTGTGGACCCCTAAGGGTCAATGAACCTGGATGGGAAAAAATTACATCTTTATTTTAAGTAATGTGTAAGAGTAATGGTGCATCTTTTTTAATTACTTAAAAAAATGTTTTGAGAAGGGCTTTTCACACTCCATGACTCACACACAAAAAGGATAACAATGCTTGATCTAGTCCAACTTAGACCTGAACAGGAATCCCTTCTACAGGATACCCAATAAATGGTCAGTCACCCATTATTCCCTTGAAGATCTTCAGGAAAGAGGAACCCAATATCTCCTGAGGCACCCCATTGAACTTTTGGATAGCTCTAATGGTTAGGAAGTTTTTCCTTACTGATCTCCCCCTCCCCTGGCCTCTTCAGAATTCTTCAAAAGTCATACCTTAGACTTATAGACCATGCCATAACTTCCAATGCGCTTTCACAAACATTAATTCACTTGATTCTCACAATTGTGTGATGAAAGCAGGGTAAAGTGGAATTTAAAGGGAAGGGAAAGGAAGTAAAGTACAGTCCTTACTCCTTACTAAATTCATTTCTCTGTAGCTTCTGACCAACAGACCAAGTCTCATCCCTTTTTCTACATGGGAGCCCTTCAGATACATGGAGGTAGCCATCATATTTTCCCTATATCTTCTATTCTTCAGGCTAAGCATTCCAAGTTCCTTCAACTGATGCTCATATAGATGAGCTTGAGGTCCATCATTCTGGTTTTCCTTTTCTGGACATGCTGGCTTATCATTGTCCTTCCTAAAGTGTGGCACGTGGAACTGAACACACACCCTGGGGCAGGGCAGAGTTTGCCAAGGTTACTACCTCCCTTGTTCATACTTCATTTATGCAGCCTCAGGTTGCATGAGCATTTTTTATATGTCATGACACCCAGTTGATTCTTTGAGTCTGCAGACCCCCCTAAGCTCCAGAAAATTTTCATGCAAACTGTTGTCTAATCACACCTCTCCCATCCTCTACTTATGAATTGTTTTTTTTTGTTTTTTTTTTGTTTTTTTCAAGCCAAAGTATAAGACTGAACATTTATCACTATGAAATTTCATTTTATTAGATCTGGCTTATCATTCTAGCATGTTGAGTTCTTTTTGGTTCCTTACTCTCTTGTATGATGTGCCAGTTTTTCCTCTGAGCTACATGCCATCTGTAAACTTGATAAATCTGCCACCTGTGCCTTTATCCAAGTCATTGATAAAAATGTTCAACAACATAGGGCCAAAGGAAATGTTTTTTTTAGTTTTCCCAGTATTTAATAGGTATACACCCCTCAGTTATAGAGACACTCCTTTTGAGCTGAATTTGGTATAAGGGAATCTGTGTTGGACCCTGTTCAAGGGAGCTTAGTTACTGTTCATTCTAAGGTGGCACACTTTCTGAGGCACTACATGAAGGCTCCAGTGTTACATTTATAGGTGCTATTTTTTACTACTTGGATCATCTTGAACAGCTGAGCAACCAACCACCTGCTTGCAATTATACCATGGAATATGTCATCTGGGAATTTGTTTGCATTTCTTAGTCTGCATTTAGGAGAACAACAGGTCTAGAATGAGAGGGGGAAAAATTCATACCATAGGGGCCCCTTCAGTAAACCACTAAGAATAAATTGATCTGGGAACAGATTTGTCTACTCTTTCTCCAAAGCCAGGATTACCCATAGACAAAGTAGACAACTGAATTCCGTTGGACAGTGTGAAGGTCCGAAGTATGAATTTTGCATATGGACAATAGAATTACCTTTCTGTGAAGCTTAAGCTTAACCCTAGGAGAAATAAATGTAGGAATTCAAAATGTGAAACTAAAATTCTTAATGTTTTTAAGTCTTTTGGTGAAGATTAGAATCAAGACTTGGCTTGCTTTATTTCACCTTTTTCAGACCTTTCTTAGGTAATCTCACCAACCCACGAGCAGATAGTCTCTCATTAGAAAAAAGAAAAACTGTCGTTTCCAGGAATAAGAGTTCACTATCCTAGGTTTGTTGCTTAGTTCATTATTTACCATGACTGGAAATAGGGCTCAGTTTTCATCATTTCTTATGCTCTATGGTAATTCTAGTACATGATTAGGATGTTAAATTGTGAAAAGGATGTATATAGCAAATGGTGTAGATTCTCTCTGTTCAATTTTGGCACTTTGAAATTATCTTTTTCTTGTAGGAACAATTCTCAGTGTTGACTGAACATACTTTTGGATTTCCTGTTTCCTCCCCTTTTATTCTTTTGTTTTTCCTTCCTTTCTTCAAGTCTGTTGATATAACCTTCCCCTCTCTTCCTACTCCTCACCCACTACCATCCCACATTTGGCATACCTGTGTAGGTTTCTAATAATAAGTGAGCTTTGATGTTGCTTAGGAAACCAGAGTAATAATGTGTAAATTCCAAGATCAGGATTAAAGCAATGAAATACTCCAGTATTTTTGTCAGATCCATTTATTGATTTTTTTTTTTTAAATAATAGAACACTTTCCTGAGAACCCGGCCAACCCTAAGTCTGTTGGAGCTCTGGAGACTTTTTTTCCTTTGCTTCTAAGATGCAGCATGTAATAAGATGTGTAATTTATACCAAAAAAAAAAAAATCTCTTTGAAGGGAGAAAAAAAGGAAAAACACATTTCCAAATGGACATTATGTGTGGCATTTCTGAGCATCTAAATTTCAACTTTGATGCTAAAACCTGTATCTTGTTATCTCACTGTTATAGGTGTAGGCACAAAGTTGTTAAGAACAGAATTCCAATTTCCATAACTGTCACATGATTTTTATTTCATTTTGGAAGAGATAAGGCAGATTCACACATGTTTTTTGGTGTACTCTATTTGGGGTTTAGATTCAGCGTTTTACTGGGGCATAGATGGACTCTATGAGAAGGAGGAGATTACAGTTTGCTTCATTAGGAGTCTGATTTTTTTCAATAGGATCAGTTGTCATCAAATGACTTAGATTGCTAAGATTCTCTTATCTTTTTTTTTTAAAGAAAATACTTTTATAGTCTGTTTTACTTTCAAAAGAAAAATATTTCAGGCATATCATTTGTGGAAAAAATACTTAAATTTGTAGGGTTGAGTTGAATCATGAAGGGGAAAAGAGTTGGGAAATGTCCTCTTAACCACATATGATTTGAAATATACATTCATTTAAAAATTCACACAATTTATCATATATGTTCTCTAATGAACTTATATAACCTTTTATGGTGTGGTGACCTGTGTTTATGTCCCATCCCCCAACTTGATTGTGAGTCCCATAAGGCAGGAACTGTATCTTATCTAATCTTTGCACAGACTTCTACAAATAGTAGGTGCTTAATAAATGCTTGACTCAATGAATACACAACACAGCAGCAGCCACAGCATATAAGCACAGGGAGAATATACTGTAGCACTAAGTTGTATATGATATCCAACTGCAGAGAGAATGTAGAATAAGAGTGATCATGGAATCATAGAATTTCAGAAATGAAAGGGACCTTAGAGATCATTTAATTTAACTTCTCCATTTTAGAGATGTGGAAACCAAAACCCTGAGAGTTTAAGTGACTTACCCAAAGTCATATAAATCAAGATCTCGTCCTCCCATCGCAGTGTTTTTCCATACTATTACATTGATCCCTCCACTAATTCCCATTGCTTAGCAGTGACAAAATTTAGGGAAGGCCTTTTGAGGTAGATGTCTTAGTCCAGATTAAATGAGTAATTCACCCATTTTGAATGATGGTGTGCAGGAATTGTCACACTTTCTCCTGGCAATCTAATTTGTTGTTCAGCTATCTTCTGCCTGATCACCTCTCATTATGCACACTTTCTCAAAATCGTCAGACAATGGGAACCCCTGCTTTACCTGCAAACATCCTGTGGTACAGGCTAGAACTCCACTGAGTTATCTTCAATCCAGAGGACTTCCTGCTATGTGGGTGGAACAACACTCAGGGTACAGAGCTTATTTAGGGAAATGCCTCCATGTAATAACTCAGTAATCATCATTTCTTTCTGGGTCTTTTTCTGGCTTTAGGCAATCAATCAGTCAGTCAATATGCATTAATTAATAGCTGCTAAGCTTTGGCATTACAAAGACAAAATCAAAATGTCCCCTATGCCTAAGGAACTTACTGTCTAATAAGTGAGACAAGTACATATATAGATATATACAAGACTTACAAAGCAGACATAAGACACACCTGGGAAGCAAGATTTGGGGTGATTGAGGATTTGATGTCAATTATTTAGCCAAAGGACTAAGAGAATTGGAGGGAGAGAGACAGATTATTTAAAAAAAAAAAAAAAAGGTGGAATCCAGTAAGCATGCTTAAGAACACATAGCCCAGCGGCAGCTAGGTGACTCAGTAGACAGAGCACTGGCCCTGGAGTCAGGAGGACCTGAGTTCAAATCCAGCCTCAGGCACATAACACTCAATAGCTGTGTGACTCTGTCAAGTCACTTAACCCCAATTGCCTCACAAAAACAAAAAACATATAGCCTGTTTGGGGGTTAGGGGAAGCAACATGATTACTGCCAGGAAAAATATCTTTCAGGGCTCTTTGAAGAGCTAAATAAATATGTGGACAAAAGGGAGCCAGTAGATGTCATCTCTTTAGATTTTCAAGAGGATCTTGACAAAAATTTCACATCAAAAGCCATTTTAAAAAAAAAACATTGTTACCATGGAATTTTCATGTGTGTATAAACACTAGAATTTAAATAGTACAAGAGTTAAAGAGGAATGTAAAAAATGTCAGTATATGATTTGTGTGATGATGGGTAGGGGTGGGAAGGGGAAGGAGGAAATGAAGATAAACCAGAGAACCAGAATTCACAAGGCTCCCCATCCCCCTTGCGCCCTCCATTCACGCCATGCAAATATTCACAACAGAAGTCCACAATGAGGTCTCTAAATATTTTGATGTTACATTGGTTATTCTTACTTTTTCAAAAAAAAAAAAAAAGGACAACTTTTCAAATTTTGCTAAACAGCTATTTTTAAGAAATTTTGGCTCTACAGATTGTATCTCATTTTCCATTTGTTGTAAACAATACATTAATTTTGTGTAGGTCAAATTTATGATAAAGTTCCATTTTTGTCATATAAAAATGTACATTTGCCTCGTTAATGTGTATGCTATGATTATGCTTAGTTTATAGGATTGAGAATGTAATTTTATTATCCTAGCTACACACACTTTACATTCCAACCAGATTAGACTAGTAGCCATTCTTAGATCTCATCCCACCCTTTTCCATTTCTAAACATTTGTGCATTATATCTCCACCCATACCTGGAACATATTTCCCTCTCATCACTCAAAATCTCTCTTCAAGACTGACCTGAGGTGCCACCTCCTGTCCCTGATTCCTCCCTTACCACCTGACTTTGGATTTCTTTATTGCCCTATTACATACAATCTTGTAATGATTTGTGTACATATCGTATCTCTTCCATGCCTCTCCTCCCGCCCTATCTAATTTTAAACTCCTCAAAGACAACTAATATGTGTATTTTTCATCTTTGCATACTCAACACCTTATATAATTCCTGGTCAGGAGTAAATACTTAATAAATATTTCTTGAATATAATTGAATAAAAACACATAACCACATTTTGCTTTTGTAACGCATTATTGGTTTTATCTATGTTTGAATGGTGGATAGAGAGTTGGCCTTGGAGTCAGAAATATATGAATTCAAATCGAGCCTCATATATTCACTAGTGGAATGACTATTCAAGTCACTGAAACTCTGCTTCAGCTTCCATAGCTATAAAAAGGAAATAATTGTACCTGCTTCCCAAGGTTGTTGTGAAGATAAAATGATAAAATGTTTGCAAACCTTAAGATATTATGTAAATGTTAGTTATTATTATTATTATTGTCATCATTATTTTATGTCCAGGATTGGAAAAACTCATGTATCCTCTAGAAAGGGTGAAAGGGACAACATTATTGAGAATTTAGCCCAAACTTCTAAGTTTTCCTTTAGAGGACCAAACTCAGGTTAAAAAAAAATCTGTAACATAAATGAAGAAAATGCCTAACTTATGATTATTTCCTCAAATCTGCTTTTCTTTACTTTTTTTTTCCCTAGCTATTTTTCAAGCCCAGCTCACTGGACCAACCTCTTTCATCTAAGAGAGAATAAGATTCCCTCATATCTTAGCCTTTCAGTGTTGTTTTTCATCTAATGAAATATCCATCTGCACTATGCCTGGCCACCTGATATTTGACTGCTTCCTCGGTGGACCATCTTGGTTCTATTATCAAATAACCAACTTCCAGAAATCCTCTTAGCTGTTTCAGGGATTAAAACAAAACAAAACAAAACAAAACAAAAAACTGATCCTCCACAGATACTATTAATGTTCCTATTGCTGTTTTATTTAACTATGCAGATTTATGTAGCATTCCCTATCATATCCCTCAAAAAACAATCAATCAACAAATATTTATTGAAAGTCTTCTACAAGGTACTCTGCTAGCCATGGGGGTTACAAAGGAGTACACATGAGAGTCTCATCGTTCACTGCAATATGTTCCTGAAAATATCATTCATATATATATATATATATATGTAGTATGTTTGTATGTGTTTATGTATCTATATAAGTATATATTAAATATATACATATATGTGTGTATATATATATGTAAAATGTACACACACACATGCACACATACACACATGCACACACACAATGTGGGGCAGCTAGGTGGCGCAGTGGATAGAGTACCAGATATGAAGTCAGAAAGACTCAACTTCATGAGTTCAAATCTGGCCTCAGACACTAGCTGTGGGACCTTGGGCAAGTCATTCAACCCTGTTTGCCTCAGTTCCTTATCTGTAAAATGAACTGGAGAAGGAAATGGCAAAACACTCCAGTATTTCTGCCAAGAAAAGCCCAAATGGGGTCATGGAGATTTGGATATGACTGAAAAACAACAACAACAACAACATATGACGTTTTATATGTATATGTATATGTATATGTATATGTATGTGTATATGTATATGTTTACACACAGATGTGTATGTGTATATACACACACACATATATACACAGTATACATATATGTGTGTATACACATGCATATATACATATACAAAAAGCAAATTCTATTTTTCAATAATAAAGTGATTACTGTAAAGTCTGGCATTATATTCCTACCTTGGTAGGACTTGGTATCAAATAAATCTTTTTTTTTCTTTAAACTAGACATTATTTCAGTGATCAGAGGAATTCTTAGGGAATTACTTCTTGTACCAATGCAGATCTGGGCAGCTTCTCTGCCAAAGTCTAGCACTCTATCCACTACTGACTCTATTTCATATGACTTCCTAATGACCAAGTTTCCTTTGAAGGAGTGCTTTCTTGTATCATCTTCCCCCTCTTCCCTTGAGTGCCTGGTGTTCAGCTGATGGAAAAAACCCTTTAGTTGTCCTCCAAACCCCAATCATGTTACTTTTAAAACATGGGGTACAGACTTGAGCCGAAGGTCGATGTTTTAAGCTATCATCTCAGTCATCTAACCAGTGCTGACTACAATGGAATTATTTCTTCACAGGACTTATGTGCTAGGCTCATGTTTATACAAACCAGTGTGGTGTTTGCTATTTAAACAGCTCTATCCTGCTGACTCAAGAGAGCCTGGTTGTTATTGATGGCAAGTAAGATACTGAAAAGCCTTTGTTATGGAGCAGGGTCATCAGAGATGCAGCCTCAGTTTCCTCCTCATAAAATGACTAGATTGCCTCTAAGAACTCTTCTGGTTCTTAAGTCCTGTTATTCTATGAAATCTGGAAGATGGGTGCAGTTTGTAAAGAACAGCCTTCAGTTCCTCAATAGATCGTATTGATCATGATCAGTTGAATCATCTTTGCTAGCACAGATTGCTTTCTCTTCCCATAAGTACTCATCCTATAAGCTGTGAGCAGCTAGGTGGTGCAGTGGGGAATGGGCAGATGTGGATGAGTTGTGATCTCTATTATTGGAGGAACCCCAAAATAACTGAAATCACAGATAAATTTGAATATTTGTGTGTGTGTGTGTGTGTGTGTTTACGTATAAATGGATTGTAGCTTGTTTGTACAGGTTGGTTTCCATGTTGTCTCCCCTCATTATATTACAAGATCCTTGAGGGCAGGGACTGTTTTTTGCCTCTTTTTCATCCCCAGCATTTAGTACAGTACCTGTCACATAGTAGGTGCTTAATAAATGTTTATTGACTGATTATCAGTTGATTAACTTGTTGGGTTTCCCTTCTATACACTTGTCATAAAATGAATAATTGGTATTTTAGTCCATCTGGTTTTTTAGTTGGTAATTAAGTTATTCTCTTTGGAATTACTAAGGATTACATTGAAGAGATTTTGTAATGTTCTGGTCTTGATAAGTTTAGTTAGTACATTATCTACAAATTGGAGTTTATATAAGCAGAGTGTGTTAAGTCTCATATGTCATGGAGAAACTTGAAGAAATAAAGGCTAGGGCTAAAAATAGATGAGCGTATTCTCAAAGTCATCAGATAAGTATTCTAAATCTTTTCTAAAATGACTGGTTGGAGGAGTAAAAGATATGGTTTTGGAAGTTGTCCGCATTGATATTAAAAGACTTGGGAAATTATCCAAGAAGAGAATGTAGGGAAATAAAATCAGAGATCCAAGGATGGAACTTTGGTAAATGCCTACATTTGGGGGAGAGGGGGAAGGAAGGGGAGCCATCAGATAAGAAACTGAAAAGAAGATCTTGAAATAGGAGAATCATGATGATGAGAGGTATCAAAAAATTAAAAGGGAGAAAAGTTTCAAAAAAGGAAGATGTCCCTTTTATTCACATTATATCCCTTCATCTCCTCCAAACCTCAGTTTTGAACCTTAGTCTTAATTTGGACAGTTCCTTTTCTCAGTATGGAGTGAGATGTCTACAGCTCCCAACAGAGGCTTTACTTAATGTTGATACCAAAAAAATGATAATATTTTTGAACTAAAGAGATGCTTGGAATGATAACTTAAGTGTGTTTCTTATAGGAAAGAGGTCAATAGCAAACTAATTATTGGTATCAATCAAGTCAATCTGGTTTTTTTTTTAAGCAAGCAATTTTGTTTCATAGTCATGTTTCATGATGACCTGTGGGTTCTGATTTGCATATCTTCCAACAAGAAATCCCATCAAGTCCATAAGAGTGATAAACAAAATTCTTCTTTCCCATTAAAGGAATTCACATATTCAAGCAAAATACTTGAAGCCAAAGAACCTGGGTTCCAATTCCAAATCTGCAACTTACAGCCTATTTAATCTTGGGGAAGTCAGTTAACTTTTTTCAGCCTCAATTTCCTTATTTGTAAAATGAAAGAGTTGGCTTAGGTAAAAATAGCTAGCAAAATAGTGTCTTAAGGTTTATGAAATGCTTTACAAATATCATCCCATTGTATCTTCACAGCAACTCTGGGAGGTAGGTGTTATTACTATCACCATTTTACAAATGAGGAAACTGAGGCAGAATTAAATTTCTTGCCCAGGGTCATAGCTAGTAAGTGCCTGAGATGGGATTTGAACTCATGTCTTTCTCACTACAGGTCCATTGCTCTGCCCACTGTGTCATCTAGCTGCCTCCATGCCTTCATGGCCTAAATGATCTTATAGTCTTTTCCCTAATACATGGGGGTGTGCTGGAGCCACTTAGAACTGACTCAATAGTTAAATTTTCAATGTGATCATTTATACCTTAGATATTGGCAAATGCTATAAATTAGGGTTTGATTTATTATTTTTTTATTTTCTAGACTTAATAAAATGATAGAGAAAATATTAATAATACAAATTAAACTTAAAACAAACAAATTAAAATTTTATATATTAATAATACAAATTAAACAAATTAAAATTTAAAATATTAATAATGCAAATTAAACATTAAAAATAAATTAAAATACAAAATAAACAAACAAATTTCCTAGATTCAAGAAAATGATGGAAAAAATATTAATAATACAAATTAAACTTTGTCTTCTATAACCCCCCCCAAAATCTGGTTGTTAAACATTTATCAGTATACCTTTGAATTGAGTAAAAAAAAAAAACTCTACCAACTAGAAAGCATTTCATAAATGTTATAATTATTACTTATAGTTGGTAGCATCAACTTATTTCTTAATCTTACTATCTGGAACAAAATTCAAAAATGTGAAAATGAATACAAATTTCAATTAGGTGCATTCTGAAGATTACATATTTATGAATAATTGTTAGAACATTACCCTAGAATAAATAGAATATATTCATTGATGTTGATGGCTATTCAAAATTTATATATATTTCTTGAGGAAGAGTTTCTTTAGGAATGGACTAACATGTGAGATGGACCCTGGCTTGTTCCTTAGGTCTTACTGTTAAGCACAGATTGCTTTTAGTAGCTTAATGCACTATGCAAGATGGAAACAAAATTGACACTTTAGGATATTCTCTTCCTCTTTGTGACATTAGTTCCATAAATGGACACTAAAATTTCAGGAGCTGCGCTTATGTTGTTGTATAAAATATTCTACAACAGTGATCATAGTAGGAATCTTATTGTTTCAAGTGTGAGGTCAGATCCTATGGTAGCTCAGTTGTTTCCAAAAATTCTACCATGTGGGGTATCCCAAAAGTCATATTATAGTTTTAATCTATTAAAGCTTAAGACTGCAATAAAACTTTTGGGACACTCTATGTTACCATAGCTGTTACTGACAAGTTGGTTTCTATCCAGTTGTACCTTTCAAATCTAGGGCCAATTTAACATTTACATAATTCCCTTCCCTTTGTCTTGGATCCCTTGGTGCAATGAAGAGTGTTGTATTTGAAGTTGAAGAGTCAGTCAAACAGGTACTTATTAAGAGTTTACTGTGTGCCAGGCACTGTGCCCAGTGTTGGAACCTGGATCCACATTCTGGCTTAGTTCATTATTGCCTCTGTGACCTTGGGGAATTCACTTAGCTTCTCTGGACTTCAGTTTATTCATCTGTAAAATGAGGGTTTGAACCAGATGGCTTTCATCTCTTCATCTTACAGCCCTATGATCCAGTAACCGTGGGGAAATTCATATCAGTTACTATGACAGAGACAGTACATAGTGTAAGAAAAGGAAGAGTAGGCTTAAGTCTAGGATTTACCTGTATTTTCTCTTGTCTGTGAGACCTCAAGCAAGTCAATTTATCTCTCTGCCTCCAAAGTCCTTTCCATCTCTAAAATTTGATGATTTTATGTCAGAGTATTTAGATTTGCTTTCTTGACTAGTATTTATTCTATAACCAAAATAAATTTTATATTCTACAAACTAGTATTTAAAATGTTTAAACAAAACCCATTTATCAGAAATTGTGACTCAGAGAGAAAAGTAGATTTAATTAATTTCCTCTACCATTTTGACATTCACATCATTTTTCTCACCATTCATGCTACAGAAGCTTGTCAGTTGATTACCCTGAGGAATACCTTGTGTGTCAGAAGTTAAGTGTCAGAGTTAGCTTGTCTTGTGCCCACTATGACTAGGTGTTATCCACTTTTGTTTTCCTCATGCCTTTCCAAAGGTACTGGGAAGCAGCGCCCTTCCTGCTAAACAGAAGAGTAGAGTGGGATGCTTCATATTTCACCAAATGCCTTAGATAGACATCTCCTCTTGGCTATCTCATAAGCATCTCAAACTGTGTCCAAAACAGAACTAATTATCTTTTCCCACCAAAAGCTATCCTTGCTCCTAACTTCCCTTTTTTGGATCTGAGCACCACCATTCTTCCAGTAACCCCGTTTTGCTTTCACAGTTATCCAAAACTCTGCACTCTGACTCACTCTTCACATCCAGTCACTTGCCAAGTCTTTATTCTACAGCCACATCTCTCCTATCCATCCCCATCTCTCCACTTACACAGCCCTCCCTGTAGTTCAGAAGTCTCATCTGGTCTATTGCCATAGCTTTCTGATTTGTCTCCCTGCCTCAAGTCTCTTCTGTCTCCAATCCATCCTCCATATACTTCCTAAATTGATGTTTCTAAAGCATGGATCTAACCATATCACCCCCTATCCCTACCCCATACTCCATTAAAGGAACTTCAAATGGCTTTCTATTTAACCTTTAGGATTAAATACAAATTCTTTTGTCTCTCAGCTATTCATAGTCTGGTTCTGACACCCCCACCCCCACTCCTGGCCTCCTCCCACCCCCGGGCTGATATTTCATTATTCCCTCTTTCATGTGGTATGGTTTAGTCAAATTGTCCTACCAGCTGTTTCCCTTACCCATGCTTTTGTATGGAGCCTGACATGTTCTCCCATGTCTTGGAATACCTATGTTCCTTCAAAGTTCAAGTACTACCTCCTATAAGATGTATTGGAGGCAGCTTAATGATGTAGGAGATAAAGTGCTGAATCCAAAGTCAGGAAGATCTGAGTTCAAATCCAGTCTCAACTAGTTGCGGGGCAGATTAACTTGTGCCTCAGTTTTGCTATCTGTAAAGTGGGCATAATAATGTCACCTACCTCTAAGTAGTGAGGATGAAATGAGATAAAATTTGCAAGGTGCTTTCTAAACCTTAAAGCAGTATAGAAATATTATTTATATTTCCTGAATCCCCCCAGTAGTTATTGCCCCATTCCCACTGAAATTACTTGGTGTTTATTTCGTAGTTACTTATATGTGTCTATGTAGTTCATTTTCTTTCTCTCTCTCTCTTCTTCCCTCTCCCCTTCCCTCTCTCCCCCTCATACACACACACACACATACACATACATACACACACAAACACACAAACACAGTAGATATAACCCCTTGAGAACAAGAATTAAAAAATTTTTGTATCCCCAGTGCCTGGTACATCGTAGGTATTTAATAAATGTTTATGGAATTGAATTATAGTTGTAGGACTCAGAGCTTGATAGGAATTTTTTTTTTTTTGGTAAATTTTGAAGGGACTTTAAAGATAATTTAGTTTGGTCCCCTTATTTTACAAATGAGGAAACTGAGGCCCAGAGAGATTTAGACATTTGCTCAGAGGTAGGAAATATCAGAGTTAGGATTTGAACCTGAGTCATCTGACTCCAAAACCAAGATACTTTATATGGTACCATGTAGGGTCTCTGTCTCCAATTAGTGGCAAAAAATCTATGTTAAGACACTTTATTTTGGTGTAATGTAACCTTTCATATCTTTAATTACTAAATGCCTTCTTAGAATATGACAACCCAGCATCGTATCAAAAGGTTAAGTAAAACACCTCAACTCATAGCTTCCCCAGTAGCTCACAGTCAATCAGAACTGTTTTTCATACTTAGTAACATAAAACTCACTTGGCTTGCAAAAAAAGTGATTTCATCTGACCTACCACCCAGTTTGTACCAACCTGGATGAAAGGGGCAGATTATGTTGGACCATTCCAGCCTTTGGCACTAAGCCTCCAAGGGGACCTGGTGTCATCACCTCTTCACAAATGGAGATGGACTTTCTTTTCCTTTTTATCCAGAGATAATGTTTTTACCTACGGGGTAGATGGTTTTTGGTGTTTTGTTTTGTTTTGTTTTTTTTACATACTGTTTCTTTGTTTCTGTGCCTGCCTGTGTTATTCATTGAGCCCCAACCGAGTTAACTGAAGCTGAGTTGGGCCACCGAGAAAGAAAGGAGAAGGAAGGAAACACATGCATGCTTGCTCACTCAGTGGAAAGCTGCCTCTGTGTACATGGTGGGGGGGGCTTGTTATGGAGGAGCTTCTCTGCTTCCTCGTATTCATTGGACTGCTTTGCAAGCTTTGTTTGTTTTCCGGGTTCTCTCGTGTGTGGGAGGTCTGATAGAACAAAGACCACCCACCTGCAGGTTTTCTCTCTTTCTTGATCTTCTTTTTTAATCCTCACCACACTCCCCTCCTCAACTGGGAGAACTGCTGTGTTTTCAGTATTAAAGAACTAGCCTCTGACAATTTCCCCCTAAGCTCAGTGAATGTATTTGCTCCCCTTTAGATATGCATGCAGGAGCTCCAGGGAGAATTCTGTTTTCACAGAAAGCCCTTGGACTGGTTCGAAATCATCAATTAATTCATTGTTTCATTCATTCAACAAATGTTTATTAAACACCTACTTTTCGGCATTGGATTGTTATGAAAACTGCTTCACAAATTCCCCTACTGAACTGGAATTCTAAACCCTGGCATCTGCAGACAATAGTATATTTTCATAGGTTTCCCTACTTCCAAATCCATCCACCTCTCAAACATACATAGATCTCCTTGAAGACAAAGGGTATATCTGTAGAATATGCACACAACTGTAAAATACAGATTGTCTATTTGGGGGAAATTTTTGATGGATAACCAATATGAAGATATTTCAAAATGGTCTTAGGGGAAAAACTTACATAAAAATATGCAGAACTGCTTCATATATCTAGTGTATAAAAGCACACTGTACAAGAATAGATGAACAGATAGATATTAGGTACCCTTAAGGGTACCTAGATGGTGCCATGGATTATGAATGAGATTTGGAGTGAGAGAAACCTGAATTCCAATTCTGCCTTGGCTCTGTTGATTCTAGAAAAGTCATTAACCTCTCTGTGACTTGATTTCCCCTTCTACAAAATGGAGACTAATAATAACATTTATCTTTTAGGATTTGTGAGGATCAAATGAGTTAGCATATGAAAAGCTCTTTCAAAGTTTATGACTGCACTAAGACTTTTGGGACAGCCTGTATAAATATTAGCTGCTATTATGATGCCTTAGAATCTGTGTCAGGTCATTGTGGCCTCAGCAGCTGTATGTGTATCCAAGTATTTCAGAGCATGAACATATACAGAAGAGAGTGAAAGATAAAAACTACTCCCCCATTTTATTTTTCTCCATCACTTCCAGGCTTGCCACAGATCATTGCTGTTAGGTCTCAAAGGTCATGTTTTTTGTAAAGAGATCCTTCTTCAATGGGGGAGGGTGTGTGTTTCCAAGATTACATGCCAAGTCTGTGGTTCAGACTGTGGGGGAATATTGTCCCTTCAAGGGCAAAAGTCAGCTTGAGTTAAAGAAAACCCCATCTTATAGAAAGATGCAGGGGCAGGGAAGGAAGGGAGAGTAAGGTGTAAGAAGACCAGAAGGGTAGGAGTGAGTCAGGTTGTAAATGTGAACTATTATTGTTATTTGAGATAGATTTTGGAGGCTGAGTAGGACATCAGTCAGTTGAAATGGAAGGGGATGGGGCATTTCAGGAAGAAAGAATGGCATGAACAGAGGGTTCTCAAGTGAGAAAACATGGAGTATGTTATATATGTTAAGTGAATTTGTTTATGTATTGATACATATAGATATATACACACATTAATATATGTATGCATCTTATACACATAAAAATAATAACTAGCATTTCTATGTAGCTCACTATGTACCGGGCACTATGCTAAGCTCTTTACAAATATTATCTCATTTGATCCTCACAACAACCCTAGGAGGTAGGTACTGTTATCTCCCCATTTTACAGATGAGGAAACTGAGGTAAACAGAGATTAAGTGACTTGCCCAAGATCACATAGCTCATAAATGTCCTGGACCAGATTTGAACACAGATTTTCCTGACTCTAGACCCAGTCTTCTATATACATGGGTGTGTGTGTGTGGGTGTATAATATACACATTTGTCTTCTCCATTAGAGTGTAAGCTCTTTGAGGTCAGGGACCCTTTCACTTTTTGTCTTTTTGTCCCTACTGAACATACTAGTTAATAAACATTTACCGATTATTTGATAAGAAGGAAGCCACATTGTAGAGAGCTAAGCAGTTTTGACATTATTTGAAAGATTAATGGCATTTGAGAAGGAAAGTGACAGGATTATATGTATACATTAGGAAGATAAATCTGGCCATCATGGGGAGAATGGACTCTTACGGAAAAGCCTAGGGTTACTGAGATAATTAAGATCATAGAACACCATCTCCACTGATCAGGATTACTCCCCTCATGGTTGTTGTGTGCTCAAGTATAATAGGGTGTTTCTAATTTTTCTTTTCTTTTTTTTTTAAACAAAACAAAAAACAAAACAAAACAAAACCAAGATCAGATGCTACACTGAGTATTTGATGAGTAAGGTCAGAAGGACTAAAATAGGAAATGAAATTAATTTTGCATAAGACAAAGTGAAATGGAAAAACATTTGCTAAATATATCCAATGTCACTTGATAAACAAGAACAAACTCCTGTCTGTGGACTTGTGAACACTATCCTTAACTTCGACCCTTTTGCACATATAGCCCATGCTCTGGAACAATTCTCTAAATCCCAAATCCACGGCAGATCAGGTCCCCAAAGGGTAGCAGCTGTGTCCCCTCAAGGTTCTAGGAATAACCCTGAGATGCAGGAGGAGGGGGGGTCTTTCTGGTATCATAATTCAAAAGCCCCCACCGGTGTGCTTCTCTCAGTGATTATCAGTCGGTGCCAAGGAGTCAGCCAGACTTAATTAACTTTTAGTGGAGGAGAGGGAGAGTGATATTTACTAAAGTGGTGTAGTACCTAGCATTAATATAATGCTTTAAAGTTTACCAAGTACTTTACATACATTTACCTACATACATACATCCGATCCTCAAAACAACTCTGGGAGGTAGAGTCACAGAGAGTTTAAGTGAATTGCTCAGGGGATCACTTAGTAAGTGTCTAAGGCAGAATTTGAAACCAGATCTTCTCATTCTATGTCTGATACCTCCCATAACCCCCAATTCTGTGACATTCTCCTACAAGTACATAGAATGTCCAGGAGAAAGTGGGGTCAGGCCTAGAGTACATAGAGCAAAGGAGAGTAAAGCAGTTCCTGGGAGTCCTTTTCCTGGAGCCTTCAAGATGTTCCACCCAGATGTAATATAGACTTTCTATTGGGCTTCTTCTGGAGCCTTGAATGTGCCTGTCTGTGCCTCTTGATATAGACTGACATTGATGTCCTAGACACTGTTAGGAGGAAACTCAAATTTTTACTCCTTTTGTAGCTTCAGCAAGACATGGTTCTCAGTGTTAAGCCATTGTTGGGCTAAGTAAAGCAGGTTTTCAAGGATACACAGAACTTGGCTGCTGGAAAACTCCAGTCTGAACTCTTAATTTGGAGACCTCTGACTGGTGACTCTGGTGACCTTTCAAAGCTCACAAGGTTGGAACCTAGTCTTTCCCATCTCTTTCACTTAAGGGCAGAAAAGCATAAACACAAGAGGGGCAGAAAAATGGCCCCAATATTGTCACAGCCAAAAATTGACCCAAGTAGGGAGAGTAAGCCATTGGTGCTACCTCTTTCTCTCCTAACCTAGAGGCTTCCTTGCCTCAGTCATCACCAAGAAAGAAAGATCCTTATTTGGTTTGTAAATGCCTTTTATAGGCACACTCAGTGTTGGCTCAGCAGCTACAGAAAAGCCTTTTATTCATTTTCCAGTGAGAGGAGGGGAAATAATCAGATAGTACTTGCACGTGCTCTAAAGTATACAGCCAGGCCCTTTCATTCTATATCATCAATCACTTCCAAAATCAAGCTCACTAAACATTTCTGTGGGTGATTGTGTCAGGTAGAGCAGAGTAGGTATGCTTATAAGGATGGGTCTCATTGCCCAATACTCCACCCATTACACTACCATAGAGAGAAAAGAGAATAGAAAGGGTCTTGTACTGAGGCTTGGAGGGCACTTACAGTTAGCAGGCATGACAGGAATGAAGAGTCAACAAAGATCTCCCCACCCACTGGTGCATTTCTCCTCAAAAATAACATTCTGTTTGCTATTTACCTATAGAATTGCATTTTGTTTCCATCAGTAGAATGTAAGCTTTTCAAGGGTAAAGACTATTTTGTTTTTTTTTTTCTTTGTATCCTTAGCCCCTAGTCCAAAGCTTGGAATATAGTAGGCACTTAATAAATACTTATTGTTTTAGTAACTGAAGTTGAGATGCTCTGTGACAGTTGTCAAGTCAAACTAACAATCAGTCAACTGAGGACTCCTTCTTTATTTGTTTGTTTGTTTGTTTGCTTTTAGGCAATTGGGGTTATGTGACTTGCCCAGGGTCACACAGCTAGTAAGTGTCAAGTATATGGTCTGAGGCCGGATTTGAACTCAAGTCCTCCTAACTTCAGGGCCGGTGCTCTATCCCCTGCGCCAACTAGCTGCCCCGAGGACTCCTTCTTTAGAGAATACATATCTAGATTTGGGGTCTTTATATGTTATATGTTTCAATAAACCCTCTGCTTAGAACCCTAATATCCCTCTTCCCACATCAGACACAGAAGGGCAGTTTTGGGGGTGGGGAAGATTTGCTAAGTGAAAGAGTTAGGAAGGTTTTGTTGGTTTTTTTTTTTTTGATGAGACAGTTGGGGTTAAGTGACTTGCCCAAGGTCACACAGATAGTGTCAAGTGTCTGAGGCCAGATTTGAACTTAGGTCCTCCTGACTCCAAGGCCAGAGCTAAGTTTATCCGCTGCACCACCTACCTGCCCCTAGTAAGGTTTTAACTCATTGGCTTGTCAGGATATGCAGGTTCTAGACAGGATAACTATGTTATATCATGCTCTTAATATTAATCCTTTGGGGGTGGGTCAACTTGATCTGTACTTCTATCAGAATTGAGAAGATGCTCAAGTATGAGTTGAATTTGATGACCTCTGTGCTTCCTTCCATCTCTGATTCTGTGAATGGGGAAAGGGAATAATAATTCCTCTGATTTGGGTAGGTGACCATTAAGGGTTAAAATCATTTGTTCCTTTGTCGCGCTAACCTCTAATTTATATAACAAATTTACATTGAGAATAATTACAAGGTACTTTATTTACAAATGCTGATCCTCAGTTTTAAAAGCTAAATTTGGATTCATTTCTTCACATTCGAAGGCATGTAAAATTTAGCAAAAAATGACTTTCAACAATTGATACTGAGAAATTTCACCCTTTACTTGATGTCTAGATAATTTCAAATTTAATTTAAATATAATAATAATAAACCTTAGTCTAATGTTCAACACCATTAACACTATTGAAAATATTAATCTCTGGTTAGATTATAATTCCTTAAGAAATGGCAAGCTTGCCCTTGGTGAAATTTTTTGTCTTTTAAATTTTAAGGAAAAACTTATCTTTTGGTCTCAAATGAAAGCAGCTGTGCTGTAGACAGTTGTGAAGACTTAAAACTACCTTTGTCTTTGAAGCACTCATTATCCAATGAGATCACATGGGCACCAGAGTTAACAAAGGTCTAATTCCAGATGGCAGATTCTTGGAATTTTTAATAAAAATCTTAGATTAAAAAAAGTTGTCTCTCACTTCTTGCTGAGCAATGTATGCGCTGTACTTTGCAAAAACAGAAAGTTCTAACAGAAATTAGAGATGAGAGGTAAATTGTGAAGTTTTAAAGATAGCATCAAGATAAAGAAGGAATTAATAGATATCCCTCAAAAAGTGGGAGATTTGGGGCAGCTAGATGGCACAGCGCATAGAGCACTGATCTTGGAATCAGGAGGACCTGAGTTCAAATTTGGCCTTAGATACTAGCTCTGTGATCCTGGGCAAGTCACTTATGCCTGATTGCCTTCTCCACCCTCAAAAAGTTGGAGACTATAAAAGTATTACAATTGTTTATTTACTCAGAATTTTAAGGGAAAGTGGAAGAGAGAGGGTTAATCATTCAACAAACATTTGTTATGTTCTAGGCACTGTGCTAAGTATTGCTGTTAACAAAAAAAAAAAGAAGTCAAAAACATCGTCCTTACCCTCAAGGAGCTCATATTTCTCTGGCAGGGACAACGCAGAGATAACTATGTACATAGAGATATATGTAGAGTAGAAGTGGAAGGCAATGGCGGAGTGTAGGAAGTGGCAGAGACTGGAAAGGCATCATGCTTTAGAGGAAGGTGAGATTTGAACTGATTGCTAAATGAAAGATTTTAGGGAAGCCAGGGAAGTGGAGATTCCAGGCATGAGAGACAACCAGCAAAAAGATTTCGGAGTTGGGAGATGACTTGTCAGGTGGGAGCAACAGAATAAAAGGCCAATGTAGCTAAGTAGAGAGGAGTCAAGTGTGAAAAGATGAAAAAGACAGGAAACAGCCAGATTATGAAGGGCTTTAAAAGCCAGATGACCTTTCCTAGTGTAATCATCTGCCTCCTTCAATAGACCACTTTCTCCAATCCTCCAGCTAAGTTGTTAATTTTAAAAATACCTCCTTGGTTCTCACCTGTGTTTAATCATTTATTTCTTCTTTCAGTTTTGGTAGCATAAAAAATACTGACGTATTTATATAGTGTTTTAAGATTACAAAGCATTATGTATTATCATTTGCTGCAACAAGCCTATAAGGAAGGCAGTCCAAGTGTTATTATCCCCATTTTGCAAATAATAATAACAAATGTAATCATAGTACTAATAGCATTTATATAGGGTTTGTAGCTTTCTAGGTACTTGTATTATGTCAGGAAGAGAAGTGGATTATAGATTCAGGAGCCCTAGATTTGAGAGGTCTATACAGATTCCACTACTGATTTTGACTTTGGGTCAGTCATTTCACTGGGTACCAAAAACTAATTTGATGGAAATTCTGCATTGAAAATTTTCTTGGCAACCTTTCTTTCTAAGTGAAATATAGAATGATCGGTTCCTGAATATGTGATCACTGGTCCTGGAGTCAGGAAGACCTGAGCGAAAATCCAGCCTCATTTACTAGCTATGTGACCCTGGGCAAGTCATTTAACCTTGTTTACCTCAGTTTCTTCATCTGTAAAATGAGCTAGAGAAGGAAATGGCAAACCGCTCCAATATCTTTGCCAAGAAAACCTCAAATGGGGTCACGAAGAGTCAGAAATGATTGAGCAAAGAATAACAACTGCTTTGTTGACCTCACAAAATTACAGAAGCAACAGTTTTGGGCAGTAATTGTTACCATTCTAAGCAACGTGTTGCAGTGGAAAGAATTCTGGCCTGTGCCATTTATTACCTCTGTGACTTTGGGTAGGTTACTTCGCCGCCATGATCCTCAGTTTCCCCATTTGTTAAATGAGAAGTTTAGACTAAATAGCTTCTGCAGCCCCTTCCAGTTCTAAACCTATGCTCTTAGGTAGCTGTCGGTGGTAAAAGAAAAGATTGTCCTGCACTTACCCACATGGGTGACTAACATAGACCATACCTCTGTGCATTACTAATTATC
The DNA here is from genome assembly GCF_900497805.2 of Vombatus ursinus. NCBI lineage: Eukaryota > Metazoa > Chordata > Mammalia > Diprotodontia > Vombatidae > Vombatus > Vombatus ursinus. Next base: position 5,991,149 of record NW_020954953.1, read on the forward strand.
CATTCCCTGATGAGTAATTTAAGTCCCATTGAACTACCTCATAATATCTAGATAAAAAAACATCGCTATTCTGAAAAGCACTGTGGGAAAAAAACCTCCACCTGCTTTAAAAAAAAAACAAACCTATTCAATAGATTCTCCATCCCTTTATTCAGTTCCCCAGACTGTCAAATGCTGTAGCTATTGTTCTTATTGAAAAGTAGCTAAAATTATCAAAAATATTTCATGGCAGTAACAATTTCCAGAAATTTCATCAGGATAGCCAGATTTGACATCCCCCACTCGTACCTGTGCTGATGATCTGTAAATAAAGTTTCACCCAAATATTCCGCTATCATACCTCATAAGAATGTTTCCAAGGTTTCTCCCAAAACCAATGTTCACTCTTTTGCTTCTTGACTTTTTTTCCCCCCAAATGATGCAGCAGTCAGTTTCACCAACCATTAGCAATCCTCAGGAATTTTTCTGTGAGGGTTAAAATGAACTGAAAAGATTTTTATCTCAGAAATGTTCTGGTTTTTGTTTTCCTCCCCAATCCCAAGTAAGGAAGAAAGCACTATGAAATTTGTAGCACCAGAAGAAAATGGTTTGAGAAACATAATTAGATTTGGGTAGGAGGGTGGAGGCAATGTTAGAGAGATGATTTGGGTAATTATCCTTGGTATTTGCTTAGCAGCTTTTTTTTCTAAAGAGTTTAAGCTTTAATTCTGTAAATATTTATTAAGTACCTACTATGTGCACGACAATGCTTAGAACTGAGGGATTTATAAAAACAAGAGAACCCATGCCTTTCATGATATTCATAGCCCAGAAAGGGTATACAGTATATATGTATCCAAATAGATATAGTGAAAGTTAAGATGTGACAAATACATTCCATCTTGGATTCTTCACAGAATTTCAAGTTCTTGGCTATGATTTTGAAATCTACCAGGCTGGAAGTTCCAAGGTCACTGTGGGTATAGAGACTGGCCATTGGATATTTTTTTTTCTCATTTGGTCACATTGTTTAATTAATTTCATTCCGAGAAGTGACTTGCTCCCTGAAAGAATGAGACTTCAATACTTTAAGCAACTGGGTACTTTTGGAAAATTTTTATTCCACACCCTCCCCCAAAGAGTTTTGGCATCATATCACACCCTTCAATATCCATATGAGGTTTAGATAAAAACCACAGATACAAGATTAGGAGAAAATACACTGTGTCAATTGCACTGCATGTAATATAATTTTTAATCACCAACAAAAGCAAAGCTAACCAAGACCACTGCTTGTTTTGAAATGTTGGCTAGTGATGCACCTTGGCTAACGGGACTCAGATAATAGGAATCTATTTTGGGAAGCTGTTGACTGAGCTACCTGTATAATACTTGGCACAGTCCCAAGGTGTAGGTACAAATCCCTTGAAATTTGAGTCCCATCAGACTTGCTCTGTGCTCAGACTTACTCTGTGCTCAGCAGTATCTAGAGACAAAATATTTATGGAGATCATGTCTGCCTTAAGTAAGATTTCTATTCTACAAACAGATTTTGGACAGACTCAATAACCTTTTGCAAGCAGTGCTTCAGATAAATATGTTTGATCTTGTTTTCAAGGATGCAGTTGTGAACAAGTAGCCTTCCTTGATTGGACCTGTAAAGATCAACATGTAATCCACAAGCTTTTTTGTAGTATACATATATACATGGCACTGATCTTTCAGTGAATGGCTAGGACTTCTCTTTATAGATTCTGAATTCACCTATTGCTTTGTTTCTTTACGTAATATGACCTAATACCTAACTAGGGCAGGGTGAACCTTGCTTTGCTAAAAGCCACAAAAAATTTAATATTATGGCTTTACAAGATTGTATAATTTTAACGTTTGCTCTATTTATGTTTTGACACCTTCCTTCCTTTCTTCAGCCACAAGAATCAACAAGGAAATTATGAGATGATCTGCTTCTTCCTGCGCTTTCCTCTGTAGGACAGTTGAATTTCTCACTGGGTGGTGGGTTCCCTAGCTCATGGATTTCCCAAATCATGGTTTTCTGGGGTCTCTGCATCCACCGAGGCCAACTCTGCAAGTGTCTCTACCTCTGTGATTGATTTGAGGCCATATGTAGTGTTGCCTGCCCAGGGTGTTAAAATTGCTTGTTCTGGCTGTGCCTGGTACTTGTACTCAGAATGAATTATGCCATCTATCATGTTAGCACATGCTCAAGCTACTGCTTCTGTTTACCAGCAACTAACTTCATTCCTCTAAGATAGAGGATCTTAACTTGGGGTCTATCAATTTGGCTGTTCTTAAAAAATGTTGGTAATTATTTCAACATAATCGGTTTCCTTTGTACTCCTATATATTTTATGTTATGCCTTAAAAACCATTGTTGGGAGAAAGGATAGATGACTTTACTTCCCGCCCCACTTCCACCCCTCCACACACACAAACACTTAAGAACATTTGCTCTAATCTGTCTTTTCACTGAGTCCCTGTAACCTTTTTATTTCTCTTTCCCAAATGCTTATAGTCTATCATTCAGTCAAATGTTAGTCTTCTGCTCACAATGACAGACTTCAAAGCTTGCAGGGCAAGCCAGTCCAAGATGAATTAAATTTTATGCCCCCCAATGTGTTTCATGCAGTTAATTGAGTAATTCAGAAAAAGGTAAAAACAAATGCATTAAATATTCATGTAATTGATGAAGAAAATTACAACCTCTTCAAATTACCACTGGAAAAAGTCAGACATTGGATCAGTTTAGCATCCTGTTACTCTGAAAATTAATTGTGCCTTAGCTACAGCTGTAAAAGTAAATAGCAAGGAACTGACCTCTTGTATGTTTCTGTTTCTTCTGACCTTGCCTTTTAATGGATACCAAAATAGCCTACTGTGTTGGATAATAACATGGTAGTTCACTTCACTCCTGCCCCCCAACATGGCAGAGAAAGGCAGTCACCATGTATTAATGTGCATGGAACTTACAATGTAAAACATGCAGCACTGTAGATTTTCTAGGTGGGCAGAATATGATAATAAATGAGAAATGCTATTCCTTTACAGCAAGGGAAAGAAAAATAGCAGAGTTTCAACTCAGGCAAGTGAAGACTAAGCCACTACTTTAGTTGAAAATGTACAGGAAAAAATGGAACGGCATTTAACATTATCCCTTGAAGTTGAATGGCAGATGACCTGGGAGTCACTAGCTATGTAACCTTGGACTGACAAACGACAGTGCCCTCCTCATTGAAATGGGAGAATAATGCCTGCCCTGCCTTCACAGGCATGTTGTGAGGATCAAGTAAAGTGAGACCTTTTTTAAGCTCCAATGTAACATTTACAAATATAAGGTACTGTGATTATTCAACCAAGTTTGTTGACTTATAAGCAAACTTATCTAACTCAGAATGTCCTAGCTTAAAAATCTCCTCCCACTTTTATGTGACATTGTAGTTGGCTCAGTAATTGAGTGATCTGGCTACATTGTTCCTGAACTTTCTTCCTTAAGTTAATGGGTGGTGCAGTGCATAGAATATATTTAAAATTTTACTTTATTTTTTATTTATGGAATAAAACAAGCATTTCCATAACCTAGCTTAATAAAAAAAAATGATTGCAGGGTAGATTGCGGGAAGGGGTAGTTAGAATGCATGCCATCTTTGGGTGGGGGGAGGGGAGAGATGGGGAGAAAATTTGGAACTCAAATCTTGTGGAAGTGAATGTTGAAAACTAAAAATAAATTAATTATTTTAAAAGAAAGATGATTGCATATGGAACTGCAAATCTATCGTGTACAACTTGCTATTCCTTTTAAATATATGATAAAGTTATCGTGTAAATTTCTTCCCCCCACCCACCCTAGAGATGGCTACCATTAGACACAAATAGGTATATATATATATGTATAATTATTCTATATATACTTCTATTTACATTAGATTTAAATTCAGGAAGATATGAGTTCAAATTCTGCCTCATATACTAAGGAGCTGTTTGACTATAGGTCTAAGTCATTCAAGACTAATTCAAAGTCACTCTATATTCTTAGTCACTCAGCATTTTTCCTCCATTTTCTCATCTGAAAATGAGAATAACGATAACACCTGTGTCACAGTGTTGTGGAAATCGAATGAGATAGTATGTTAAGTACTTTGCAAAACTACACACACACACATATATATGTATATATACACATATGTATATTTATATATTGCATATATATAAAGGTGAGCCATAATGAATATTATGATTAATTATAATGAGGAACAATAATAAATATAGGATAGGTATTTTTTTTTTCGATCCGAAGTACTCTATTTATATTAAATAGTTTTATTTGAAAAACTATATAGTTTTTATGAGGACAAATAGTTGATTTTAGAAATGAGGCAAAAGCTATTTTCCAAGCCAGATGTAAATGATTAGTTATTTTCATCCCAAGTATGCTGTATTTGTCCTATATTAACCAATTAATAGGTTACTAAGAGGTTAATGGTGCCAGGTAGGTGTGCTTTTTTTAAGACCAAAAATATTTTCAATCCTGAGGGAATTTTATAATGGAAAATTGACTTCTTTTTCACATTTTTTTTAATTGCATAAGGTATTAAACTGCCCTTTTTTTCCCCATATGTGGCATACTAAGAAACAGGGGACCTCCACTGTATTTAGGGCAGCAGAGATTTAAATGAATCTATCAGGAGAAGTAATATGGAGACATGGTTTATTTTAAAAATTGGTTCCAACTACCTACTGCTCCTTGTCTCTCATACTAGCCCATAGATCCAAATCTTGGTCTAGGAAAGGTAATCTGACATAGTAGATAGAATGATAGACGAAAAGACAGGGAGACCTAGATTTGAATCTAGCTCCAGATATTGACTAGCTCTGTGACCCTGGGCAAGTCATTTAATTTCTCTTGGCCTCAGTTTTCTCATCTGTAAAATGAAATATTTGAACTTGATGACTTCTAAGATCTCTTACAGCTCTAAAACTATGATCCTATGACCTCCAGAGCTGCCTTAAGACAAGAGTATTTTTTTTTATACCATGGCATTCTTGGCATACCATTCCCAGTCCAGAGTTGTTCCAAGGATGGTAACTGGGAAGGAAAGATTAATTATAGGTCATATGAGGAATTCTAATCTGCTATTGTTGGAACAGAGGTCCTAGAAGACCTGATTGTGTTTAGATCTTCCAAACCTCTGGGGGATCCAGTGGGGTTGATTCAGTCTTGGTCAGTGCTGAAACAGACTTCCAAGAGAGTACAGATTGGTACAAATTGTCCAGATCTGTACTGGATGTGACCCGAGTGTCCCTCTGACATTGCAGAACTTGTCTAAATTGCTTGGGTGGGGGGGGGGGGGTTGACTAGAATGTTCCATGGCCTGTGACCATCATTCTCTATTCTTACCTACATCTTGCAGGTCACCCCTAGTCCAGTAGCTCCTAGAGTACACAAAAGTACTTGATTATAGACTCTGAGATTCTCAGAGGGTCGAAGAGGCCTGACCTCATCCAGTACAACATGTACCTGAGGGAAATCTCATCTCTAGGATCCTCCTCCCCAAAGTGGTGGTTCAAACTTTTCTTGAAGATCATCAATAATGAGACCCAAACTACCTCCTGAGGAAGCCTACGTTTAGACAGTTCTACATGTTAGGAAGTCTTCCCCTATATCAAACCTGAATTCTGCTTTTCTGCCGTTTCCATCCATTGTTTTCTAGTTCTGCCCCCTGGGACCAGCAGAACAAATCTAATTGCTGTTCCACATATGTGAAGACAGCTTTCATGTTCCACTCCCCCCTCACCTTCCACACCCCCCACCCCCCAAAAAAACCTCTTCCAGGCTAAGCATCCTTAGTTCTGCCAACTGATCCTTTTTGGTAAGTACTCTTCACCTTTTGTGTGTCGTGGACCCCTTTGGCAAAGCTTGCGGGTGCCTTCTCAAAATAATGTTTTTAAATGCATAAAATAACATACATAGGATTAAAAAAAAAAGGAAACACATTTGTTGTTGAAATAGTTATCAATTTAAAAAAAATTTTGATAAGAGTTTACAAACCTCCTGAAATCTATCCTTGCACCCCTTGTGGGTCCATCAACCCCAATGGGAAGAACCCCATGGGGAGAGTCCCATACCTACTCATTACATCTAGTAACTCCAAATATCCTTTGGTCTTTCTTCTCTTCCTTTTCTGTATCACATTCTTCCTTCCTTCAACCTGCTGGCCCAAGTCAGGATTTTCCTCTGCCTCTTCAGATCCTTTTTCTTCTTTGCTTTTCCTTTGAAGTACTTCTCTCATTCTTTCAATAAATTCTTCCTAACAAACTGAAGAATAGAGAGATGTTTCCCTCAACCCTTTCAGCTTCTTCTCTGTTTTTTCAGACACATAACTATTACTTGGCACTAGCTCACACACAACTATAATGCTTTATTAGCAGGTATCTGGAAAATTCCCCTTATCCTCTTTACTTGCTGGGTCTTGGATACTCAGTTCTCTAACGCTTGCTCATAAGACTTACTCTCACAGCATCTTGGATACAGAGCCGGATGGGACATTGGAGGCCATCTAATCCATCTCCTTCATTTTATTGATAAAGAAACTTGGACTCCAAGAGCTGAAGTGACTAGCCCGAGATCACAGATTCAGTCACTTTCAGAGGTGGGATATTGGCTGGGGATCCCTGCCTTTTCAAGTGTGTTTGATCCAGTAAGCAGGTTCTGCCAAAGCCAGAATGCAGACACTAACTGAACTGAGCTGCTCTGCTGTCAAGTGCTATGTAGAACTGAACTAAACTCCAGCTTCCTGCCCCATCTTCCCTCTTCCTCTCTCTTTTCTCCTTTTTTTTCCCTTTTTTTTTTCTTTTTTTTTTGCGAGGCAATTGGGGTTAAGTGACTTGGCCAGAGTTACTCACAGTTAGTGAGTGTCAAGTGTCTGGTTTGAGACCGCATTTGAACTCAGGTCCTCCTGACTCCGGGGCCAGTGCTCTATCCACTGCGACACCTAGCTTCCCCCTCTCCTTTTTTCTCTGGATCAGACTTAGACACTGTACCTAGGCCTTGCTCCTTTTCTGTCTTAATGTACTGTGAGATGTTCAGACAGCACACTTCCCCCACAGTGAAGGCAGAACAGATTGCTGCCTAAGGGCAGCCTTATCTAGAGGTCAATGGAAATGGACTTGACTTTCCCATGTGAGTCCTAGCCCTCTGATTCAAAGACAAAATAACAGCTCACCCTGTGAGGTATCCAGCTTCTTAGACCAGAAGCTTGAAGTCTGGTCCTTTGGTACTGCTTTCTTATAGCAAGCACAGAACATGTTACGGATGGAGGAAATGGTGGAAATGAGATGAAGAAGTTGCCATGATGACACCTCCTTGTGTTCATGTTTTTCTGTGTCTGCCATTTACCCAATAGAAGAAATATTCTTTTCATTCTCCCTCCAATCATTGATTGTACTTGATACATGGCAGCCGAGTGGCTCAGGGGATAGAGCACTGGGCTTGGAGTCAGGAAGATCTGAATTAAAATCCAGCCTCAGACACTAGCTGTGTGATCCTGGGCAAGTCACATAACCTCTGTTTGCCATTGGAGAAGGAAATGGCAGACCGCTCCAATATCTTTGCCACGAGAACCTCATGGACAGTATTGGCTTGCTATGGTCTGTGGGGTCACAAAAAGTCAGACATGACTGAACAACAGCTTCCCAATGAGAATCTGTCCAGTGCACAAAACCAATTTGATAACACATTAGAAAAATACAAAAAGACCTCCTGGAAGTCTGTTTTTCCAAAAGGAATGAAAAGTAAATGAAATTAAATGACTAACATAATTCTATGTTGCATACATCCTTTCTTCTGTATATGGTACTTACTGTCGTTCTAGTGAATATATGTAACAGTCAGTCCTGTACCTTTGCTAACACTGATCAACAGGTATATCTGCCCATGTCACAAGGTTCTGAGTTATTGATACTTTATTAAGATTGATGATATCAATTCCTCCAGTTGTTCCCAATACCCCTTGTAGTAATACCCAATTCATTCAAAGGTTAGATGTCCAGAAAGCCCAACTCTCAGCAGTGATTAGAAGCAGGAAAAAGACTCTCAGTTGAAAAACTATTACAAAGTCTTTACGTCCTATTTTATAGAAAAGGCCTGAAGACTTTCTACGGCCAGAGCAAGGCTTGGAGTTTCATGTAAAATTAAATGAACTGATTTAACAAATGAGATAGTGGAAGCATTTGGGGATTAGCTTGTTCAAGCTTGAAATAAGAGTAGCAGTTATAGAAACTTCAGTGATAAGTGTAAATCAAATGACCCCTGAGATTGTGCCTATATTTCAGGACAAGTGCAATGATTGATTACCCTGAGTTATAAAGAAGAGATTAAAGTGGGAATCCCTTACTGAGGAAGGCAGAGAAGTGTGTGTGTTCATTTTAGAAAGATTTCCATCAAAAAGAGGCTTTCTTTTTTTATTTCAAGAAAGAGCTTATACTTTAAAAGAGAATAAAATTTTTGATTTAACTGAAAAAAAATTTCCTTCCATGGAATACCACATTCTGCAATGATGCCTTATGAAAAAGGCCTAATTGGATCAAGGTTAAGTTTCTTGAGTTACTTGTTGAAGCTTCTGTCTCTAAGACTCTGTGCTACATCCCTTCTCCCGCTTCCCATGCTCCCTTTGGAAGAATGAATGAATGAATGAATGAATGAATGATAAAGCATTTATTCAGTGCTTCCGACATGCCAGGCACTGTGCTAAGTGCCTGTGAAACACAAGCAAGTTAAGATAGTCCCTGTGCTCAAGGAATTTTCATTCTAATGAAGAAAGACAGCATATGAAGGGAAACTGGAAAGGAGAGAGGGCATCATTTGGAAACACATTTTTTAGAAATGGATATGTAGGCTCAGTTCCAGATCAGATAAAATGAAAGAAAGCTCACCTGTCGAAGCCCAGAAATTCAGGGGCAAGGTCTAAAGTTGCAGGGGTGGGTAACCTGCAGTCTCGAGGCTACATTTGGCCTGTTAGGTCCTCAGGTGCAGCCCTTTGAATCTAAACTTCACAGAACAAATCCCCTTAATAAAATGATTTGTTCTGTAAAACTTGGACTCAGCCTGAAAGCCACACCCAAGACTCTAGACTCAGGTGCTTCTGGAGGGTGGGATTTGAGGAGAATGGCCATTAATATAAACACAGGGAATAAGGTTCCAAAATGAGTGGCATAAGGGAGAATATTGTCCTTCACATCTCTGTTCCTGAAAGTTAACAAGCATTTATTAAGTGCCTAGTATGTGCCAGACTGAGCCTCTAGTTGGTACAGTAGATAGATCACTGGGTTTGGAAACAGGAAGACTCATCTTCATGGATTCAAATCCAGCCTCAGACATTTACTAGCTGTGTGACTCTGGGCAAGTCACTTAACCCTTTTGGCCTCAGTTTCCTTATCTGTAAAATGAGCTGGAGAAGGAAATGGTAAACCACTCTAGTATCTTTGCTAAGAAAACCCCAAATGGGGTCATGAAGAGTCGGACACAACCGAAACAACACAACAAAAAATGTGCCAGGCATTCAATGAACTCCTATTCATACAGTTGTCAAATCTCTGTGCTTGACTCTCTTACCCTCTTTTACCCTTTTGTGAACTTAGAGCTCTCAGCTTGGTAAATTGGGGCAAGAATAATGTAAAAATACGTCTGTCAGAACTTTCATCGCTCCCTTTATCTTTTTTGCCTCTAGTTGTTTATGACTCATCTCTATCTACTCAATGTTGTGTTACAAAATCAACCCACCTCCCTGCTCATTTTTGTTTCTTGAGGTAGTCACTCAGGTGCTATCCTTTTTTCTCTGGACACAGTATCCAGTGACCTTCAATTTCCCTTTAATGAATAGTGGGCACTATTTGGGCAGCTAGGTGGTGCAGTGGATAGAGTGCCAGCCCTGGAGTCAGAAAGACTCAACCTTCCTGAGTTCAAATCTGGCCTCAGACACTAATTGTGTGACCCTGGGCAAGTAATTTCTCTCAGGTTTACCTCAGTTTCCTCATCTGTAAAATGAGCTGGAGAAGGAAATGGCAAACCACTCCAGTATCTTTGCTAAGAAAACCCCAAATGGCATCACGAAGCATCAGACACAACTGAAATGATTGAGCAAGAATAGCACTGCTTTGTTGACCTCACATAATTTCACAAGTACTAATATTATGGAAGCAATAGTTCTGAGCAGTAATTGTTACCATTCTAAGCAATGTGTTACAGTGGAAAGAATTCTGGCCTGTGCCATTTATTACCTCTGTGACTTTGGGTAAGTTACTTTGTCACCATGATGCGTTACTCCAGTAATACAAGATACACTGCAAAGATATACTCCAGTATCTTTTTTGTTTTGTTTTTTTGGCTAGACAATGGCGTTAAGTGACTTGCCCAGGGTTACACAGCTAGTAAGTGTTAGCTATCTGACTTCACATTTGAACTCAGGTCCTCCTGACTCCAAGGCCGATGCTCTATCCCACTCCGGTATCTTGGCCAAGAAAACCCCAGGTGGAGGTAATGAAGAATTGGATGTGATTGAAAAACAACTGAACGGGGCCTATTTACAGCTGTGGGAGTATGTGGGTCAATTAGGGTGGTCAGTAGGAGAAGGGCTTTTCAAAATGTGGGCTATCTGGAAGTTTATCTGCACAGTTATGGTCTCTAGGTATTTATGTGAACTTGCTGGTGTGTACACACATGTATGTATATGTGTGTCTACATAAAAAATACATATAGGGTAAAAGATCAGAGTGTGAATACACACATATTCTCAGGATTATAGATTTAGAGCCAGAAGTGAGCTCACCTGTCATGGTCCAACCCTCTCATTTTAGAGATGAGGAAACTGAGGCCCAAAATATTAAGCAACTTGACCGAGGTCACGTAGGTAATAAATAGCAGAGCCAGGATAAGTTTTATGAAAAAATTATTGCTGAATCCAGTTCTCTTTCTTTGCATCTCTAAATCATGCTCTGACATCTTACCTATAGTAGCACATTTGTTTACAAGTGCAATTAGCAACCATACCAGAAAGTGAACAAGAGAACAAGTTTTATCACCTAAAAGTCGATTATTTATTACACTTGTTTTACTGTGACCTAGATGAAGAACAACAGAAGACAGAGAGAGAAACTTTTTCTACGGCGCCCACAATTCTACTGTTTGTTATGCTCCTCGGGCATAGCTTCAATAATTGAGTGTGTCTTTCATGCTGGGTGGCAGCAGATTAGGAATCCTGTGGCTTGTCATCATTGTTTCAGTCCCCTCCTTAACAGGAAATATTGGCTGGATCTTCATCGATGGGATTTCCTGAATGTGGGTATTCCATCCTCCAAGGCAGATTGCAGCCCCTCTATAATTTAATAAATGGGTTTTGAGAGTTGTTGTCACTTCCTGTGGTCACAAAGCTAGTGATTATCAGAGGTAGCTCTTGCTTAGGTCTTGCTGACTCCAAGCCTAGCTGCTGTTCACTGTACCAAGCTGCTTACACTGATTGTAAACCAGAATAAATATTGTTTCATTACCATTTGCCATTTATACGTGTATTTGTCTTCCCCTGCACCTGCGACAAGGGAAAGATTCCTGATGCAGAAATTTCCTCTACCATTGTGGATTAGCAGTCTGTTTCTAACCGAGTCATAGACAATGAGTTGCCTGGGGCACTGAAAAGTTATTAGTTTTCCATGGTGACACACACAACCACTGTCACATACAGACCTGGAACACAAGTCTTCCTAACTCCAGTATAGGCCCTTTCACCATGCTGTCTCTCTAGGCCTTAACTGTTTATTGTTAAGATTTTACTATTTGACCAAGGTACTATGGGATATGTGTTGTTTTGTTTTTGTTTTTGTTTGTTTAGAGATGGAAAATCCTAAAGTTAGAACATAGTACTAAAGAAGGAAATGTAAAAGATACAATTTGCATAGGAACCAATTATCTTTATCAAAACACTCATAAAATGCAGTCCTAATCACAGCCAGTCATCTTAGAAAAGAATGTCGCTGGTCATGAGATTGCTGATATATTTGGGTTTTTTTGTTTTTGTTTTTGGCTAGGCAGCAGTCACACAGCTAGTAAGTGTTATGTGTCTGAGGCCAAATTTGAACTCAGGTCCTCCTGAATCCAGGGTTGGTGCTCTATCCACTGTGCCACTTAGCTGCCCCGATCCCTGATATATTTGAAGGGGCCTCAGAATACTGATTTTCCCCAATTGGATCTCACAAAACATTTTATTTTACACCTTTCTAATGTACCCATCGTGTCATGTTTGGTATCTCTCTGCAAGGACAGTGACCATGTCTTACTTAAATTTTGTATGTCTCCCGGAGGCTAGCGCTGTGCTCTGTACACAGAAGGGGATTATTCAATGAATGGTGATTGAGTTCTTCTTTACTGGATTTTATTCATATGAAGCCATCATAACCATCAGTATCCCCCAAGGCTCTGTCCTTTTCTTTCTCTTTTCCCTCTGTACTATCTCACTTAGTTATCTCATTGGGTCCCCATGGGTTCAATAATTTTCTCTTTGCAAATGATGGCGCAGTGCATAGCAAAGACTGAACTCAGAAAGACTCATCTTCCAGAGTTCAAATCTGGCCTCAGACACCTACTAGCTGTGTGACTCTGGGCAAGTCACTTAACCCTGTTTGCCTCAGTTTCCTCATCTGTCAAATGAGCTGGAGGAGGAAATGGCAAACCACTCCATGAAGAGTTGGACACAACTGAAATGACTCAACAATAACAACAACAACAGCCCGGTGCAAATGATTCCAGAGATATCTATCCAACCTTGACTTTCCCCTGAACTCCAGTCCTCATCAACTGATTGGACCCGTCAAACTAGATGTCCTGTCGATATCTCAAACTCAGCATGTCTAAAGTAGAACTTGCTGTCTTCCCCCATAGCTCCCCCCCCAAACCTTCTCTCTTCCAATTTTCCATATTACTGTCAAGGGTACCAGTCCTGGTCACAACCTCGGTGTCATCCTTTTTCACTCTCACTTCATATGCAATCTGATATTATCATTTCTCCTTTCACAGCATCTCTCTTCACTCACGTAGCTACCATCAAGGTTGACCTTCATTACTTCTCACCTGGAATACTGTAATATTCTTCTGATTAGTTTCCCTCTGCCTCAATTCTCTTCCTGCTCCAACTTATCCTCCACAAGCTGCCAAAGTGATTTTTCTAAAGCATAGATCTGATCCTGTCACCCTCCCCTACTTAAGAAAATTTAATTATTCTGTGTTACCTCTAGGATCAAATATAGAGTCCTTTGTTTGGCATTTAAAGTTCTCAGCTGGACCCTTTTCTACTTTTTCAGCCTTACACTTTCCTCTCCTACACAATCCACAATCCAGGTATAATAACCTACTTAACTATCTGTGCACAAAACAATCCATTTCCTCTCTCTTAGTCTTTGCTCTAACTGTCCTATATCTGGAGTGTTCTACCTTCTAACTTCCAGCTTACCCTGGAATCCTTTAAGGTTCAGCTGAAGAGCCACCTTCTAAGGGAAGCCTTTCCCAATTTCTGTTCATGTTAGGGCTTGTGCCCTAAGGCTACCTTCTATCTACCCTGTATTGATCTTGTATGTACGTATTTATTTCTATATTGTCTCCCCAATTAGAATAGAATAGAATATAGAATAGAAGCTTCTTGAGGGCAAGAGTTGTTTTTGCCTTTCTTTCTAGCACTCAACATAGTACCTTGAAAATAGTGTTTAATAAATTCTTATTGATTGATTGAGAGAGTATGGATGGTGTACTGGTCAATACGATAGCAAACCGACTTAAAACTCTTTTACTGTCTTATGTGAAAGACAGATGTGCTTTTGTACATGACGGCTTAAATATGCGATTATAGGTGGTCCCTCCTTTATGGTTAACAATGGCGAGTTACTATTAATGCAGTTTTTTTGTTTGTTTGTTTGTATATCCGTGTGTACACACAACCTACAAACAATTGGAATTGATTTGACAGGAAAAAGGATTCATTTTCTGGGTCCAAAGTCTCATAGACTTTGATGTCTTCACAGCATGTAGTTATGTTGTTCTTTGAAGTAAAGATAACATCCAGAGGATGTCCTGTGGAGAAATAAATCTACCTAGCTACCCAATAATGAAATCCAGGTTTCCCATCCACAATGCTTCCGGAATTCAGCCAAGCATAGACCTTTCATTCACATGTTCAGTTATGTGTTTTCTCTTGTGATTTACATCAAATTCTTTCTTGTGAACCAAACCTCACAATATAAGTACAAAATCAACCAACGGTTATACCAAATCAAGAATGTACATGTGGAAATAAAAATATAAAAATTACTATGAGATAATATTTGTAATGAGCTTAGCATAAATCCTGGCAATAGACAGTATAGAAATGCTAATAATAATATAATAATATAAATATTAATGTAATTTATTATTATTACCTTTGCCCTGGGGCAAGCTCTTTAACCTTTATAGTTAGTAAGTGCTAAACTTGGGCTCAAGAAAACCTGGATTGGAATCCTGATTCAGATCCTTACTAGCTGTGTAATCCTGGGCAAGTCGTCCAAGATTAACCTCTTAACCTCTCTGGGCCTCGGTTTCCTTGTGTGTAAAATAAAGAGTTGGATTTAATGACCTCTGAAGTCCCTTCTAGATTGAAAACCATGAGCCTGTGATTTCTTCTAGGCTTCAATTTCTTCATCTATAAACTAAAGGTTTCAGACTAGATTATCTCTAAAAGCCAATCTCTAAATTGGCCTTGGTGTCTTTGATGTCTGACCAAGCTCTAAGCATTCCATAGCACCTGCTTTAGCCACCTTCCCAGCCATTGGAATGAACTGTTCTCATCCACCCATTCCACCAGAGGATGTCTTCACATGCTTGGGTCAACATTTCCCTAATTCACCTTCCCTTATCTCATTGACAGGTTTGAAGCCTGACTGTTACTCTTAACTTGGTTTAGCCTGTCCGCTAAGATGATTAAATGGACAGTGCACATACTACAGCTTCTTGGAGCTGCAGGTGACAATTGGGTGAAAGATAGACACCAACACCTCTAAAAGTCATCCTGACTTTTGTCTTGCCACTGGAGTTCGATGACTCAGGAAGAGAGAGTGAGGCTGAAGACTTTGTGCAACTCTGCCTCACTTAAATCCAATTCATGGCAAATCAAGATATCACCTATGATGTCATTGGTCCTCTTCAGAAATGAAGGATGAATAACAACCTCTAAACCTAAAGATCCTAGTTTTGTATCATATAGTTTCAGATGATATATCAGCAAAAACCATTCTGATTTCATTTGACAGTTGTTAGGCAAGATACCAGAAGAATGCATTTTTCTAAAGATTTAAGTTAGTTGGTGGCAAAAACTGAATTCCGTGCTCTCTAAGACCTCCAGTGATAGAGATCTTATGACATTTGAACAGGGCTAATTAAATTTTCCCTTAGAGAAGCCTAAATTTGCATCTCTGCATCATCCACACAGCATTTCTTGTTCTACCCTTTGGGGCTGAGCCAAGTGAGTCAAACTCTTTTCCCACTATTCCTCTTCTTTCCTCCAAATGTTCACAGACTATTTGTGCCTGAGCTGTGATAGAGCCTTCTGAATTTGTATTGGTCTGATCAACCACAGTTGGATACACTGTACCTTGACTCCAATATAGTGATGTCACTTTGGTCCTCTTCCAGAACACCAGACAAGAACCAACCAATTCATCCTATTCCACTCAAACTGCACTTCCTTACCTATAATTCATAGTGAAGTAGCCTTTTCTATATAAATGAGTTCATCTACCATTTCTAGAAGACAAAAATGTTCACAATGACAGCTAGAGTGGGGGAAGATTCTGAGAGATTCATTATTTCAACATTTGCTTTCCGCTTTGCATTGAGTGGGCTCATTTCTTTTAAGTTGTGAAGATGAATCCTACTAGAGCCCTCTCTCTCTCTCTTTTTTTCTCTTCCTGCCATTTGCTGAGGGAGGTTTCAGAAGATTAAGTAGTTCTCTGCCTAAACTCTCTACCTTCCGCAGCATTGAGGCGTGTATGTAGATCACAGTTTCCCAGTCAGAAATAGGAATCCATTTGGTGTTTATATCTTTGGCATCTGTATCATTCATCTTGTATAAAATCCAGACTCTTAGGCTATGGTGTCTTCCTCTTCACAGATGGAGATCAAAATTAGAGATTCCTGTCTGTGGTTGCTCAGAAATGTAGAAGCCTTTCTCAATTTGAGTGTGTTTCTCTGTTGCTGACATAGTTTTATAGCCATTGCTCATGCTGGGTCGTATGGATTGGGTGAGATTTTTCATTAGCTCAGTTTCCTTCCCACAGCCTAGCAGTCACTGTCAGAATGAACTCTGCATATTGCCTGATCCTGTTTCAAAAGTATTGCAAAATTATCATATTCTTGGTTATTTTTTTCCTTCCTTTTTTTTTCTATGCAGCAGTTATAAGTGTTTGAAGAGGACCCTGTAATTGGGATCTTATTTTTTTTAATCCTTTTTCCTTTTCTGAAAGGTATGTAAAAAAGATCACTAAATCTTTCAAAGAGAAAATATAAGCTGTTTACATCTGAGGGATAGCTGCAATTATATCTCTTAATTCCCCAACTGAAAGCTCTGTCCGATTTCCCAAGTGCAATCTGGTTATCTCCTCCTTCTAGTCAAATCTGGATCCATCTCTTTTCTAGCTGTAGCACTTATCAAATTGCACATCATAATCCAGACCACATAAATTTTCATCCACTTTGGTTTTTTTCCATTAAGGATGATTAGACCCATTTCTTTCATATTGCTGTGGCTTTGCAATGTTATAGGGTTCAACACACCATCTACATATGTTAGTATTTGGAAAACCTTGTCGCTCATATAGAATCCTTCTGTTTGCATTCTGAATAGGACATTTTCTGTAATACTGGAGAACTCCTTATGTGGTTATACAGGGTGTCCCAAAAGTCTTAATGCATTTTTAAGCTAAAAGGAGAGAAAGAGGAAAAGGAGAGAAGATGAGTAGTTTTAAGCTACGAAAGCTTAAAGCCATACTAAGACTTTTCGGAGACCCCATATATCTCTCTGTTTTATCTCTCATTTGATATTGACAGAATTCTGATCTGACTTCCCTTGTTCTTTGCCCTGTTACAACATTCATTCATTCATTCATTCATCCATTCAATCAATCAATCTATCAATTACTGAAGCCCTGTAAATGTGAGTGGTACTGTGTAAGGTGATTTGGTGATTAAAAAAAAAAGTTAAGTAAGACACATAAATTTCCTCAAGGAATTTATAATCTAGTAGGTGAGGATAAGATAAGTACACAAATAGAAATAATAAGGGTAGAATATGATAAGAGGTACAAAGTGTTATAGGTGTTAAAAGTAGCTCACTACCTGCAAAAGAAATTGGAGAAGACATCATAGACTTCATAGAAAAGGAGGCATTTGAGTTCTGAGGGGAAAGGAGAGGACATGATAACTATATTCAAGTATCTGAAGGATTGTCAGGTGATCACCCCTTTTTTTTTTCTTGCCTCACTGAGCAGAACTAGGAGAAATGGGTGGAAGTTGCAGAAAGGAGATTTCTACCCCCTATAAGAAAAACTTTTTAGTGATGAGTAGTTATCCAAAATTGGAGTGGGCTTTCCCAATCAGAGGAACCAGGAAGACTCTTCATCAATAGAGACTTTCAATGGATTATTGCTAGTTAGGGATGGCATAATTAGTTGATTATCAGCTAATTGATTCCTTCGATCCCTTCAACCATGAATGAGTTGCTAGGCCTAAGTTAGGAGTGTGTTGGAACCAGCCCTTAAAGGGTATAGAGAGCCATTTGTTAAATTTTCAGTTGGAGCATGTACATTATGGAAATTGGCAATGCAGGTTTATTATTTTGTTGATTATCTAGACTTAAGAAAGTGGTAGAGAAAATGTAAATAATGAGAATTAAATGTAAAAGTGTGTCATGCCTTTTTTTGAAGACCTTGTTGTTAAACATTTGCCAGCACACTGCTGCCTTTGCTCTCCTTCATAAGGTCATGTATTTGTCAAGATTTTGTCATAAACTTGTATATACTCATTCAACCATAAGACTGATTTGATCAATGATATACCTACTCTATTCTCTCTGAATCCCCTAAATGCAGGCCAGCTAACAGCAGGTTTGGAAGGAAGTGCTAATGCAACCCACCTACTCATCTCAGCTGTTCCCCAAAGTTCTGATGGTATGGAGGGGAAGGTTGTAATTATTTCAGGAAACCTCCAGAGAAAGGAAACAGTATAGAAAGATATGTTGAAGATGCAAGGGAAGGAAGGGATAATTGATGAATCAAATTCTTGGATGAGGCCAGATCAAGATAAGATAAAGGGCAGAAGTAGAGGTTTTGGCTTGGCGGGAGGAGGGGAGCATTTCTTTCTCTGAAACAAAAATGAAGTAAAAAACAATAAGTGAAGAGATGAAAGTGGAAAGGAGAGATAATGAGGTTCATGTAAGATGGCCTGAATCTTCTCAATAAAGTGAATGAGGTCACCTGTTAAGATTGAAGTGGGTGGGCTTGGGTGCTTAAAGAGAATCAAAAAAGGTTTGGAATGGTTGGGAAAATGTCAACATGAGATAAATAAAAGGATTCCCAGGCAGCAGTAGGGGCAGAGTTGATCCTAAATAGCATTTATTTGTAGTGTGTAATGTTGTTGAGCCCCCTCATTCAGTGTGTTCAGGTGCACAAATTTTCTGGTGTGATGAGTTTCACAGGAATTTCTTTGCTCACTAAGCTTCAGGATCTGTTTGAAAGCTTTCAAGGGCTCTAGTGGGTGGCCTGTTTTATCCAGCCTGAGACTAAAGATGTTTATTTATTTTTTTTCTCTCATTGGGTTTGAAATCTAGCTTGTTTGACTTGAAAGGTAGAAACAGGACCTGCTTCTTCTGATGAGTTGGGCATTTTTCATGTTGGTGGTCCAGTGGTCCTCAACCCTTGTCTGTCATACTCTGTAGTGTCTTTAATTATCTCAGGGGGAAATGGATGAATGCCTATGAGTTACAGCTTGTCCTTGCTCAGGTACTTCTTTCTACTAGAGAGGATTGTGGTAGAATAAGAAAAAAAAATACTGGATTGGAGTCCAAGGACCCAAGTTCAAAGTCTAGCTGTCCTACCTCAGCGAGTGACTAAACCTCACTCCATCAATTTCCTTAAATGTAAAATGAGTAGGTTAGACTTGATAACCCTAAGATCTCTCCAGCCCTAAGTATATGATTCTTTTTTTGACCAGTTTGCCCTATCCATTTACTATCCTGCTTCTCTCTTCCAGAATACATTAGCAAATTCTTTGTTTCAAAGGATAGTCAGGCAGTGCCTCCACAATTTTTACTTTGTCAGTGTGGGGCAACCTTACTACCCCTGGACATTTTTCTTAGCCTTGCTGGTTGGGAATTCACCTGACCTAGTTTTGTCAAGGTAATTCACCACGCTCAGGTATCAAGAAAGAAGGTACGATTAGCAGTGTCAAGTGATACAGGGAGGTCAGGGAGCTTGAGGATGGATTAAAAGGCCATCATATTTAGCAGAAGGAGGTCTGAAGTGACCTTGGAGAAAATTGTTAGCACAAAGTGGAATGGTGAGGAAGTGGAGGCAGAAACTATAGTCTTTTCTTCCTAGGAGTTTGGAAGGAAATGAGGAAGCAAGAAATTGGATGGTATCCCAAGGTGATGACCAAGCCCAAAGAAAGAGCTTGAGCTTTTTTTTTTTTTTTTTTTAAATGATACAGGGCACTTGGGAAAGCTAGGTGGCCCAGTGGATAGTGCTGTAGCCTTGGAGTCAGGAGGACCTGAGTTCAAATCCGACCTCAGACACTTGACACTTACTGTGACTCTGAGCAAGTCACTTAACCCTGACTGCCTCACCAAAAAAAAAAAAAAAAATATACAGGACACTTGAGAATGTGTATAGACTGAAGGAATCTGTAGGGGAAGAGATTGAAGATGCATTGAGAAATGTGAAATGATTGATGAAGCAAGATCACAGATAAGATGCTTTATGCATTCAACGTGTCTAGTGAGTACATACAATGGACTAGGGATTGTGAGAAATATAAAGAAGAGTAAAGGAAATTAAAGCAGTCTACAAAATGCATTTCAGATATAGTGCTCCTTTGTTCTGGGAAGAATGAGATTGGATCTCAACTGGAGGGAAACTAGAATTGTCTCTTCTGTATAAACCAGGCAGTTAAGTACTGAAAGTTCAGAGAGATATTAGTAGGCTTCTGAAACAGACGGGACAAAAGGACAAAGCATTGGGCCCAGAGTTGAACAGAAGGAAAATAACAGGTTGGATTGCTTTCAGGAAATTGCAAAGCTCCTTTATTGACCTCAAAGTTACCGTGAAAACAAAGATCCATATTTTCAATATTAACATTCTTCCAATGTAACTATATGGCAATTAGACATGGAATACAGCTGCATCTAAAGATGGGCAGGCGTAGATGGGTTGTGATTGACAGCATGTGATGGTGGTATCCTGGTACAGTAGATAGAGTGCTGGACTTCAAATCTTCCTTCAGACACTTGCCAGCTGTGTGACCCTGGACAAGTCATTTAACCTCTCTCAGTCTCACTTTCCTCATCTGTAAAGTGAGGGATGATAATAGTAGTACCTACATCCCAGGATTGTTGTCAAGATCAAATGATATCATAAATAGAAAACACTTTGCAAACCTTAATATAAATGTTAGCTATTATTATTGTTGTCATTATTATCTGCATTCTTGGAAGGAACTCCTATATAGAAAAGATCACAGATCAATTTGATTATCTGTGCCCCTAAGTCCTCCATGTGCCTCTTCCACTGTTTGCTGATGCCTGAAATTCCAAAGTGAGAGATTAATTTCTTTGCCTTAACACTTAATCACCTGATAAGTTGCTTAAAAGCAATATAGTCAGTGTTAACATTTCCTTATGCCTTTAGTGTACATTCATTGATCAGGTCATCTCCTGAGAGAGCATTTTTTTTGTTAGGAAAAAGTGACTGAAAGGCAGGGACACCAGTGAGGGTGAAAAAGAAAGGGCACTGCCCAGCTCCAGAATTTTCCCCCCAGTTTGGCTCTGCTGGACTACCGACGCTTTCTCCCACTTCATGATGGTCCAAGTAGGGCTGGGTAGCAGAGCTGTTCTAGTTTGATGCCACGTTATTCAGAAACTGGAAGTCCATTCAGGAGCTACAGCAATTAGAGGAATTTCTTTTCCCAGGACTATTTTTTTGCGTGTGGATCCAGCTGTGTTTATGGTGTTTTAGCAGCTGAAGAAATGAAAGCTTTTAATTTCCCAATAAAACAGATCTTTATGTCTCTTCATTGTCTCTTCTTTGACAGGGTCTTTACTTTTCCACCCTAATATACACACCTCCTACCCTTGTATAATTCAGGCACTAAACCTTCAGCTTATCTAAATTTAAGAGGAAGGGTTTTCCTATTCTGCTTTTGTCTGCTATAAAGGAATGGGATTGTTTGTGAAATACTCATTCTTACTGCATGATAGTTTTCAAATCTCCCTCCATTTAAACTTCTGCCCCTCTAAACTTATCTATTCAAGGCTATGTGAGTACAGTTGTTGGCAATTGCTGCCGTATTTGCTAAGTGTCTGCTCTCTGAAGGGGCTGAGGCAGCTCATTCTATAAATTTAGCCTTCTATACTAGAGTAACACCTGAACAAAAATCTCTAAACTTATCAGAGATAAAAGATGTAAGAAAAGCAATCTGGAATACCTAAAAAGTGGGGTTTTATAAATGAATCTGTCAATCAACTAACATTTGTTAATTCCCTACTGTGTGCTAAGTATAGAACTAGACGCGTGAGATACCCTTACCTCATGAATCTTACATTCTACTAGGGAGAATTCACTAGATATAGTATTACTTTAATGATAATGTTAATTATATAAAATGAAAGTGCCTAAAGATTTCGGGGATTCTGTGGAGGCTGTGATGCATTTTTAGGGGTGGGATTTTTCTGTATCATAAATTCACTATGGAATAGAAGAAAGATAGGACATCGATATATTTTGTGTAGTAGTACATCATGGAGGCAGTAAGGCCTAGTAGAAAGAACAATGGCCTGGGCTTTAGGGGCATTAAATTTGGATCCCTGACCTTTCCTTAAGCCAGCTGTTACAAAACCTTGGACAAGAAGCAGGCCCAGAGAGTGGAATGTAAGCACCTCAAGGTTGTATTACTTTGGGCCTTGTGTACATACCTAGTAGGGATAGGACAGTCCCTGGAATATAGTGTTGTTGTCGTTAGGTCATTTTTCAGTCCTATCCAACTCTCTGGGACCCCAAGTGGAGTTTTCTTGGCAGAGATACTGGAGTGGTTTGCCATTTTCCTTCTCCAGCTCATTTTACAGATGAGGAAACTGAGGCACAAAGGGTGACTTGCTGTCCAGGGTCACACAGCTAGTAAGGGTCTGAGGCTGGATTTGAACTCAAATCTTTCTGACTTCAGGTCTACCTATCTACTACACCACTTAACTGCCCCCTCCTCAAAAAAATTGTTAGTAGTACAATAAATGCTTGTTTATTTAATTGAGGGCTTTTCAGTAGAGCTGTTACTGCATGTACTTGGGCTCATAGATCACAGTTCTTGGAACTAGAAGTATATTAATGAGTTTTTGATGTGTTGCTGTTTGTTTGAAGAAACCTAAGGTCGTTTCATTGAGCGTGATGAATAGTGCCCTTCCATATCCTGAAGATTTATTTGAGCTAACAGAATCAGTGCTAGCAGCATGTGCTGCAGGACAAGGACTGATTCCTTTTTGTCTTTGAATCCCCCTAGTATGCTGCCTTGCACAGACTAAGCTTTTCACAGCTGCTTGTTGACTTGAATTGAAGAATACACTAAATGATTTTTTTGAAAGCAGGTTTCTTTCTTTTTTTTTTAATTATTTCTTTCTTTTTGGTTAGGCAGTGGGGTGAAGTGACTTGCCCAGGGTCACACAGCTAGTAAGTGTTATGTGTCAGTCTGAGGCCCGATTTGAACTCAGGTCCTCCTGAATCCAGGGCCAGTACTCTATCCACTGTAACACCTCCCTGCCCTGAAAGCAGGTTTCTTATAAGCCAACTCTGCTGATTTATTTTTCCCATTAGCAAGTTCCATACTATTTTGTGGATGCTTTTCTTTCCATTTCCCCAAAATTCAGTTTCCTTAATTGGGGTCTCTGGAAATGTTCATTTAACTGGCTTAAGTATGTATATGGGGGAAAGGCAGTTGTTGAGTAGTATTTAACTCTTCATTTACCCATTTTGGGGTTTTCATGGCAGAGATACTGGAGTGGTTTGCCATTTCCTTCTCGTTTTACAGATAAGGAAACTGAGGCAAACAGGATTAAGTGACATGCCCAGGGTCATACAAGTAGGAAGTGTCTGAGGCTGGATTTGAACTCGGGAAGATGAGTCAAGTCTTCCTGATTCCAAGCCCAGTGTTCTATCCACTGCGCCACCTAGCTGCCCAAGGGCAGTCATATGATGAAGCAATGAAGACTTCTGTTCTATTAGTATTAGTCATGTATCCTATGACAGTAAGCCACTGACCTCTATAGCCCTATCAAAGGTCCACGAAATGTGGGTCTCAATGTTTCCACTCCTGTTGTTTTTCCCTATTAGTTGGAAGAGGTGAGCTAGATAATAACAAGATCTATAGAGCACTTTCCTCTTAACAACCCAGTGAGGTGGATAGTTTGTGTATTATTTTGCCCATTTTCAGATAAAGAAACTGAGGCCCAGAGATGTTAAGTGACTTGCCCATGGTCACACTGTCTGAGATGGGATTCTAACCCAAATCACCTGACCCTTGGTCTTTTGCTCTTCCCTTTATTGCACCTAAGGGCCATTCAGGCTTTAACATTTTGGGATTCTACTTTGTTGCCTCTACGCTCAGTGATAATTAGATATGATGACAGTAATCCAGGGGATTACTGCTCTAGTTACTCCAGGCCACTACTCCATTAAGGACAGCTAGGTGGTTTACTGGTAGAGCACTGGGACTTGAAACCGGAAAGATTCCTCTTCATGGGTTCAAATCTGACCTCAGACACTTACTAACTGTGTAACCCTGAGCAAGTCACTTAACCCTGTTTGCCTCAGTTCCTCATCTGTAAAATGAACTGGAAAAGGAAATGGCAAACAGCTTCACCATTTGCCAAGAAAACCCCCAAATGGGGGTCGCAAAAAGTTACACATGATTGCAAAATGACTTAACAACAACCAGTACCATTATAACCTTTGTCCCTTGCTCAGCAGTTTTGTTGAATGAGTGAAGGTGCAATTGTTTAAAACATAATTAAAGTCCCTGAACAGTAACCTGAATGTCAGAAACTGATACCTGGCTAATTGAGGCCTGTAGCATATAACACATTCACCTTTCCCTGTCTCATCACACAATTCCCAGGAATAATCATTAAATCAGAGTTTGTAAAATTTAAGTACAAGGAAGATTTTAAAAGTGCAAAAAGCTAGGGTGGCAATCTTCTTGTGGTAACTCAAATGCCATTTGAACATGAAAACAAGTTAAGTATATTCTATCTGCAGAAATCTTGATTCCCTCTCCTGAAACTGGAATGTGATTTCATTTGCATAGCTCATTAACCTCCTTTGGCTAGGTTAACTCCACAATGTTGGCAATGTTTTCCAGGCTTTGGAGTGCAGATTTACATTTCTCAGCATTTTGTCCCTACTGAATGTCACTGTGCTGTCAGAGACAAAGTTGAGCATTAACTGGGGGAGGGGAAAGCTTGGGCCTGTTTTAAGATACCCCATGTTTGTGTCTTCTCTTATGGAATTCAAGAGAAGGGGAAAGATTAGAAAGAAGGCAACCATGTGCATTTGTAGATGATATTACAATGAAGACTGACTATGTAAAGAGGCTCACTTTCGTTCTTTCTGGAACTTCTTTCCCAACAAAGACTAGCTTTGGCATTGATAATTTGTGGCATGGGGGCAAAATTTTCCAAAAGAAAATTTGCATTCCATACTGTTCGAATCTTTATGTAGATGAATTGTTAATGGAAATCAATTTTCCTTCTCTAGGTAAGCCTTTCATTTCTTAGGAAATGCAAGCAACCTTGCTGTTGATTACTAACAGTACTTTTCAATTTCTTCCTTCCTTTCCTCTCCTCTCTTGATACCTGCTACTGGCAGCTGTCCATATTTAGCTGTGAAAATCACTCCAGCTATCCCTGTGGTCGGCGGGATCCTATTCTTCTTCGTGATGGGTACCCTGCTTCGAACGAGCTTCAGTGACCCTGGAGTACTACCCCGAGCAACGCCAGATGAAGCTGCTGACCTGGAAAGGCAAATAGGTAACGCCGAAGGTCTGTCCTTGTCCTTTTGATCACTTGCCAACTCATGTTCCCTTCCTTCACGCTATGGATGAATCTGACTCAGGCCTTCAAGTAGAGAGGGCAGGAAGTATTTCCAGCTTTGATGGGAAAGCTTGTAATGGAGTGGCATGAGCATCAGGCAACTGGGGACAGAAATAGGAGGCTGGCATTTGTGGTAAGAGGTAAACTGGGGTGACTGGTATAAAATACAAGAATAGATGACACTATGGAAGTTCCTGAGGCTGATGCAACTGTAGGTAGTGTTCATGATCCCAATATCCCAATTCAATTTACCCAGTAAATTTTTGTTCATGCAAAAAAAAAGTGAGAGAAGAAACGAAGATCGTAAGTTTTAGAGTTGGACCCCACCGTCCAGGTTCTAGCCCATTTTACAAATGAGAAAACTGAAATCCAAATTGGTGAGGTGACCCTGTCCATGGTTACCCAAGGAGTAAATAGCAGAGCTGGATTTTGAACATAGGCAATATGGTGCCAAGCTCAGTCTTCTTTCCACTTATACCATTCTTTGCCTTCCTTGTTTTTAAAAACAAAATACTCATGTCAGAAGACTTTCTTGACTCTGTGTTTTGTACATGCTCTGTATTTCTCTCTCTCTCTCTCTCTCTCTCTCTCTCTCTCTCTCTCTTTTTCACACACACACACACACACACACACACACACACACACACACACACAC